>NC_059091.1:20741459-21041459 GCF_020497125.1 Mauremys mutica | reverse complement strand
TGGAACCAAACAACTCTTTCCTGCTCCATCTGTCCTCCTCAAGGGCAGACGGACCCTCTCTCTCTCCCCTGCCCCAGTCCAAGGTGCACCACCTGCGGCAGCCCTGAACCTTTCTGTGCCCCCTCCTACCCCCACCACGAGTCTCTTCATTGCTACAGGGCATGTGCTATTTGGCAATCAGTGCTAGGGAGGGGTGGGGCTGACATCTCTCCTGCAGCAGGGTGGACGGTTTCACAGGCTAGAACAGCTCTGCAGCGCTGACAACAGCGGGAAGTTAATTGTCGCCAATCTAAGCCGCCAAAACTCTGGAGATGTGAGGAGCTGATACATAAGGGTACAAAGGGGCTGGGGCTTTCTGAACTTGATCCGTCCTCGTTCCTTTGCTAGGGGCTTTAAACGCCCTCCAGCCAGATAAATGGTGCTCTGATGCAAACCCCATCCATGTTAAAGGTTCTTTCCCACCCGTGGCTGTGAGGAGGGGCCCATGGGGAATTCGCCACCCCCCCAGCAGAGCTGAGCCGTGGAGGCCTTATCTGCAATGGGGATTTTCTTCACTTCTACAGCCTTCGGTGTCCAGTGCCTCGTGTAGATGCACCAAACAAGGGGTTGGTGTTAAGATTCTCAGTTCTTTGGGGGCAGGGACCATCTCTCGCTGTGTGTCTGTGCAGCGCCCTGATCTCAGCTGGGGCAGGGGCCGTCTCTCGCTGTGTGTCTGTGCAGTACCTGGCACAACGGGGCCCGGATCTCAGTTGATCCTTAGGCACTACTGTAAGAAACACGATTAGTAATAGTAGCATAGTCACACTTACAGACCCCAACTGAAATCAGGTCCCATCATACTAGAATCTGCAGAAACAGTCCCTGCCCCCCAAGGAGCTCCCAATCAGATAGAGGGCGGGAGGGGAAACTGAGGCACAGAGCAGGGAAGTGAGTTGCCCCTGGGAACCCAGCGAGTCAGTAGCCGAGTCTGGAATAGAACCTGTCTCCTGAGGTGACAGAAGATAACCACTAGGCCCCGCTGCTGGTAAACAGGGTAAGATGTTCCAAACCCGGCTCTGCAGCACTGCACTTTGCTGCCTCTGCTTTAGTCTCCTCCAGGTCAAAAATCTGCCTTGCCTGTTTGCACTGACGCTGTGTGTGTCTCTGCGGGTGTCCGGCTCCCAGGGCAGAAAAGGGCCTTTGGGGCTAAAACTTCTAGCACCCAAGTAGCCGTCGTGCCTCTAGCTCCCACCCCGGCGATGCACTGAAAATGAAGCTGCCTGGCTTTGAGCTGGGGAAAAGATTTGGCCTGGGCACTGCCCTGTACCGGCAAAGGCGGCTCTGTCCTGTTAAACAGCTGCTTTTGGTGCAGTAAATAGGATGTGTGTTCGGTGCCCCTAATCTCATTATTGGTGGTTTAATCTTTGCTTAACCTTGGTGTGTGGTTTTTGTTTTTTAAATGGCAGCCTTAAGGTGCTGTCTGGTCTCCTGCCCTCCTGGGTAATGGCCATTAAAAGGGCTATGGAAGATTGCGGTGTTGGGGGAGGAGGGGAGAAGAGGGGGGGCATCTTGTCTGAAGCAGCATACATAGCATCAAGTTTAGTGCTGCATCATTCTCCCGTGACGCCCCCTTGGACACTGTTCTTGACTGCCGGGGTGAGAGAGAAATAGCGAAAATACCAAGGTCGTTGATTGCTTCGATTCTGAGATTAAAAATCCCACGTCCAGATGATTTAAACCCGTTGAATCCTTGTTCCTTTTTCTGCAGAAGTGCTGGGGGAATTTCCCTGCTTCCTTTAAAATCCCTTGTGCTGTGTGTTTTTTCTGCTAATGTGATTATCATCATCCCTGATTAGCACTTCCCCTGGGGGACTGGGATAGCCAGATAGGGGCAGAGGGGAGCCAACAGCCCCCTTAAATCTCACCAGGATGGATTTCGGAGCTACAGCTCTGTATGTAGGAGCATGGATCTGCTGGCGCTTTGATCCCTTCTGCAAGGGGACAAAATAATCCATAATTTCCCCCTCTCAAACAATCGTAAAAAGCAGTGCTTGAAAATTAGCGTGTCCGGCTTGTCACAGTAAAAGGAACGCTAACATTTATATCTAACCCCTGCTCTGGGTTGTCTTTCCCCACTCCAGATTTCTCTAGATTCCCAGGGTTTCTACATGTTCCCTTATTTTCTCAGGAAAGGAAACAACACTCTTCCCCACCCAACTAGCCAGCGGAACTCATGGCCACAAGATTTCATGGAAGCCCGATGCGTGAGAATGGAACAAATGACCAGGAGCTTTAGAAGGGCTAGGAAACTTGCTGTGGCGCATAAATCTCTTGGGCTTAGGTGGAAACTTTCCCTGGGGGCAAGTTGTCCCCTCACTGCTTAGACTGCAAGCTCTTTGGGGCAGGGAGTGTCTCTTTGTTCTGTGACTAGGACGGTGGGGTCCTGCTCCATGTCCGGGGCCTCTGAGGCACCACAGTAAGACAAATAATAACCGCAGGGTTTCTTCCTCTGAAGCATCTGGCAAAGGTGGCTTTTGAAATCAGGATGGATAGACTCACTGCTGAATTGATGGAGCCAGGGGTGAGAGTAACTTAAAGGACTTACCGATGCGCCCGAGTCCTGAGCAGGGGCGTGGCCTCTACTGGAAGAGATGTGGCCTTTAAATCACCCCAGAGCTACCAGCTCCAGAGGCGGCTGGGAGCCCCAGGGCTTGGGCGAATTAAAGGGCCTGGGGTTCTGGCCGCAGCGGAGCTCCGGGCCCTTTAAATCACCTCAGGAGCCCTGCCGCTGCTACCCCAGGGCGGCAGGGCTCCAGCGGGGATTTAATGGGCCCGGGGCTCCCCGCAGTGGTAGGAGCACCGGGTCCTTTAAATCCCCGCCTGAGCCTGGCTGCCAGAGCTCCGGCTCCTGCGGGGAGCCCCAGGCCCTTTAAATCACAGCTGGAGAAGCAGGTCCAGTCCGGCACAGCACACGGGCTTACTTTCACCTCTGGAGGGAGCACAGACTCGCGTCCGTAAAGGGAGTCTCACGGATATCTGTGTCTCCCATCAGCATGGTGTCTGATCATCTCCCTTCTTAGCGTATTTATCCGCACAACCCTCTTGTGAGGGAGGCACATGCTGTTGTCGCCGCATTACAGAGGCCACAGGCTAAGGGTGTGGCTACGCTGTGGTCGGAGGTCTGATTGCGGTGCGTATAGCTAGCTTTAATCCAGCTCAGCTACCAACAGCGGTGAAGCTGCGGCGGCAGCACGTGCTTAGCTGCTCAAGTGCAAGCCGGCCCGGGATCTACCTGGGTATCGACTCGGGGATGAGGGAGCCCATGCTTAACGCTAGCTCAGGTGAGCTTAGCAAGCCGGTCGATTGACTGGCAAATAATGGGCAATGTCAGATATTCCAGCAAGAATGCCGACATGGTGGGCACATGCATGCGCAGCGGCGGCTCCAGGCACCAGCGCGTGCCTAGGGCGGCAAGCCGCAGGGGGCGCCCTGCTGGTCCCTGTGAGCGCAGCAGGCAGGCTGCCTTCGGCGGCTTGCCTGCGGGATGTCCCTGGTTCCGTGGATTCGGCAGCAATTCGGCAGTGGGTACGCCGGATCCCCGGGACCGGCGGACCTCCCCCAGGCAAGCTGCTGAAGGCAGCCTGCCTGCCGTGCTTGGAGCGGCAAAAAAGATAGAGCCATCCCTGTGCATACTTTTTTTTTTTTTATAAGTCCTGTCTCTGTGTTTTGCCTTTTTCTGAGTTAAAATAGTTCAATTGAATCTCTTTTGTAATTGGGAATAAGTATCTATCTAAAGCTATTGGAGATTAACCAAAAAGAAGTAAGACTTCCTGTTCTAATCAATTGGTGCTATAAAATATTTGACTCGCTATCTCTGGACCAGTCACATGGCCAAACCTAAGCTTGGCTATTGCTACACATGCTGCAGGGGCATCTCTTATCTGTAGCCTAGACATATCCAATGTGTCACCCCCAAATCACACGGGTCATGCTCAAGGTCAGAGGGAATCTGTGGCAGAGCCGGGACTGAACCCAAGTCTTAGGCTCTGCCCCTAACCACTGGACCCATCCTTCCTTCCTGTGAAACAGACCAGATCAAATGTACGGCCTTGTTTGTGTTGGGATTTCAGCCACCCCTTAGTGTAGACGTGATTGACACCAATGCACCATTTTGTTCCTAAGATAAACGATGCGGTGGTGTGTGGGTCACATCATAACGGTCCCTCCTGGCCTTTGAATCCTCTAGTCTCACCTCCTGTAATACACAGGCCATAGACCTTCTCCAAGTTCTAGAGCAGAACTTTTAGAAAATATCCCAGCTTGATGTAAAAATGGTCAGTGATTGGTGATTGTAGCTGTGTTGGTCGCAGGATAGGAGAGACGAGGTGATGTCTGTCTTTCACCACCAGAAGGTGGTCCAGTACGAGAGGCTTTCGAACGTCACAGAGCTCTTCTTCGGGTCTTGTAAGTCACGTCTGCGCTAAGGGGTTTGCACTGGTGCAAGTTACGTTGGTACCGAAAATCCCAGTCTGTGCATCCTCCTGGCCATGGCCTGGCCGGTTTTCCTCGGTTAATCTCCGGGCTTCAACTTAATCTGGCCAGACATTGTGTTCCCTGTCGATAACCGACTCCCAACACAATGGCCTGAATTGTCCTGTCTATTGTGAGGCCTAATGATTTTTGCTGTGTAACAAAGGCTTTATCTGGAAAGATAACAATGCCCGTAAGAGTTTGTGGGCTGGGCTGTGCAGAAACCATTGGTCCTCAGTGCAGTGCATGTGGGATATACCAATCTCCTAGAACTGGAAGGGACCTCGAAAGGTCATCGAGTCCAGCCCCCTGCCTTCACTAGCAGGACCAATTTTTTTGCCCCAGATCCCTAAGTGGCCTCCTCAAGGATTGAACTCACAACCCTGGGTTTAGCAGGCCAATGCTCAAACCACTGAGCTATCCCTCCCCCTCTGGGTGCAGGGCATTGGGGTGTGGGTGTGTTCGGGAGGGGAGCCCGGTCAAGGGGAGTGCAAGCAGTCACTGACTCAGCCTGACGGGGTCCCCAGTTTGCCATGAGTGAGCCTTAGAGTTGATTAAGGGGGAGAGATTTATTATCTGTGTTGCTTGGAGGCCTCAGCTGGGATCAGGGGCCTATGGTGCTGGGTGCTGCACAGACACCGAGTGAGGGACAGTCACTGCCCCAAAGAGCTCAAAGTCTAAATAGACAAAGGATGGGAGGAGAAACTGAAGCACAGAACAGGGAGGTGACTTGTTTAACATTCCCAGTTCTGCAGATTTACCTGTGTAATATAGAACCTAGAAGTCCTGAGTCCTGCTGGTTCAAGTAGCAGGTCTGGGAGTCGGGACTGCTGGATTCTATTCCTATCTTTGTGGTCCAGTTGACTTACCTTGCTGTCAGGCCCCGCTCCCCTCCCAGAGCCGGGGATAGAACCCAGGAGTCCTGGCTCCCGGCCCCCCTGCTGTGACCACTGGACCTCACTGCACTCCCGGAGCCAGGGAGAGAACGCTGTGCGTGGAGGGGTAGGCGGGTGGAACAGTGGGAATAAATTACCGTGATACATTTGTGCCTCTGCTAGTGAGTTTGTCTGCGCTCAGGGTTCTGGTTCCCAGCCACGTCAGGTGGGAGGAGATCAGATCCTAGTACATAGGAGGGGTGGGACCAGGGACCTAGGTTTCCATTCTACAGGCATTTCCTCTAAAGAGCCCTGGAGCTGGATCTCCCGCCTTGGAAAACGGGAGAGAGCAGAGCATTGTCTGGCCAATTTGTTCCATCCTCCACCACCTGTTTACGCTGAGCAAGCGCCTGTGTTTTAGGAGTAAAGTGTGTGTCAACGAGGCGCTGCTCTGCAGAGGCCAGGAGAAGCCGACTCTGTCATGGGCTATTTTTAGGACACAAACAGGTCAGGCAGCTGAGTGGATTTGGGCAGGAATCCCAGCATAGTTTGCAAAGAGATGTTTTTTGCTGTAGAAGCAGAGGGGTTACGGAAGGAAGAAACTATCAGGGCCTCTAGCTAGATTCTTCCATGCCCCTTCCCATTGCTGGTGCATCACCCAACACGCCGGCAAGGTAGGGAAATGGACAGTGCTAATAGCTGGCACTGGGGAAACTGAAGCACAGAGTGGGTGTCCTGCCTGAGGTCCCACAGACCATGGGAGAGCTAGGAATTGAACCTACATCTCCCAGGGCCCAGGCCGGTCCCCTATTGATAGCACCCGGAGATCCCAACTGAGACTAGTGGATTTTCAGGCTACAAGGGACCATTATGATAATCTTATCTGACCCCAGGATAATTTCACCCCAGTGTGCTGGGTGCTGTACGTACATCTAGCAAGTGACAGTCCCTGCCCCAGAGAGCAGGAAGGATCATCCCCCTTTTACAGTGGGGAAACTGAGGAAGAGAGTGAGGCAGTGACTTGCCCATGGTGGCGTTCAGAGCCAAGAACTGAAGCCAGATCTCCTGGGACCCAGCCTGCTGCTTTAACCACCAGGCCACTCTTCCTGCCCCTGCTCAGAACGAGACTGTTTGAATATTTGGTCTTGTTTAAGCACCTCACAGCGATGGAGCTTGTGTGTCCCCCTGTCGCTTTCAGACCAGAGCTTCCCTGGACAAATGTTAATGAGCAAACCTCATAATTTTCCTAGGAGGGAAGATACTCCTCTCATCCTCTGGATGGGGGAGGGGTGGGAAACTGAGGCACAGAGCAGGGAAGGGACTTGTTCAAAGCCCGATTGACTGGGGCATGAAGGACCTGGTGCTGACTGTCTCCCCTGTCCCCCGTTTTAGCCGCTAGGCCTGATCTGGTCCCTTCTCATCTGAGATCTGCTTCAGGAGCCTGCCTTCAGTACCAGCTGACTCCCATCAGTCTCTCCTCGTCATCCACCCCGGAGTGTGACAGACGATTATAAATCATGTTTCTAATCAGTGTGGCCTGGGGGCCGAATTTCCTCTCCAAGCATCATTGGGGAGGGGGGCGGGAGACAGGACAATTCTGCATCTCTCTCTTTCCCCCCACCCTCCTCCCCGCCGGGGTGCTCTCTCCCTAGTCCAAGCCTTCCTGCCTCTGAGCCCTTAGTAAGCCGCACCCTACCCAGCCCTGTGGGGGGGTGATTACAGAGAAAAGAACCGGGATGCAGCAGGCATTTCTGCGGGTCCCACATCTGGACTGTATTTCCACTTCCTGCCTGTGTTTATTCCTGCTCGGCCAGGGAAGAGAGGCAGCAGGAAGTTGAGACCGGCCACCCCAGCCTCTTAAACCAAGCAGGGCAAGGGAAGGACGACACCTGGCGTGGAACCCGCTGCTTAGACTCGTGAGCCGGCTGGAGATTGAGGCTCTGCTGCGGCGGTGGAGATGGGCCTGTGCTCAGGAGTCAGGATGCCTGCGTTGTGCCCTCACCTCTGGGAGGGGGGTGGGGGTCTAGTGGGGATAGTGGGAGTCAGGCCCATGCGTCCCATTCCTGGCTCTGGGAAGGTAGTGAGATCTGGTAGGTTGGGGGAGGGGGCTGGGTGTCAGGACTCCGGGGTTCTATTCGTGGCTCTGCAACTAACCTGCTGGGGGACCCCAGGCAAGTCACTTCTCTTCTGCATCCCCCAGTTTTGGCATCATTAAAGTGACACTCGCCCATTTTCCCCCTCCCAGCTTTGAATTCGTTTGCACTCGGTGTCCTTGGCTGGAAGGTGCAAAGCCTGGTGTGTATAAATACGGGGCGCTGAAACTCGAGAGCAGCAGAGGGTTACTGATACGCTCTAGCTTATCACTCTCGCAGCGGCGCATCCGGACGCCGACACGCGCCACGGCCGGGGGCAAGTCGTGTAACCTCTTTACCTCCTCATGTTCTCTACCCGCTGCCTCCTGCTGCCCTCCCAGAAGTGCCGATTCCCAGACCTCCTTGCTCGATCCCGCTTGCCTCCCAGAGCTGGGAATGGAACCCAGGAGTCCTGACTGCCAACCTCCCTGCTCTCATCACTGAATTTTCTTGTCAACTTAGACTGTAAGCAGGAGACAATCTGCCCCAGAGAGCTAGGGGTACAGATGGCACCTGGCTCAATAGACCCCTGCTCTCGGGTAGGCGCTGCTGTGATAAGGTGCCGGGCTGAGACCCCGATTCCCGGCTCCGTGATCACTCGCTTAGTGATCTCCCCACGCCGTCTGGCTGCTGTTTGTCAAACCGGGCGCTTGTGGCAGCAGGCTGGCTCGCGGCTCAGGGCTGGGGCAGACAGTCCAGAAACCAACCACGAGTTTGCTGAGCTGATTAGCTCAAACAATGCAGCTCTCTGGCTCTGAACGGGAGTGACTCACTCCTCATGGCCTCATTAGAATTCCAGCTCTGTTTATCTGGACTGGAGTCCCCCCAGGCTCCCCTCTTGCTGATCGGGAGACTGGGGGGGGGGTGTCACTTGAGCTGTGGATCTCCCTGGTCGGCCTGCTCTGCAGGTGTGCTTTTAGCAGCATGCGCACACCCCCTCCATGGCACCGGGGTTTGGAGCTGGCTCTTGATTTTGCACTCTGGGCTTTGAGCTGGCACACCACTGTACTGGTTGCGTAAACCCTGGGAGTGGCTCGTGGAAGTGCTGGGCTGGGGGGGCTGGCTGGCTTGGAAATTGGAGCTGGGAAGGGGCTGGTGATGGAGACCTGGCTGTGTTTATTTGGGGGCGGGAGCTCGCTCGTTTGGGGGTGGAGGTCAGAGATGAGCCATGAAGCCCATTCGCTCTTCTCCCTAGCTCAGATCCAGCCCAGCTGATTGTCCAAGATTTGCTGCAATCACACCCCGTTCGTGTGTGCTAGGAACTGTGCTGAGACTTGACAACTCACTGCACGGGTGGGGTGCCTCCCCCCAGCCCCCGCTGCAGATCTCAGCAAGAAGAGAATGATCCTTGGAGACAGAATTCCCCTTCCTCCATTCCTCCCCTTGTGTTGCCCCCCCCCAGGGTAGGGCAGAGCCACACTGGTGTGGGGATGCGGGGGGTGGTGGGGGTTGTACCTTATTACTTGATCTGTTATCAGGAGCACTCCAGACTCCAGGTCTGACAGGCCAGCAGTAAATCAACTTGTAAAGAGGCCACAGCCCCTTCTATCCAGAGGGCAGGGAGAAAAGTTGATCAGCTGCTGTGAAAATCACTAGACTCTCAAGGAGTGATTTTTGTTTTTTTGCAGAGATCCTTGTCAGAAGGCTCGACCCCACGTCAAAGAGAGGGGGGCGGCCTTGTGGGTAGTGGGTGAGGCTTGGGAGGTCTCCGTTCAGTTCCTACCTCTGCCACTAACTCCTGTATGACCTTGGGCCCATCACGTCCTCTCTGGCGTGGCATTTCCCCAGCTCTACCATGGGGATCACAGTCCTTCCTTTGTCTTGTGCCTTTAGATCATAAACCCTTTTGGGGGGAGGGCGGGGTCAGGGACTGCCTTGCACTGTGTCTGTGCACCCAGCATGATGGGAACAGGGGTCCTGGGGGTGCGGCGGCATCCACTTGGCTTGAAGTGGTTTCCATCATATACAGGGTCGGCAGTTTGGTTCAGTGGCTCTCAGCACCCCGCTATACACATTGTTTCAACGCCCCGGAACGGGGGCGGTGGAGACAAATCTCTGGGTTTGTCTACATGAGAAAGTTGCACCAGTTTAACTAAGGTGAGACTCTAAACCAATTTAGTTAAAACCGGTGCAAACTCCCATGTTGGATGCTTTTATCACCATTTAATTTAATCCTGTTCCCAGCTGAATTATGCTCAACATCCCCCCCCCCCCCAAAAGCCTGAATCTACTTGAGTAAAACCAAAGTTGGAGCAGGCATGCTGGGGTTTGCACCGGTCAAAGGAGTTCTGCTTAAGAACCGAATTAAGGTAAACTTAAGCAACTTCCCCATGTAGACAAGACCTCAGCTGGGGGCGTTAGGGGCTACCCTTATAGCCTGCTGATGTGGAAACTTCTTCTCTGCTCTCCCTCGTGGTGGGTTGGGCCGTGGGGAGTTTGCCATGAAGCCCACACGTTTTGCTGATGGCTGATATATTTTAAAGCCAGAAGGGACATTTATGGCCTGACATCTGCATAGCACAGGCCGGGAACTGATGGTTTCTGTATCAAGCCGGTAACTTCTGTTTGAGCTATTGCTACTTTTTAACCAAAATACCCCACCTTGATTTAAAGATTTCAGGTGATGGAGAATCTACTCCGGCCATAGGCAGGCTGTTTCTGTGGCTCATCACTCTCACTGCTTTAAAAAAACAAACACACGCACACACCCCAAAAAAGCTTGCACCTAGTTTCTAAAAACTTGGGCTGTGCATTCCACTCCCAGAACCGCTAGTCCCTGGATCTGAGCGGAGAAGGCTGCAGCAGCGTCTCAGATCTCTGCAGACTCCCCATGCATTGCGAACTGATTTTGTGACCGGCAGTCCAAGGAGCCCAGTGCCAACATCGGGAGCGCTGCCCATGCGCTAGGCTGTCTCCTAGCGGGAATCCTGGGTAGCTGGAGCCGGGTGGGGGCTGTGCTGCTGGATAATAACTCAGGCCTCTCACCTCGGGGTGCTCTAGCCTGACTCGTATTCGGCAGCTAAGAACTGATGCCTGCACCAGAGATTCTTGTGCCTAGGGGGAGGTTGAAGGCAGCAGAATGAATCACCTGAGATGGAATTTGGCCAGAATTATCTGTCCGCTGGTGCTATTTAAACACCCACTGGGGCCACAGGGAGTGCCACTAATATCCTTTCAGGTGTCGGTCATCCATCTGAGCATACACCCGGCCTGACCCTCTTTAGCTTCTGTGATCAGCTGGGATCTTAGTCCAATGTGGGACCAACTTGCAGGTTTCCTGCGTTCTCTGGCCCACTCCCACCATTGCCTGCCATGGGGCGGGAGGTCTCCCCACTCGCATGAAATGTTTCTGGCGTTGTATATTAACTTTGCATCCATTACAGCTGGTCAGGAGGGCAGGAGAATTGTTCCCTCTAAGGGGAGAGGCCTCTCTTAAACATGCCCGCTCTGTAGCTCTCCATCCTGGCCTAATGGCAGTGCTGTCTAGTAGCTAGAGCAGGGTGGACAAGGAGTCAGCACTTCAGGTTAGGGAGGGGAGTAGATTTAGAGTGGAGGGGTGGGAGTTTGGACCACTTGGGTTCTATTTCCAGCTGTGGTGGTGTGGGTTAAACGGGGGGGGGCTGGTAGGCAGGACTCCTGGGTTCTATACTTGGGGATGGGAGGGCAGAGGTACCAGCTCCAGAGGGCGAGCTAGTGACTTTGTGCTGACTCTCTTGTGCTTTTGTGGCAGAGACGGGGAGAACTGCAGAGTCAAGTGGCTTTTTGTTCTGGAGTCGTGTGTGCAAATGGGGCGCTATTCCGGTCCGTTTCTCCATGTGGATAAGGCCTGAGAAGGGACTTCATCTGTTTTATCTTGCTTAGGACACTGTGAGGGGTGCATGTGGGTGGGGTGGGGTGGGTGGATTGCTGCTAAATCATGAAATGTACGTGGTCTCTTTCTGCTTGTGAAGAGCAGAGCTTGGAGGTAGCCGGGGGACAGGACAAGATCTAACGGCTGGATGTTGCAGCTCGACAAACTCAGCCCATAGCCAAGGCATGCGTCTTGAGGGCCATTTACTGTTGGGCCTCCTCACTGGGAATTTGAAAATCAAGACTGGCTTGATTCTGAAGGATCTGCCCTAGTTCAAACAGGGATTGTCTGGGGCAGGGGTCCCCAATGCGGTGCCTGCGGGCTCCATGGCGCCTGCCTATTGGCTGCCAGAAAAGCAGCCGCCGAGAAGCAGCAACGTCAAGAAGGGCTGCCGCCAAAATGCTGCTGGCTTTCGGCGGCGACGCCTCTTGATGCTGCTGCTTGTTGGCATTGGCGCTTCTCGGCGGCTAGTGGTCAGGCGCCCGCCACACTGAAAAGGTTGGGGACCACTGGTCTCGCACACGCACCCCCCCCCCCTTTTAACAGCTTGAACCCCAGCCCTGCTGATCCTCCACCTGGCGGGGCTGGCTCTACCAGTCTCTCTGCCTGAGCGTCCACTCTGCACCAAAGGCGTTGCCTAGGAATGAGGCTGCAGCTTCCTGTGAATAGGCAAATAGGCCGATGTGGGGTCGCCTGGTTTGAATAGGCAAATGATCCTCATGTGGCTGAGGGTGGTGCAGTGAAGCTGCCACGGAGGAGTATTGGCCGAGCTGGGCTGCTCTAGTGTGTGTGTGTGTGTGTGTGTGTGTGAGGGGAGTTATTAAAATTTCATTGCGCTAATGAGTATCTTGGCCACTGCATTATCCTGATCCGCTGCCTCTCACCGGAAGATCTCACAGAACACTTGTTAGTTAACCCTCTGTCCCCCCCCCTCCTCCCCCCCCCCACAGAGGAGTTGCCCCCACGGTCCTGGAACAATTTTTATATTGCAAGTACTTAAAGCGGAAACCATATATTTGTTTTTTACTACTCCAGGTCGGGGTGTTGCAGTGCCCCAAGTTCCAGCACCCCTGGTTACCGCCCCCCCCCGGTCCCACAGAAAGTCATAGGAACAGAACCCAGGAGTCCTGATGAGCAGCCCCTGCTCTAACCACTACACTGTACTCAAGTATCAGAGGGGTAGCCGTGTTAGTCTGGATCTGTAAAAGCAGCAAAAAGTCCTGACACACCTTATAGACTAACAGACATTTTGGAGCACGAGCTTTCGTGGGTGAATACCCACTGACGAAGTGGGTATTCACCCACTAATGCTCATTCTCCAAAACGTCTGTTAGTCTATAAGGTGCCACAGGATTCTTTGCTGCTTACACTGTACTCCTCTCCCAGAGCTGGGAAGAGAACTAGGAGTCCTTCATGCTAGTACTGCCACCTCCCTCCCCATTCTAACCCCCTAGACCTCACTCCCTTCCTAGAGCCAGGTGTAGAACCCAGGAATCCTGGCTCCCAGCCCCCCCTGCTCTAACTTCAAGACCCCAGGAGCAGAACCCAGGAGTCCTGAGTCCCAGCCTTGCTGCTCTAACCACAAGGCAACATCCTTGGCTTGTGTTTCCGGTGATGGGCAGGAGTGGGGTCTGGAGCAGCGCGTGTGTCGATCAGATTCTCCTCCTCGCTCTGGGAGGGGAGTGTGGTCCAGTGTCAGATTGTGTGTGTGTGTGTAGGGGGTGTGTGCGCGTAACTTGGGATTCCTTGGTTCTGTTCCCAGCCCCCTTTGCTCTAACCACTAGGCTAAACTCCTTCCCAGGTTTGCTAGTGGCTCTGTGCCATATGCTACCTGGCCCTAAAATAGAGGCAGGTCCTTGGTAGAAGGGAAGGTAAATCTCCTTTCCATGCCTCCCTTGCTGACCACCCCCGCACCCAACATCTCCAGACAGTCCTCTGCAGAACAGAGAG
Source organism: Mauremys mutica (assembly GCF_020497125.1). Classification (NCBI taxonomy): domain Eukaryota; kingdom Metazoa; phylum Chordata; order Testudines; family Geoemydidae; genus Mauremys; species Mauremys mutica. The sequence goes on along the minus strand of NC_059091.1, from coordinate 21,028,143 downwards.
ATTCTCCTGTTCCCTGCCTCTGCTCCACTCCCCTTCACCCTGAGCCAGGAAAAGCCGCAGTGTTCTGCCCTAATGTGAACCCCAGAAGCACTAGCTGAGGGTTAGGGAGGAATTAACCCTCCGTGAGCCAGCAAGCAGTCGCTCGGAGACTCCCTAGCACCCCCCTGACCCCGCTGTGGGAAGCTCACAGCCAGAAGATCCCCAGGGAGTCTGTTGTGATGCTCCCTTCAGTCTGTTCCCCCAGCTGGTGAACGGGCAGCGGGAGTCTGGATCCAGCTGTGTGTGTGTGTGTGGCGGGGGGCACTCTTTGCCTGACCTGATTAGCAGAGGGGGAGCTCCCGTCTTGGGGCACTGCTTCTTAGAGGGTTGAAGCAGGTGGGGTGGTGGTGGTGGTACACCACAGCTGTGCTCCACTCCAGAGCCAGCTGCATCTTGGCGCCAGTAGCTATGGATCTGATCACTGGGCAAGTGAAAAGGGAATTGCGAAGGCAGGGATTGCTCTGTACCTGCATGCTGCAGGTCGTTGGCACAGTAAACATCTGTGTAAGGTGTAATACGGTCCAATGGCTGGAGGTTGAAACTAGACAAATTCAGACTGGAAAAAAAGGCGAGTGTTTCTAATGGTGAGAGTAATTAACCACAGGAACAATTTGTAAGGGCAGTGGCAGATTAGCCACTGAGCCAACAGGGCCTGTGGGCAGAGGCCCCAGCCAATTGGGGGGGCCCCCAGAAAAATGTGAGCCCCCATACCCCAACCTGCTCTGCCCGCCCAGCACTCTGGTGGGGAACAGGGTTGGGGCACCGGGGCTTGCCCCACTCTGCCTGCCCAGCGTTCCTAGCGGGGAGCGAGGGGTGCCCCCAGTGCCCTGACCCTGCTCCACATCAGGAGCGCCGGGGGGGGGACTGCAGCCAGAAGGGGTGGGGAGGGGCACCCACTTGCTCTGGCCCAGGGCCCCCACAGCCCCCTAATCTGCCTCTGTACCAGGGTCATGATGGATTTGAAGGGACCAAAGTACTTCACAAGCTACACAGGGATCACTAAGGCCACCCCTGAGAGGCTGCCTCCTCTGGGGTGGGGCATGAGGATTGTGCACTTGCCCAGCACAGAGATGCAGCAGGCTCTGGGGTGGAGCACGGGCTGTTCTATATCTGATATGACTCTCATTACCATAGGGCCTCCCAATTTTGAATGCCCTATTCCTAGGCAGTGCTTTTCACACACACCTGAGAGAAGGCAGTGGTATTAATTCCCCAGCCATAAAATGGAGATAAGCAATATGCCCGAGGTCAGACAAGAAGTCTGTGGCAGGTCTTCTGAATCCCATATTAATGCCTGAACCACGGAACCGTCGTCGTCTTGCTCCCAGCATTGGGATGCAGTTGCCTCTGGGGTGGTGCATGGCAGCTGTTTGTACGGGGATCGTTCACCTGGCACTGTGACGTAGCTGGCTCTGGAGTGGGGGCACGTGACTGTTTGGTATCAACCCCATTCGGGAAGTGAAGAATGTCCTGGAGGGAAGTGATCTGAGCACAGGACTTGGGAGTCAGCGATGCTGCAGGTCAGATTCCAGTTCTGGAGGGGGATGCGCTCTCCCTCCCAGGACCGAGGACGGCTGCATTTCAAGCCAGATCTATAACTCTTCATTAGCCAGCTGAGGCTGCTCTGGTAATGACACTCGACCCACCCTGGGATCTGGCCAAGATGTTTGGGTGAAAGCCCCTGCTCTGGAAAAGCTGCCCTGGGATCTTTGCTGAGCCAGCACTGACTGTGAGGGGAGGGTGCCCCCTACTGAGCCCCCTGCAGCACAGTGCCTCCTAGTGGAGCACTGGGGCCAGCATGGATTGCGAGGGGAGAGCTGCCCCTAGCGAGCACCCACCCTGCCCCCTAGTGCCGCACTGAGATCCTCACTGCATGTGAAGGGAGAGCGCCCTGGTCCCTGCAGCACAGCGCCCCGTGAGCCCCAGGAATCCCTGCCATCAGCATGGCTCCAGAGGTGGCCGAGAGAACCTCAGTGTTTCCACTGCAAGGCGAGTGGGCCTTGTCTGATCGGCTCCATCACCCTCGACCTGCAGCCTTCTCCATCCACCTCCAGGACTTGTCTTCCTGCTCGGAGCTTTTCTTTTGGACTCTGCAAACGCCTTCTGCAACAAACCTCCCTGAGTTACATTCTCGCCCCCCGCCGCCCCCCCCCCGTCTCCCTGAAAGACACCGAAGTCAGTGGGCGGATTGGCATTTCCTCCCATGACAACCCTCCGAGGGTCGGTGCTCTGGGAGGATTGCGGCTGGAGAGCAAGTCTCGGTCTCTTACAGCCAAACCTCGGCTGATCTGAGCGAGCCAGCCTCCGCTTTCCTGGCCCGGCTTCCTGGCTCGGGGAGGCCTCCGTCTATCCTCAGCGGCATCTCACCTCAGAGCCTGTTTCAAAACTGGTGGCGTCAGTATCACTCGGTAGCAAAGGGCAGGTGGGTTTGTAGTGTCCGGCTTTGGCATCTGATCGCTGGACTCGCTGCAGCTGTAAGGCAAGGAGCCTGCCTGCCTTTGTGTCGTGTTTCCTGCCGAGCGGCTGGGTCAAAACAGTCAACAGGGACCATATAAGACACGTTGACTCCGTTTCTCTGTCCTCTGCAGCGGTGGGTGTAGTAAAGGCCTTACCTAACTGAGCCTTGGCTGGGTACCAAAGACAAGAGAAGTGAGAACAAGATCCTGGCCTCTTGCTGGAAATAATAGTCGCGCTCCCCAGTCGGATTGGGGAAACACCACACAGCAGAGGTCGTCCTTTACTCTGATCCTCTCCCCCTCGGGAGGGATGGAGGCTTGTTCTATGTAAGCAGGTGTCAGGAGTTGGGTGGGGGTTCTGCATTAAAGGGAACTTGCCCTCTTTCGCCCCCTATTGCTGCCTCTCACGTCGCCATTTGGTGGCTGCTTTTTTCTTAAAGCCAGCGGCTTCTGGAGTCATGTGAATGTGACAAATTCTGCTAAGTTTCTTGGAAGCCAGGAAGTAAATGAAAGAGACCCCCCCCCCCACCCTGCGAACTTTAAAAGGAGTCTCAGAAGTTTTATAGGAGCCTGTTGCAAGACTTTTGTACACGCTTTATGGGCTGGTCATTTTGGGTCAGTAACGAGACTGATCTTCTAGGGTCTTTCATCCATTGGTGTCTTTCGCCTTAGCTCCTGGCTGGGCTGCTCTGTTCTGATACACATGCCAGGCCCCTGCCCCGAGCCAGATTTATGTTGCTCTTGGTTTGGGGCACTGATGCCTGAAAGCTGGGCCACTGGGAAGCCTCTCTCTGTCCAACCCAATCTGCTGCCATCTCTCTCTCATCAGAGAACGGAGGGAGGGCGGAAATCTGGGCTGATCTCAGCCATCTGCAGGGATCAGTGCTGCTGTCACGATGGGGTGTATCAAGGGGGACACGGCTCTGGCACTCAAGCAGTTAACTCTGCCTGTGGTCATTGTTTCCTGGGTGGGGCGGACTTGGCTGGAGTGGGAGTCCCTAGGATAAATAGTTGGCAGCTTAGATCCTAACCCTCCTGGCTGGGGAAAGGCTCAGCCAGAGCCATAGAGCCAGGCATCTGGAATGGCTGCAGGAGGTCACATGAGGTCCGCTGCGCTGGAAGGAGGCTCCAGGCCGGGAACTAGGCTTCAGGCCACGTCCTGATCTCTGCTGTGCCAGCGTAGATCCGGAGTGACTCCTCTCGCCTGCCATGGTGTTTTACGGCGGCGTAAATGAGAGCAGCGTCTGGCACATTGTTCCACGCTGCAGTTAAAAACCCGGGCTGGCCCGTGCCAGCTGACTTGGGCTCAGGCTAAGGGGCTGTTTAATTGCAGGGTTGATGTTTGCACCCCGGGCCAGAGCTCTGGGACCCTCCCTCCTCGCAGGGTCCTACAGCCTGGGCTCCAGCCCGAGTCGGCTGGCATCTAACTGCAGTGTAGACGTACCTTTAGTGGCTTGCATGTTAACTCGAGAGCATCTCTTTCACGCATAGAAGTTGGTCCAGTAAAAGATATGACCGCACCCATGTCTGAGTTGCTGGAGGGCTTATTGGAGGGTGAAGGGAGGGCAGTCCTGGCACTCTGACGACATTCTCCGCCCTCCCATGCTAATAGAGCTGGGATCAGGCCCTGAATGACATGGAATGCTGTGCCATGCTTCTAGGTCTGGTCTGCAAATTGGGCACCAGTCTGGGAGGCAGGTGACTTGGGTTCTGTTCCCGGTTCTGCTCTCTGTGCGATACCTTGGGCTTGTGTCTCTGTCCCTCGGTTTCCCCATCTGTGAAATGGGAGGAAGGAAGGGAGAATGTAAAGTGCTTTGAGGTTATGGATGGAAGGCACCATAGAAGAGCCACAGGTACAGTAGTGCTAGAATACCCAGGCGTGGACCAGAACCCTGTTGCACTAGATTCTGTGCAAAGTCAACCTTCCTTGAGTATTTTTGCACCCAAGAGTTGTAAAAGAGCTGGGCGAGGAGCTCCTTGAACCATTAGCATTGTCCCCCCTCAATAACTTTTTGAACATTGTGGAAGATCTACAAGACTTGAAGAAAGGGTCTATTTGAGGACTTAGATAAAATATAGGCCTGTCAGCCTGATGTCGATCCCAGGCAAAATAATGGGATAGCTGAAATGGGACTCAATAAAGAAATAAGGCAGGTAACTAATGCTAATCAAATGAGTTTATGGAAAATAGATCTGTCAGACTAACGTGATGGGAAACTAACTAGGAACAAAGGATGTCGGCCATACTTACAGGGTGGGGGACTCGCTCCTGAGAAGCAGTGACTGAAAAAGATGAGCGGGTTATGGTGGATAATCAGCTGATCCTGTGATGCTGTGGCCGAAATGGCTAATGCGATCCTGGGATGTGTAAATGGGAATCTGGTGCAGAGAGGTTATATTACCTCTGAATTTGGCAGTGGCGCGACCGCTGCTGAAATACTGTGTCCAGTTCTGGTGCCCACAGTTCAAGAAGGATGTCGAGAAATTGGTCAGAGAAGAGTCATGAGAAAGATTAAAGGATTGGCAAATAGGGCCTCGGGGAGCTCCATTTATTTAGATTAACAAAGAGAAGGTTAAGGGGTGACTTGATCTATAAGTACCTACAAGGGGAACAGAAACTCGATAACAGAGGGCTCCTCAGTCTAGCAGGGAAAGGTCTAACGTGACCCAATGGCTGGAAGTTGAAGCTAGACACATTCAGGGTGGAAACATGACGTAAACTTTCGTCCATGAGTGTAATTAACTATGGGAGCAACTTGCCACCAGCTGCGGTGAATTCTCCCTTGCTGACGAGTTTTAAATCCGGAGCGGATGCGTTTCTAAAAGATCCTGCTTTAGTTCAAAGAGGAAGGGATCCAGGCAAGCCCAGCGGCCTGTGTTGTACCAAGTCAGACTTGAGGAGGGTGACGTTAGAATCTGAGGGTTTTTTGGACTCCTTCACGACCCTGCGTAACTCAAGGAAGTTGAATCCCAGCTGCTCTGCCAGCCCCAGCCTGAAATGTAATAGCGTGTGCTGCTGTGGATATAGGGTGACCAGACAGAGTGTGAAGAATCAGGACAGGGGTTGGGGGCGTAGTAGGTGCCTATGTAAGAAAAAGCCCCGAATATCAGGACTGTCCCTGTAAAATCGGGACATCTGGTCGCCCTACATGGATGGGACCTGGAGCAAAGGCCACGGCTGGTGGGAGCAGAGAATAGGCACCGTGCTGTGGCCGGTACATAGCAGCTGACTGAGCCCAGGTGCCAGCTCCGCTCTGCTGGAGGTGCCCCTTGCATGGGGAACATTTCCTGCCTTAACTAAGGCCCTTTTATGGTGCGGAGGGACAGTCCATTAAGGTCAAGGTAACTGAGAACCAGGGTCCTGTGGGTTTTTATGCCGGGTGATACAGAGCTGCCTTCGCCCCTAGGCTGATCCAAGCTGGCATGTAGCTCGTTGGCATCTAATTACAATCAACTGCGACGCGCGGCAGGAATGCAGGGGAGCTGGCGAGTCGCGCTTGGCGCCGGCTGGGGAAGCCTGTGAGCGGTGCTGAGAGAGAGCATCAGGGCCCTAGTGTCAAGGCCCCAGTCCGACGGCAGACGGGCCGAGTCCGCTCGAAAGTGGGCTAGCTGTCACTGGGGAAGGGGGAGGGGTGTAGGGTGACCAGATGTCCCAATTTTTATAGGGACAGTCCCGATATTCAGGGCTTTTTCCTTATATAGGCACCAATTGCCCCCCACCCCGTGTCCCGATTTTTCACGTTTGCTATCTGGTCACCCTAGAGGGGTGCTGGCTGATTCCTTCGGGAAGGACAGCCTACGAGAAGGTGGTGTGGGGTCTGGGACTCCTGGGTTCTATTCCCAGCTTTGGGAGGGGGGAGTGTGCTCTGAGTGGGGCAGTGAAGATGGGGAGTTGATACCTGGATTGTATTCAGAAAGTGGGGAGTGAGATCAGGGTCTGGCTGGGAGCCAGGACTCCTGGGTTCTATACCTGGCTCTGGGAGGGGAGTAGGGTCTAGTGGTTAGAGCAGCAGAGGGGCTGGGAGCCAGGACTCCTGGGTTCTATACCTGGCTCTGGGAGGGAAGTAGGGTCTAGTGGTTAGAGCAGCAGAGGGGCTGGGAGCCAGGACTCCTGGGTTCTGACAATCCTGTGCCAAACGTCTGTTCAAAAAAAATTTGTTTTTCTGTGCTCACTACAGGAGAATCATAGATTATTAGGGTTGGAAGGGACCTCAGGAGATCATCTAGTCCAACCCCCTGCTCAAAGCAGGACCAATCCCCAAAGAAACTAAGGGCTTGTCTACACTGGCACTTTCCAGCGCTGTAACTTTCTCGCTCAGGGGTGTGAGACCCCTTCCCCCCCCCCCCCCGAGTGCAGCAAGGTTCAGCGCTGTAAAGCACCAGTGTAGACAGTGTCCCAGCGCTGGGAGCTACGCCCCTCATGGAGGTGGGTTGTTTTTTTCTCTCTTCCAGTGCTCTGCCGCAACGACACAAGCCAAGTTCGTGGCAGAGCTTTAACATTGCCAGTGTAGACTGGCCCTAATATAATGACTTTATCTTGGGTAAATCTTCTACTTCAACTTCCCCTGTAACGCTGATTGCGAATGCTTCCCCTTAGCTGTTAGCCATCTGTAACAGATCATGCCCCTCAGCGCTGCATAACAATTACCGCCGGAGATGGAGTGGGGTCTAATGACTAGTGCAAGGCAGGCTGGGAGTCAGGACTCTTGGGTTCTATTCCTGGCTCTGGGAGGGGAGTGGGGCCTAGGGCTAGGGGTGGGGTGGGGTGGGGGGGCTGAACTTCATTCTGTTTCCATCTGTGGAATGGACTTTGGTGTAATGGTTAGAACAGGGTCCTAGGTGCCTGGACTTCTGGGTTCTATCCCTAGCTCTGGGGAGGCAGTGGAGTCCAGTGGCTAGAGCATGGGGTGGAGTCTAGTGGAAAGTCAGGACTCCTGGGTTCTTTTCCTGTCTCTGCCAGTAACTCACTCTACGATCACACGGCAGTCCCTTCTGTGCCTCAGTTTCCCCACTTCTTCAAACTTTTAAAAATTCCTCCAGGGATGCTGCTGGATGTTCTGCAAAGCATTTGAGATCCTTCAGGTGACAGGCATGTTGTTCGTTATCTGAGCGGCCCCATCTGCTGCTGGCTCTGCTCTCCTTGTTGCATTTGGTGGGAGGGATGTTACAGAGGTGATTAGATTACTGAAGTTTCTTTTTATGGGGGCCTTAAATTCTTTAAGCAACATGAGTCACCTTTTCCCCTGCTCTGAACAGCGTGGTGGCGTGTGTCCTTATGGTTCCCCAGGCAGTGTCAGAATGTAACCTCGAAGAGTCATGTTAACTAACATAACATTAAAACACTCCTGTGTGGATGGGCGCAAGCTGGTTTTAACATCGTGTCAGCTGGTTGGGGTTAGCTCTCCTATTCCATCCCGACCAGCTGACCGGATGTTAAACCCAGTTCGCCCCTGTCTACACGATCTGCAAAGTAGTGGTTTAACATTGTGCTCGTTAAGGTGACTCCAAGGTCATGTTCTGATGCTGCCTTGTTTTCTAGTGAAGATGTGCCCTGACTCTGGGAATTGACTATTCTAGTCCCAACCTGTCAGGACTCTGCAAACTGAATCCTCTATAAAAACAACGAGGAGTCCTTGTGGCACCTTAGAGACTAATACATTTATTTGGGCATAAGCTTTTGTGGGCTAGAGCCCACTTCATCAGATGCATGGAGTGAAAAATGCAGGAGCAGGTATCTCGTTAGACTGATCACACACTGGGTAAAGCAACCCCCGTCCTTTCATGTATTTACACCTGCTGCCTCATGAGGCATCTCCTTTTTAGGGACCTGAGGCACAGAGAAGCTAAGTGACTCTCCCAAGGTCTCTGTGGAAGAGCAGGGTCTTGCACCTGGATCTCCCAAGAGCTAGACTAGTGCCCTAACCACTGTGCCAGCCTTCCTCTCTGACAACTCAGCTAGGGAGACTGCTCCATTATTTAAGCTTCAAAGAGTGCAGGCATGAAATCTCAGCCCCTCTCTCGTTAATCCTCATTTGATCGGGGGTGGGGAGAATGATGGTTTTGGGGTGAAAGTGCAGGACTCCTGGGTTCTTTCCGCCCCCCACCAGCTCTGCCACTTCCGCCCTCTGGGCCCTCACTAACTATAGATTCATAGACACCAAGGTCAGAAGGGAACGTTGTGATCATCTAGTCTGACCTCTTGTATAACAGGCAACAGAACTTCCCCTAAGGCAAGTTCACTTCCTCTTTCTGGGTCACCCCCCTCAATCTTACACATGGATCTCTCCCTACTCAACAAATTGTTGGGACTCTTACTGCAAAGTTTCCAAGGAGCTTAGAGCCTTTGATGGAAGGAGCTTGTTAAGTGCTTTGCAAAGTATTTCAAATATCCCTCAGTACTGATCTTTCTCCTTCGTGCAAGGTGGATTGGATTTAGTCTGCCAGAGACAGCAGCCCAATGTAGGATGTGGGTTTAAAAAGCGGCGTAGTTTTTTCTCTAAATACCCTCTTGCTTTGCACTCCCGTAGCCCCTATCGATCTAGTTGCACCAGAGCAAATCTTCTTGAGAGAGATCCGGGCCTAAAATGAGTCGGTTTCACTTTATTTCTAGTCAATGTCATGACTTTTCCTTCCTCCCTGCTCCTACCTGTTTGCTGAGCTCTCCTCGCTGACAGGCTGGGTTTTAAATCTCTCTCCTCCACCTTTATTTTCGCTTGGAAGCTCGCATCTAATATTTTGAATAAAATCTTTCCGTGTTATTTGCTAGAGTTGCACCAAGACAACTGGACGCTGCACAGACACACACAGAGAGAGACGGCCGATCAGGCTGACTATTATTTCTGTTTCCTTGTGCTAAGGAGGGATGAGTATGGTCTGTCCATATCCATATCTTTTGTTTTCTACGTGGATTGTAAGATCCTTGGGGCCGAGGCCATCTTTTGTATTCTGTTTGTGCAGCGCCTGACGCAGTGGCGCCCTGGTCTGTGACTGGAGCTTTGAGATGCTATGGTAATAACGAAATAGACAGAGGTTCTTGATGTCACATGGATTGTGTGACAGAACTGGGAATTGAGCTAAGGTCTCCTGAGTCCTGGTCTGGTCTCTTTATTTGTAACGGTGGGAGCAGGGGAGAGCTGTCCTGCTGAGTGCTGAGACAGCAGAGTAATTGTGCTCTTCTCCATGGGAGAGGGAACTGACACTGCCCTGCCAGGCTCCCAGTGCTGGCTCCTGTGGGGGAGAGAGGCACCGAGCCTCATGGGATGGCTTTGGCAGCCCAAAAGCACAATGTGTAGTGAGCTGCGCATCCGAGGCTGGCTTTATACCAGCAGTGAACCTTTGCCACGGAAATGTTTGATGTTGAATAAGGAGCTGCTAAGCTGATAGGATTGAGAAACACTGGCTGAACCCGACCTCCTTTATAACCCAGAGCGTCCTGCCTCCAGCCCATGTCTGGTGGTTGAGCTAGAGAGCGTACCTTGAAATCAAGCCCGGGTTTCTCTTTCTAAAAGGCTTCCAGTGATTGGAGAAGCGACCAAGTGTGTGATCTGAGGCTTCTTAAAGAGACGTGGCTCAAAATTCTGAGCACCTGCCCTCCGAGGATCGGGGTCCCCAGAACTGCGCCCGAGCCAACGCAGAGTTAAGGTGGGGCCCTGGCTGGGACTCAGATCACTAATTGTTTCTGAAAATCGTGCCCCAGATGCTGTGTTCCTCTTCCACGTTTTCTGGGTCTACTTCGTCCTGGTCTGAAGTTAGGCTCATTAGATCGTAGTGGTTCCTTCTGGCCTTAAAATGTATGAATCTAGATACATACATCCGACGAAATGGGTATTCACCCACGAAAGCTCATGCTCCAAAACTTCTGTTAGTCTATAAGATGCCACAGGATTCTTTGCTGTTTTTATGAATCTAGATAGAGTGGGCAATGTTAGCTGACACCCATGGGTCTCCTAATTCAAGCTCCTGTAAAGGTCTCGCTTCCTAACAGCGATTGCTTTAAGCCTGAGGTTTTATATCCTTCCAAATACTCCTTTTATAATAGTTCATACGCAGCGCCGGCAGTTCTCGTTCTGCCTGTGTCTTCAGGGCAGGGACTGTCTCTGCAGCACCTGGCTCCGTGGGGCTTGGTTTGAGCCTCCAGGCACTGCCATCAGAACACAGAGCAATGGAGAGAGAAATGACAAGGCGTAAGCCAGGGAATGTGGCTTCGTATGAATTGCTGCACTGGATCAGAGCAGGGAGCCCGTCTAGTCCGGCATCCCACCTCTGACGGGGGCCAGCATCCAGTGCTTCAGAGGATGGTGCAAGAAACTCTGTGGGTGGCAGTTAGAGGCAGGTTCCCCCCCACATGGGGATGTTTTCCTCCTGACCCCTGGCTCTGGAGCATGAGGGTTTTGTCCTTTTCATACTACTGGGTGTCTGGGTTGAGTTGACCTTGCCTTACTACTAATACAACTCTGATGCCTCAGCTGAGGCCGAAACCGGGTCCTTGCCCGCGTTGGGATTTTGAAATCAGGGTTAGCAACAGTACAGCCTTTTGCACCAGGTGGGAGTGGGCGAGGAGGGGGTGTACCCGTTTGCACAGGGGCACCCGTGGCTAAAATCCCATTGCAGACAATGCCTGTGAGGCTGTGCCAATCTGCAGGAGCGGGTTGCACCCATGGTGCCAAGGTTGCGTGGAGAAGGGACAGCGGAGGCTGGGGGTGGATGACTGGCATCGTGACAGGGTCTGGAGGCCAGGCGGGGAGTGAGGATGCGTTTTGACTGGGCTGCGGCCAGGTTGGTGGGTGGCTCTGGCATTGGGGTGGGAAGGGCGCGGGTCCGGTGCCAGGGATTTCCCCTTGCCCAGAAGAGCCGTTGGGCAGAGGAATCTGGTCTCCATGTGAAACCTGCCTGAGCCCTGGCAAAAGCTGTTCTCGTAAACAAGGCCGCATTGTGTGGCTGGGTTTATAAACACCCCCCGGCCTGGCGTCTTTCTCCTCCGAGCTCTGAATGGGCCTGGCTGCCGGCCAGCGGGGCGAGCCTTGGGGGGGGGGGGGGGCACGGGAACGCAGGCGCTTCCTCCACTGCCTGCAGCAGGCGAGCTGCTGCACTTGGGCTTCTTTCCTAGCCTCTGAGTGTGGGCCGGGGATCAGGGAGGGCAGGAATCGGGATTGGGGATCCTGGGGGGGCGGTTTGGGGATTAGGGATGATGAGGATCTGGAATGGAAGGTGTGGGGATGTAAGGGAGCTGGGATCAGTGGGGATCCGGGAGAAGGAGGGGGTGGGGATCAGGGCTGGTGATCTGGGGGAGCATGGGGATCTGCGGGAGAGGGTGTGAGGATATGGCAGGGGGCAGAGATGTGGGAGTGGGGGGAGGATGTCTGGGGGGAGCACTAGGGACTCCTACCATTGTGTTTTCCTGGTGCCCCGTCTGTAGGGGGCTTGCTCGCAGGAGAGGCCATGGGGGTGAGTGCTTGTAATAATACAAATATGTACTGAGGAGGTTGGGGGTGGTCTGAGATTAGTGGAGAGGGGCTGGGGGGCATTTGTGGGACAACAAGAGATCGAGTCCCATGTTTGCGGGGTCGCCAAGGGTGCGGGATGGCACAGCTGGGGATTGAACCCGGGGTTCTGTGAGGGGTGGGGTGGGGAACGCTGGGATTTGAGCCCACAGCTGTCGGGGGCGTGAGCAGAATGGGCGCTTGGGCGCGTAGGAAGGATGCTGTATTGTTTCCAGCTGTGCCGGTGACACCTCCCACCTCTCTTTTTCCCCCTCTTCTCCCCCAGGACCAGTTTGATGACGTAGAGCGTCACACCCAGTGGGGGCTGGATCTGATGGAGAAGTACGTGAAGTTTGTGAAGGAGCGGACGGAGATTGAGCAGGCCTACGCCAAGCAGCTCAGGTAGGAGGGCAGGGGACAAAGGCCAGAACGGCTGCTTACGGCACAGGATTCCTGGGTCTCGTTCCCTTCATTTGGAGGGGAATGGGGTCTAGTGGTTAGAGCTGGGTCCCAGGAATCATGGGTTCAGTTCCCAGCTGTGGGAGAGGAGTGGGGTCCAGTGGTTAGAGGTGGGAGCCAGGTTTCAGGACTCCTGGGTTCTTTCTCTTCAGCTCCTCCCTCGGTACTTTTTGGAGGAAACAGTTTCCTCTCTCTGGGCATGTCTGCACTACAATAAATCTCCCACGGTCGGCTGACTCGAGATGTGGGGCTAAATATTTTCAGCGTCAATGCTCGGGCTGGAGCCTGAGCTGTGTAACGCGGGTCCCAGAGCCCGGCTTCCGGCCTGAGCCCAAACGTCTGTACTGTGATCTTATAGCCCCGCGGCCCGAGCCCTGAGTCAGCTGCCACGGGGGGTTTGTTGCCATGTAGACAGACCCTCTGTGCCTCCATTTCCCCATTGGTGAAATGGAAATCGAGGCAAAGGCAGCAGAAGGGATTTGCCCAAAGTCGTGCAGGGAACTGGCTGGCAGGATGGCCCGATCCCACGCTCCACCCACAGCTCTGTCCTTCCCTGGTCTCTCCCTCCTCCCTGACCTGGCCATGCCTTGTGGCAGAGACCACTCATACCTGCCAATGGGGGAGCAGAGTGAGGGCACCTGGCTTCAGCGGTGTTACTGAGCATGCTCAGTACAAGCCGAAGAGCAGATGGTGGGGGGGAGGAGGCACATGACCCTGCATCCCCCACTCTCATGTATCACGTCTGCCATATTATCTGCATTGTGCTCCAAGATCCCTGTTTGGCTTGGCCTGGCCTAGCAGGGCACAAAGGGTTAACGAGGTGCCACTCAATGTTTCCTAGTTAAATCCCCCCCTCCCCGCCCCCGCAAAGGCTGCTGCTCTCCCAGCAAGGCAGCCAGCCCCTTGGCGCTTGCAGCCTGGAATACAGCTGAACCGAGGGCGGGCGGAGCTGGGGGAGCTGCCGTCCAAGTCTGTTTGACTCCTCTTGCTGTGTACCGGGTTGTTGGCTGGATTTTACCAATGACTCCTCGCTTCGTGCCCTGGCCCTTGGCTGCGGGGAGCGGGTTGTGAATCCAGCTCTGCATTGCCTCGGAGACCGTCTTCTGCCTAGCTACAGAGCAGACACGCGTGTCTGCTCGCTGCCTCCCAGATACCCTGGTGATGGGCACCAGGAGAAACAGGCACGGCATGGGCAGTGGCAGGGTAAACTCTCCCCCCTTCCTGCCTACATTTATAGATTCCCAGGCCGGACGGGACCACTGTGATCATCTAGTCTGACCTCCTGGATAACTGCCCCCAAATCATTCCTAGAGCAGAGCTTTTAGAAAAAGATCCAACCTTGCTTTAAAAACTCAGTGATGGGGAATCCACCATGATCCTTGGCAGGTTGTTCCAGTGGTCAGTTACTCTCACTGTTCGCCTTATTTCCGGTTGGAATTGGTCTAGCTTCAGCTCCCAGTCGTCGGATCGTGTTAGACCTTTCGCTGCTAGATTGAAGGGCCCCTTATAAAAGATTTGTCCCTCATGTAGGTACGTATAGAGTTAGACTGCAATCAAGTCACCCCTTAACCTTCTCTTGGTTACGCAAAGGAGTTTGAGTTCCTGGAGTCGCTCGCTATCAGGCAGGTTTTCTAACCCTTTCATCATTCTCATGGCTCTTCTTTGACCTCTCTCCGACTTGAATTTGGGCACCAGAACTGGACGCAGGATTCCAGCAGCGGTCGCACCAGTGCCAGATACAGAGGTAAAAGAACCTCTCTGCCCCTACTCGAGATTCCCCTGTTTACACATCCCACTGCTGCACTGGGCAACACAGTATGGGGAGGAGGTGAGCAGCCCTCTGTGCTGAAAGAACAGGTTAAGGACTATTTAGAAAAGCTGGATGTGGACAAGTCCCTGGGTCCAGATCCAATGCATCCGAGGGTGCTGAGGGAATTGGCTGATGTGATTGCAGAGCTATTGGCCATTATCTTTGAAAACTCGTGGTGATCAGGGGAGGTCCCGGACGATTGGAAAAAGGCAAATATAGTGCCCATCTTTTAAAAATGGGAAGGAGGAGAACCTGGGGAACTACAGGCCGGTCAGCCTCACCTCAGTCCCTGGAAAAATCATGGAGCAGGTCCTTAAGGAATCATTTTGAAGTACTTGGAGAAGAGGAAGGTGATCAGGAACAGTCAACATTGATTCACCAGGGGCAACTCATGCCTGACCAAGCTGATTGCCTTCTGTGATGAAATAACTGGCTTTGTGGATATGGGGAAAGCAGTGGACGTGATATATCTTGACTTTAGCAGAGCTTTTGATACAGCCTTCCACAGTATTCTTGCCAGCAAGTTAAGAACATATGGATTGGATGAATGGACTATAAGGTGGATAGAAAGCTGGCTAGATCGTCAGGCTCAACAGGTAGTGATCAATGGCTCGATGTCTAGTTGGCTGCCGGTATCAAGCGGAGTGCTCCAGGGGTCGGTCCTGGGGCCAGTTTTGTTCAACATCTTTATTAATGATCTGGATGATGGGATGGGTTGCACCCTCAGCAAGTTCACAGATGACACTAAGCTGGGGGAAGAGGTAGATATGTTGGAGGGTAGGGATAGAGTCCAGAGTGACCTAGACAAATTGGAGGATTGGGCCAAAAGAAATCTGATGAGGTTCAACAAGGACAAGTGCAGAATCCCGCACTTCGGCTGGAAGAATCCCATGCACTGCTACAGGCTGGGGACTGACTGGCTAAGCAGCAGTTCTTCAGAAAAGGACCTGGGGATTACAGTGGATGAGAAGCTGGATATGAGTGAGCAGTGTGCCCTTGTTGCCAAGAAGGCTAACGGCATGTTGAGCTGAATTAGTAGGAGAATTGCCAGCAGATTGAGGGAGGTGACTATTCCCCTCTATTCGGCACTGGTGAGGCCACATCTGGAGTATTGTGTCCAGTTTTGGGCCCCGCACTACAGAAAGGATGTGGACAAATTGGAGAGAGTCCAGCGGAGAGCAACAAAAACAATCAAGGGGCTGGGGCATATGACTTATGAGTAGAGGCTGAGGGAACTGGGCTTGTTTAGTCTGCAGAAGAGAAGAGTGAGGGGGGATTTGATGATAGCAGCCTTCAACTACCCGAAGGGGGGTTCCAAAGAGGATGGAGCTCTGCTGTTCTCAGTGGTGGCAGATGACAGAACAAGGAGCAATGGTCTCAAGCTGCAGTGGGGGAGGTCTAGGTTGGATATTAGGAAACAGTATTTCAGTAGGAGGGTGGTGAAGCACTGGAATGGGTTACCTAGGAAGGTGGTAGAATCTCCATCCTTAGAGGTTTTTAAGGTCAGGCTTGACAAAGCCCTGGCTGGGATGATTTAGTTGGGTTTGGTCCTGCTTTGAGCAGGGGGTTGGACTAGATGACCTCCGGAGGTCTCTTCCAACCCTAATCCTCTATGATTCTATGATCGCGTTAGCCCTTTTGGCCACAGTTTCACAATGGGAGCTCATGTTCAGCTGATTATCCACCATGACCTCCAGATCCTTTCCAGAGTCACTGCTCCCTAGGCTAGAGGCTCCCATCCTGTAAGCATGACCTGCGTTCTGTGTGTCCCAGATGTACACATTTACATTTAGCTGTATTAAAACACACGTGGTTTGCTTGCACCCATTTTACCAAGCCGCCCAGATCACTCTGTGTGAGGGACCTGACCTTTTTCAGTATTCACCACTGCCCCAGTTTTTGTGCTCACTGGGGCTTCTGGGCACAGGCGCCAACTTTTGTTGGCACCAGTGGGTGCTCGTGGGGTGCCCCCCCAGCCCCGCCCCGACTCCGCCCCTATTGGATCCCTCCCCAGATCCCTGCCCTGGCCCCGCCTCTACCCCAAGCACGTGCATTCCTCCTCCTCTCCCCTCCTTCCCAGGCTTGCGGTGCGAAACAGCTGTTTCGCAGCGCAAGCACTTGGAGGGAGCAGGGAGAAGCAGGACGCGGCGGCCGCTCGGGGGAGGAGGCGGAACAGAGGCAGAGGTGAGCTGGGGTGGGGTCGGAGAGCTGCTAGTGGGTGCGGAGCACCCACCAATTTTTCCCCCGTGGGTGCTCCAGCCCTGGAGCACCCATGGGGTCGGCACCTACGCTTCTGGGGCGCGTCCCATGATTCTTAGCACTGCACTAAGCTGAGCCCCTCTGTGACTTCCTTCTCAGTGCATCCTGGGAGAACTTGGCTCTCCTTCCGTGGGGCAGGATGGTGGGAAGGTTAGCAGCATCCGAGGGGGGCGAGCCTGCGGCCATGTCTACATGGTGGTTGTGTTAGCAGCTGATGAGATGTGCTCGCTCCGATTTTAGCCTGCGTCCTGTCTTGGGCCAGCTGGCTCGAGTTAGCCGCCCCACAGCGCCTGAGGGAGGGGTCTTTGCGCTGACAGGGCACGTGTTAGGGACAACACTCATGTTAACTCTGCAGGGAAGACCAAGTCCAGTGAGAAGCGGCCAAGCCAGGCCCACCCGGACAAAGGGGACTAGACTGCTCAGAGGATGGGAGGGGGAATGCTCCCAAGCTGGCGAAGGGGTGTGGGCGCCCCCTTCCTGTTAGAATTTAAGAGGAATCAGGTGTTGAGATCCCAGGGCAGGGGGGCTGGCGATACCGGTCAGGGATCCTAGCAACCTCCAAGGGAGGGAACCAAAAGCTGCGTGAGAAACGGGGGCGGGCGGGGGAGTGCGGGGAGCCTAGCTGGAAAGCACCTAACGTTCCTCTGCAATGCCAGCAGCAGCAACCTGCCCAGCAGGTGAGTGGCAGAACCCGGAACAGAATCCAGGTCACCTGAGTCCCAGCCCTGTCCTCTAACCGCTGTCTGCTGAGTCCCTCTTCCCCATTGAGCTGACCCAGCGTGGAAACGCAAGGTGCTTTCTTGCCTTGGCTGCCTGGTAACGTGTTTCTCTCTAGCATGCGGGGAGGGTTGGATGCTGGCTAAATGCGGCTGCTTCTGGGGTGGAAGAGAGCAACTTCCTGCTGCACAGCACAGTGCGGGGGGGAGACTCTGAGGATGCAGGGGTGAGCCTCTCTGAGTTAGGGGCTCCTTGATTCCCCCGTATGCTGCGTGACTGCCCCTCTGTGGCATAGCACAGCTGCTAGGCATTTCATCCTGAGGAAGACTGGACAGTGCGGTGGCTACGGCTCTAGCATGGCCCTTGGGTGGCCGTGTGGTTCAGTGGGCCGGGGGCTGGCTGTTCAGGTGTAAAAGACCTGGGTTCTAGACCCAGCTCTGCCCCCAAACACCTGTGAGATGTGGGCACGTCACTTAGGGTCAGATTTTTCAAGGTATTTAGGATGCTTAATTCCTATTGAAATAATGGGAATTAGGTACTTAAATACCTTGAAAAATGTGGCCCTTATCTTCTCCCGGCCTCCATTCCCCACCTGTATAGTGGGGATAATAGCGTTGTCCTGCCCTGAAGGGTATCACATAATGTGTGGTGTGTGACAGGGGCGTTAGATTGATCTGTCTTGCTAAGGAATCTGAGCAGCTGGGGTAGACCCCAAATATCCACACACATCCAGCTCCTTTGGCCCGCCCAGAAGAATCGCTGTTAGCAGTACAGGGCCTATGACACAGAATCAAGTCATTCTGATTCCATCTAGCAGAGAGCAATGGTAGATGCAGACACACTACCCCCACCTCTCCCCCAACCCCGCGTCACCTCCTATTATTGCAGGGATGCTGGCAAGACAATAAATTCATATAGTGTTAAAAATAAAACTAACTCTTCTCTTCTCCTCTTCCCCCCCGCCCCCTCCCGCGGTTGTGGTGCACTGGGATGACTAATTATACAAACCTCAAGGGCTGCTCTCTGGCCGGTTCCCTATTTTCATGCTTTCTTCACCAGGGAACCGTAGGTCACTTTCCCTCTGATGTGTCACTTTCATGCTTGGGTCCTCCTGTGTTCGCCCTAGGGGGCTGTTTGGGGGTTTCCACCCGGCCTAGGGAAGATTGCTTTGAAATGATCACTGGCCCTGTAAAGGTTTCATTGTCCCACTGGCTTTAAAAAAAAACCCTTCTCTGGAAGATCTAAGAGAGTAGGGATACAGCAAACATCTTGCTGCACCTTCCTCTGCTGGTGCACCTCCCCTCCTCCCCTGGAGGGGTCTGTCTAGGCGTCTTTCTCCAGCCTGGCCCAGTCCTTGGTTTCTTACCAACAAACTTTCGCAGGCAAGTTTCAGGTCAGTTTCAAGCTTTTTTTTCCTGCAGCCACAAGGGCTAGAAATTTACATTTCAAAACCATCTTGTAAGCAGAGGTGCTTGCGTAGACACCTGCCTATAGGAGCTGAAGCTTTCAGAGAGTTGCTGCAGGTCAGGAGCCTCACGCTAAAGTGACACTGAGCCGATCTAGTCGTGTTACGTCGGCTTCAGCAGCCTGTGGTTAGTGGCTACTTCTGATCCCAATCGCTGTGGGCGAGTTTGGAGTTGGGACACCGGTCGGTCAGTAATACCGCGTACAATGCAGTGGAGGAGCGACTGTCCACGTCCGCTGCTCACCTGTCTAAATGAGGCCAAGTGGCGATGATTATTGGATGACTGGGGGGTGTGTGTGTCGGGGGATGCGATAGGTCAATGGGCTTTAAATACACAGGCAGAGCTGGGCGGTGCTGATCCACCCCGCCAGCAGGGGGCAGCGTTGTGCCTGGGTGGACACGCACACAAGGCGTAATTCGAGTAGGGGGCAGCCAACGCTTGTCACTTTATCGTGAGGCTCGTGACCTGCAGCAACTCTCTGAAAGCTTCAGCGCCTACAGGCTGGTGTCTACGCAAGCACCTCTGATAAACAAGATGGTTTTAAAATGTAAATTTCTAGCCCTTGTGGCTGCAGGAAAAAAGCTTGAAACTGACCTGAGAAGTAAAAAACAAAAACAAAACACAACAAAACAACAACAAAAAGCCTTTCCACCACCCCCCCCCGCCCCACACCAGTAGGTGAATTTTAAAAAATAACCCAATGCGAAACTCAAGGCGAGGGCACAAAATTTTGCTTTGGAGCAGCCCTGCCTCCAGATCAGGACTAACGAGTGGCAGACAAACCCAGGAGAGGCCGCGGCTGGCGATACCGTGGGCTCACGGCCAGCCTTGCCGTGCTTCGTCTGTCGGTAAATTGAGCGAGCTGGGTCTTGTCAGCTCAGCAGCATGGTGTGAATTTGTTTGCAAGGTGCTTCCTGGATGTCCAGTGGGTGGTTTTTGGGGTTTTTTTTTTCGTTCTCCATCTCCTTTCTAACCAGGAAAGAAACTCCCAGCTCTTGGGAGGGGCTGTGCCCAAACTTGCAAGTGAAACCGTGGGCTGCCTGGCTCTCTCCGTGGCTCTGGTTTCTAGGAAGGCCACATCATGTAAGAGAGGAGGGGAGTTTCCTGCCAGGGCTAGGAAATTCTCTGTTTGAGGCAGAGAGGATGGGGCCATTTAAGTCTGTTCTGAACCAACCAGCCAACGGAGGCAGTATGACCTAGTGGGTAGAGCCCTGGGCTGGGAGACCTGGGTTCTGTTCTGAGCTCTGCCCCTCTCCTGTTCTGTGACCTTGGGTGAGTCCTGTCCCCACTCCCTGCCTCAGTTTCCCCTCTGACACACTGTCTGGTCTAGCCTCTTTGGAGCAGGGCCTGTGTCTGGGCAGCACCCAGCACAAGGCAGACCCTGGTCTCAGCTGGGGCCCTGTAGCTGTGACTGTAGCAAACGCTGGTTGGTTCCGTGCTAGCAGGGTGGGCTGCGTGTATCTGGGAATGGATGTGCCGGGGCTTAGGCCTCTGTTTCTGCCTGCAGCCAGAGCTGGGTGTCCTGGGTCAAGTCGCTGCGGCCTCTTGTGCGTCAGTTTCCCTACCTCTAAAATGAGAGTTCCGATGCTTATGTGAAGTGCTTGCAGACTTGCGGGTGAAATGTGCTTTATTATTGATCAAGAGGCTTGGGCCCGATGGGTGAGTGGAAAGGGGGAGGCCTGTTCCTTTAAAACCTCACCCCCACCTCCTGCTGACACTGTGCTCTTCCCCACCTCCAGCCCCTTCCAAAGTCCTCTGTGAGCCGCTCCCCCATAGCGCTGAGCCTGTCCCCACAGAAAGCAGTGGGCTGGAAAGGAGCGTCGGGAGAGGAGCCCATCCGCAGCCAAGAGCGCAGTCTAGGATGCACCCAGAGGCCCCAGCTGCAATCGGGGGGTGGATCAGAGAGTCCTTGCCCTGAAGAGCTCAGTGTAAACAGACTAGGGGTTGAAGGGAAACTGAGGCACAGAGCAGGGACGTGAGACTAAGGTCACAGCAGAGCTGGGAATAGAACCCAGGTGTCCTGACTCCCAGCTCAGTGCTTTACTCAATAGGCCATGCTTCCTCTCCATGTAAGCCCTTCCAGGAGGGGTCCCAGAGGCACTGGGCATCCTGGCTCTCAGATCACAGGAGCGTGGTTGGTGGGGAAGGAAATGCCTCTTCTGGCCTCCCTAAGGAGCGGGGCTGAACTGCGCACGGTCGTTGAGGCTCGGCCCAAGCCTCCGTGTGCCGTGGGTCCAGCTGGTGCCCAGGGAGGCTGTGGGCGTGGATCCTGGCCCTGGGGTGTGGATCCCGGCCGCTTTCTGTGCTGCATGTGAATCTTGGTGCTGGTGCTCTCCAAAGCTGGGGTGGTGGCTGTGAAAATCCCCGCCCCCTCCCCCCCGCTGTGTGGATCCCACCACGCTCCAGGCTTGTGAGCTCCTTTTTCCTTTGGGGTGGGATGGGGATTACCCTGCAGCAGCCGCCCCCCAGAGCGGAAGCGAACACGGTGGTGAAGGCAGCCACCTCGTCCTGTCCTCTTTAAGGGGCAGCAGCCTCCGTTCACGCTGCGGGCAAGTGCCAGGCCAGACTGGCCTTTCTGCTAAGCAGATCTCTGCCACAGGCCAACCAGAAGCCGCTGGCCTATATTTAGCAGGAGGAAGGAAGAGCCCCCTCCAGGCTGGCTCAGCCCCGGGGTAGCTGACAGGAAGAGCAGGCATGTGGCAGAGAAGCCTGTACCCAGCATTTTTCTTGCAAACCACGTTACAAGCAGCTTCCCTCTCCTCGAGCCCATTTCAAACCAGGCCGCCTGTCTGTGCCTCGGCTCTGGGGGGTTCTCCAAGCTCCTAGCAGAGGAGTGTTTTTTTGGTTTCTCTTCTCTTTTTGCCCAGCTTTTCCAGAGGCCGCTCGCGTCGTGCCTTGGGGTGAAATCCCACCAAAAAGCACCGTCCCGTCAACGCATGTAGAAAAGGGGTTTTTGTTTTTTTTTTGTTCCTGTGACGCCCTCTTTTTTCCCACTGTCCCGGGGGAGATCTGTTTTTTCTTCTTGGCTCTGGGGAGTGGGGTCTAATGGCTGGAGCAGTGGGAAATTGGGTGTCAGGACTTCTGGATTTTAATCCTGGTTCAGTGCTACAGCAGAGGGGAAACGGGAGGTAAAGAATCTTCTCTTCTGAGCTGGGCGTAGGACCCAGGAGTCGTGACTCCTCGCCCCACCTGCTCAAACCACTAGATACCACTCCCCTCCAAGAGCCAGGGGGAGAACCCAGGAGTCCGGACTCCCAGCCCCACCTGCTCAAACCAATAGACGCCACTCCCCTCCCAGAGCTGAGAATGGAACCCAGGAGTCCTGGCTCCTTGTGCCCTGCTCTGGCTAGTAGACTACACTCTTGGGATCTATTCCCAGCTCTGGGAGTAGGTGCAGTGGTTAAGCAGAAAGGACCTGGAAATCAGGACTCCTGGGTTCTTCTCAACTCTGCCACTGGTTCACTATATGGACATGATCGAGTCTCTTTCTCCCCTTCTTTCTCTCTCAGCGCATCAGTTTCCTCACCTGTGAAATGGGGATAACAGCCCTGCCTGATGGGGCTGTGTGGAGAAGTATATTTAAGTTTGAGGGGCACTCAGACATTACGGTACCAGATAAGTACGACAGACAGACGGATTCCAAGGACTTTACAGCATACTTCCAGCCGGGTCCAGCTGGGCTGAGACTCGGCAGAGCTGATTCTGTTCCCAGCTTTGCCGGTGACCCTGGGCAAATCACTTCCTCTCTCCCTGCCTCAGCTGCCCCTCGCACTGCTGGCCTGGATTAGCTCACGAACAGTTTGGGGCAGGGCTGTGCTCTCACAAAAAATCTGCAGCTTTTCCATCGGCCTCAGGGTGGGGCAGGTAGATTTCTGGTGCTGGGACTCGGGGTTTCCTGACGACTTCTTACGATGGTTTCTATCTATCCGGGGAAACCGAGGGAGGGGCCTTCTAGCCTGATGGCCTCTCTCTGGCTGGTAACATCTTGCAATCTTCCCTATGCAGGGAACCCCCTGCCCTTGTTTCCCAGGAAGCCTCCACTCTCCTATGGGTTTTTTTCCTTTCTCCATTTGCAGGAATCTGGTGAAAAAGTATCTTCCGAAACGGAACACAAGAGAAGATCCAGAATCCAAGTAAGTGCCTCTGTCTGATCTCGGCGCGTGCCATTCTCTTTAAGCTAGTTGAGAAAGGCAGAATGAGAACCAAAGGTGTTTTTAAGGACACAAAAGCCTGTCTCGGTATAAATGGTCCTGCCTCAGTGTGGCAGAGGACGGACTAGATGACCTTTTGAGGTTCCTGCCAGCCCTACATTTCTATGATGCTAAGTTTAAAGCCAGACAACTTTTAAGTTAGAAATAAGGCACAATGCTTTAATGGTAGGACGATAAACTATTGGACCAACATCCCCAAGGAAGTGGTGGATTCTCCATCCCTTGACCTTCAAATCCAGGCCGGCTGCCTTTCTGGCACAAGTTATCAGGCTCGGCACAGGAGTAATTGCGTGAAATTCTCTGGCCTGTGCCCTCCAGGAGGTCAGAGGAGATAACAGAATAGCCCCTTCTGGCCTTAAACTCTATGAATTGCAATGGTTCATGTTTCTTTAATAGATCTAAAGGCCAGAAGGGAGCATTGTCCTCTAGCCTGACATACATAAAAGGCCAGAGAACGTCGGCCTTTGGAACTCCTTGCCACAGGAAGTGGTTGAAATCAAGAATTTAGTACGTTTCAAAAAGGGATTGGATGCTTATGTGGGGAGCAGGAATATCCAGAGTGATCATAATTACAGCTAACGACTATTCTGGAAGGGTTATTAAACCTCAGGCGGGATTTAAACTGCTGTCTAACTATTAAAGGCCAAGATGGGATTTAGTGTGTGGGGGGGGGGGTGGGGAATTATCCTACATGGTGGGGTTCTTACACCTTCCGGCTAGTGCTGGTGCTGACCGACTCGATGGAGTAGACTGCCTGTCTGATGCAGTCTGGTGAATTTCAGTATTCTATATTCCTGCCCCAGGCCCAGGACTTCTGATTGGTGCAGAGCACCGGAAAGGTTTCCGTGTGGATGCAGAGATGGGCTGGAACCTCTCAGCCGAACCCCAGAAACGTCAGGAGTGTCGGGCCATTGGATTAAATCTTGCTGTTTGCCCTCCAGTTTTGGTCTGGGCTCTGCCCTTGGATGGTGGGGAAACTGACCGAGATCAGCTGTTCTGGCAGATCTCATGAGAAGTGGCAGAACGCTTAGCTTGCCAGGCAGCCCACTGGAGCGGGTGACCCTGGCTGATCCAAATCTTCAGGCTGGGTCAACCTCTGACTCTGGCCCTAAGCCAGCCCATCAGACACCCTCCTTTAACCCTCGGCTCCGCTGTCAATACCAAGACTGACCACTTCCTTCAGAATTTCCAGCCCAAAACTTTGCACCCAAACCATCTTCCCCTTGCCGTGCCTGCATGAAACAGGTGGCTGTTCCATTTACGGAGAAATTTGATACAAAACATAAATGCTGTGGCTGGGGAAAACCCCTGTGACTTTTCCCGTTTTGTCCGTGGCTTTTTTCTGTGTCCGTGACTCACCCCGCAGCAGCAGTTCCTGTGATCCTGCGGGGCTGGACCTGGCTCCCTGCTGCAGGCGTCACTGGTCACAGTACTGCTCAGGTCTGGCCAGGCCAAGCCCAAGCAGTACACTGCTCCTGGACACCAGGTTGCCATGCACGGAGCCGAGCGCTGGGCCCAGCTCCCCGGGACACTAGGGCTGCCCGAGCTGCTGCTGCTGTGAGGTTGCCTCTGCACTGGGCCAGGATTACCATTGTGGTGCTGGGGGTGCGAATAGAGCTGCCAGGTGATCTGTCAATAGTAGGATGCCCCCTTCTGGCCAGTTGGAGAACTGCACCAGAGTGTTTTCAATAGGCCAGGGGTAGGCAACCTATGACGCGGGTGCGGAAGGCGGCACACAAGCTGATTTTCAGTGGCACTCCCACTGCCCAGGTCCTGGCCACCAGTCCGGGGGGCTCTGCATTTTAATTTAATTTTAAATGAAGCTTCTTAAACATTTTTAAAAACCTTATTTACTTTACATACAGCAATAGTTTAGTTATATATTATAGACTTATAGAAAAAGACCTTCTAAAAACGTTAACATGTATGACTGGCACACGAAACCTTAAATCAGAGTGAATAAATGAAGACTCGGTACAGCACTTCTGAAAGGTTGCCGACCCCTGCAATAGGCTAGATCGAGAGAAGAAGGTGTCACTATTTTGGACGAAGTAAGCTGGGCTCTGGGTTTGCAAAACCTCTAGTCTCGGTGGCTTTGGATCTAAATTCTATTTCATCTAAAGTTAAACAATCTCAAAGCTCAGATAAGATGCCGGTTTTGGTAACGGGGATTTCTCTTTTCCCTGCCTCATGATCCAAGGACAAAGGGGTTTTTTGGTCAGTGAAACTTCAAGGCAGCCCATTTAAAACGGACTGCAGGAATAACTTTTATCGTGCAGTCTGTGGAACTCATTGCCACAAGGTTTCACTGGGGTGTAGAGAGTTTAGTGGGCTTAAAAGGAGAAGTGGGTGCTTACTTAAATAATAAAAAAATCCAGATTTAGAATAATTTAAAAAAAAAACAACCAACCAACCTTTTAGAAAGGGATATAAAGCCTCGTGCTTCAAGGCATATGCCCCAGTCTTTAACTGCGGGGGGGGAGACATCTTTCCCTGGCAGCAGGTTATCCTGCTGAGAGTTACAGGTTTGCGCCATCTCATGGAGGGATGTGGTGAATCCTCCATCACTCGAAGTCTTTGACTTTGAATCCGTGACCTCCTGCGAACTGCAGACCGGAGGTTTCCCCACAGAGGTGGCTGCACTGAACCTCTCCTTACGGTGGAGCGGCCTTGTGTGTCTTTGAGATTCCAGTCTGGGCTTAGCAGAGGCGGGATCCTGGCCTCGACTGACACCTGTTCTGATCCAGGCTGAGATGCCTGGGGCAGATGAGTTGAGGGGGTGGGGGGCGTATGCACTGAGCCTCTGCACCTGTGACCTTAGCATGACCTTGTCGCTCACCCCATAACTCTGTCCCTGCTCCAGGTTCTGCCAGTACCAGGCCTTCCTGCAGGTGGTGAAGGAGCTCAATGACTTTGCCGGGCAGAGGGAGGTGGTGGCGGAGAACCTGATGACGCAGATCTGTGTGGAGCTCTCTAAGCATGCCCAGGAGCTCAAGCAGGAGAGGAAATCGGTAACGCTTCCTCCCTCCCTGTCTTCCAGTGCAACTGTCTAGGGCCTAGTAATATCTGGGGCTGGGGGACGTGGATCCAGCTAAGCCCTGAGCATCTTTTGTGGCCGGGTGATATATGTGGGGTCCCCACTGAGCCTGGAGAGCTTGGGTAACGTACCAGCCACGTGTGCCTCTGTGCAGGACCCAGCCACTAGGGGGAGACAGCCTGCTACTGCCTCGAAGTAATGTCCCAGGGCCTGTGGCTCACGTGGCAGAGAACGGTGCTTTTAGATCCAATGGGACCCAGGTTCAGTCCCTGCAGACGCTGTGTCCCTTGGGTGCGAATTTCGGCCAGCTCACTATACTGACTGACTCTCGCTCCCTCCGCGAGTGGGGCCAGCTCTGCCTTCTTGGAGGGTTTGCCATGGGATCTGTGGGAGTATCGTGGGTGTAATAGCCAGGCTGTTTTGGGGGAAGCTTTTTTTAGAGCTACCAAAATTGCCGTCTCCCTGGAGAGGAGAAGGGACATGTACCTGCCCCTTGAAGCTGCTGTAATACAGCTTATAGAAGTTCAAGAGCATCCCTGGACTGGGGCTGCCTAAGCATTACCGTAATACACCCAATAAATAGCCAGCAGCAGAACGTTCTTCATCACAGTCTGAATTTTTAGAAGTGCTTAGTGATTTGGGACCCTTGAGACTTCTTAAAGGGATCCCAACTTTTTCATCTTGGCAGGGTGCTTGGTGCTGTCTGAAAATCAGGGTCAATTTAAGGAGACTCAAACTTCCCAAATCTCCAGCCACTTCTGCAAATTCTGGCTGTGAAGAAGAATGTTCTGGTGTTGGCTAATTTATTAATGGTGCTAGGCGCTGTATGTTACTCATTGGTAGTGCCTCGCTGCGCTAGGTGCGGTACAAACACAGAACGGAGAGACGGCTGAAAAATCATGAGGTTCTGCTGACGTTTCTCCTCTTTGCAGCACTTCCAGGAGGGCCGGCGAGCCCAGCAGCAGCTAGAAAACTCCTTCAAGCAACTCGAAAACGTGAGTCCTGGGGAACAGGGCCAGCTGTTTACGTTCTGTTCATGCTCGTGTTGGGCCTGATCCAAGCGCTTTGGAGCCGCCGGGAGCCTTTCCATTGACTGCAAAGGAAGCTTTGGATGGCGCTTGCCGAGACCCAGCTGCATGGGTCAGCTTGTGCTCCGCAAAGAGCACAGCTGGTGGAAGGAAATGCCTTCAGGAGAATGAAAGGGGCTTTATTCAGAGGAAGTCCAGCACATGTGCGGCAAAACTGTTCTGTGGTTCTGGTGGCTAGAGTGGGGGGAAGGCTGGGAGTCAGGACTCCTGGGTTCTGTTGCTAGCTCAGGGAAGGCAGTGGGCTCTGATGCATTAGACCAGGGGTTCTTAAACGTCATTGCCCCATGACCCCCGTCTGACAACAAAAATTACTACATGACCCCAGGAGGCGGACTGAAGCCTAAGCTCCTCCCCTCCACCCCCAGTCCCACCCCCCTGGGTGCGGGGGCCAAAGCCCAGTGGCTTCAGCTCCAGGCAAGGGGCCTGTAACCTGTGCCCCACCTCCCAGGGCTGAAGCCCTCAGGCTTCCGCTTTGGCCCCAGGTGGTGGGGCTTGGGCTTTGGCCCTGGGCCCCAGCACATCAAACGCCAGCCCGAGCAACCACATTAAAGTGGGGTCACGACCCACAGCTTGAGAACTGCGGCATTAGACCAATGGCAGGTGCTGGGAGTCAGGACTCCTGGGTTCTGTTTCTAGCTCTGGGAGGGGAGTGGGATCTAGTGGGTTAGTGGAGGGTTGTGTCGGGGACAGCTGGGAGTCAGGACTCCTGGGTTCCATTCCCACCTCTGCCACACGCTTACTCCATGCTTTAGGGCAAGTCCCTTAACCTCCCACCTTCGCTTCCTCCTCTGTAACGGGGGAGAGTCCCTGAGCCCCGTCCCCTGTGGTTCCCCTGAATTCTGTGGGTGGGAAGCAGCTGTGCGCTCCAGCAAGGTAACGCTGGCTTGTATTCCTGCCTCCAGAGCAAACGCAAGTTCGAGCGGGACTGCAGGGAGGCGGAGAAAGCCATGCTGGTGGCCGAGAAGCTCGACCAAGACCTCAATGCCACCAAGGCAGACGTGGAGAAGGTCGGAACGCTGCTGTCCCCTTGGCTTGACTCCCTCTAGCGTGGGCCTGTTGGGGATGGGGGAACCATCAGGCAGCATGGGAGGGGGCCCAGCAGGATGGAAGGGAGGGGGGACCTATTGAGTGAGGTAGAGTCCAGGGGTTTTGCTAGCTGCTTTACAGACTAGTATGAAGACCAGGTTCCTGCCCCAAAGAGCTGACCATCCATAACCGACCGCATTCAAAGAGGCTGCATTAGAGGAAGAGGATGGTGCCGGGGTTCAGGCTTGGGGAGATCTCGGTTCAGTTTCCGGCTCTGCCACAGACCCGCCATGGGTGACCTTGAGCCAGTCACTTCATCTCTGTGCCTCAGTTTCCCTGTCTCTGTGATGGGGCTAATGAGCCTTCCTGAGGCTGTTCAGGCTAACCTCTCAGGGGATGTGTCTGCAGCACCTGGCACGATGCAGGCCCACTCCCACCCCCAACGGGGGCTGCAATGATGCGTGGGGGGAGTTAGCTGTGTGGTGCAGGGGAGAAGAGCAGATGGGAGGGAGACCTTCCCGGGAGCTTGCTATTGCGGATGGGGAGTTGGCCACCGGCCCAGGGCTTTGACTAGAAGGGATTCCCTGGGCTGGTATCCGGGCCTGTCCGTCTGCCCGCGGGGACGAAGCTGGGCCTGTTGTGACGATTGCACTGAACCCGGCAGGCGAAGCAGCAGGCCAATCTGCGCAGTCACATGGCAGAGGAGAGCAAGAACGAATACGCCTCCTTCCTGCAGAAATTCAACCGGGACCAGAGCCAGTTCTACTTCCTGGAGATGCCGCAGATCTTCAATGTAAGCCCCTCCCCTTGACTATAAGCTCCTCCCCATCAATATAAGCCCCTCCTACTTAACCTTAGCCCTGCTTCCTCCTTTCTGTCCTTCCCTTCTTTTTCTGTCCTTCTCTGTCAGTTTTACCAGTATAATAATAATGATGATGCCTAGCTCTTATCTGTAGATTTTCAAAGCCCTTCACAAAAAGTATCATTATCCCTGTTTTACAGATGGGGAAACTGAGGCATGGAGCGGGAAAGTGATTTTTCCCGAGGTCACCCAGCAGGCCAGTGGCAGAGCGAAGAATAGAACCTAGGTCTCCGAGGCCCCATTCAGTGCTCTAACCACTAGGCCATGTTTTGTTTAGTGTTGACATTGGCGTCCGAGCCATGGGCCAGGACTCTGCTGTGCTTGGTGCTGTCTAAACAGAGAACAAGTTGTCGTCGCTACCCCAGACAGCTTTCAGCCTAAGTAAGAGAATAGCTAGATGGGAATAGAACAGCCTGTGCACTATGGGGAGTTGTGCTGCTTTCACTACACACCTGTTGTCTGTGAATCTTGGGAAGGTCCTGGTCTCGTAGCCTGCGGAACTCACTGCTACAGGATGGCAAAGTACGCATGTATTTCTTCCTCATCTACTAAAATTGAAAGGTGGAAAATTAAAAACAAACGTCCCCTTGCTCTTGTGTTGTGGGAACAGACCTACCTGATCTCCCTTCTCAATCCCACCCAGTATTGTGTGGATTTCTAAGGTGTTTCATCCCCAAGGTAAACAACCCCAGCCTTTTTCAAACAAACTAACTGCCTGTCCAGCATGAAGGACACCTGGATCCTTATCTGGCTCTTCCACTGGCCTGCTGTGTGACTTTAGGCATGTCACGTCCCCGCTCTGTGCCTCAGTTTCCCCATATGTAAAATGAGGATAATGGCACTGACCTCCTTTGGAAAGCACTGGGAGATCTATGGATAAAGCACTATATAAGAGCTGCATAATTAATAACAATAATAATATTTGTAGAGTCTTTTCCAGGCCTTTTGTCATTCTCCCTGTTTTCTGCTCCCCGCCCCTTGCAGAAGTTGCAGGAGATGGACGAAAGGCGGACGGTGCGGCTGAAGGAAGGCTACGGCATCTTCTCCGAGACTGAGCGGCAGGTCATGCCTATCATCGGCAAGTGCCTAGATGGCATGAAGGCAGCAGCCGACTCAGTGAACGAGAAGAACGTGGGTCCTGCTGTCTCTTTAAACGTAGTGCCCTGGGGTGGAAAGCCCATTGGAGTTGCTATAGCACCTGCCCTCCAATAGGGAGGCAGACCCCCCCCCAAAGTAGGCGGGGCTAACTGAGTGGGATCCAGCTGTCATAACCGCCCCCCTCCACTAGGGGTCCCAGACCAGCATAGGGGCAGTTTTTTGCTTTTACTTCACCAGTCAATCCAGCCCCAGATCCCAAACCCGGAAGGATTTGAGGGTATTTGTGTCCTAGAGAATGGAAATAAGGCCCAGGTGGCCTGACTCCTGCTCTAACCATTACACCTGCTCCTCTTGCGGACCCAGGGAGTCAGGACCCTGCGAAGGGAGTGGGGTCTAGTGGGGATGGGAGGGCTGAGAGTCAGGACGCCTGGGTCCTATTTGGACTTGTGCCCATGGATAGAATAGGGTTTGGCGTCCGGTCTGTAGAGATCAAGGCGGAGATCAGTGACCCGGCCTTGCTGGCGACACGTGGCTTGTGCATGCGAGTGTTTCTGGGGAGATGGGAATGCTGCAGCGAGGTGGAACGGGCCCTGGGGGGGAGGTGGCAGCAGTTCTCCCGGCGGTGACGCCCTCCCCCTCGCCCCACCGCCGGCAGGACTCCCAGGTGCTGATCGAGTTACACAAGTCTGGCTTCGAGAGGCCGGGAGACGTGGACTTCGAAGACTTCAGCCAGCCTATCAACCGCACCTCTTCGGACAGCAGCCTGGGGACGCCCCGGGGCACCCTGGATGGCCGGCTGGACCCCCGCCTGCTGGGCAAGAACAAAGGCAAGCGCTGGCTCTTCAGCAAGAAGAATAAGGTAGGAACTGGCAGTGAGGCCCTGAGGCCCTGGCTCTGGGCGCTGCCCGGGCTGGGGCACCTCAGCCTGGCTGGAACTTGGAGCCGGACCTTGCGGTTGAAGCGCAGAATTGGGAGTCAAGATTCCTGGATTCTAGGCCCATCTCGGGGGTGGGGTTCAGCACTCCTGGGTTCTATTCCCAGCTCTGGCAGGGGAGTGTGTGTGGGGGGTGAGTCTAGTGGCAGGAGGGCTGGGAGTCAGGACTCCTGGGTTCTATTCCCAGCTCTGGCAGGGGAGTGTGTGTGGGGGGTGAGTCTAGTGGCAGGGGGCTGGGAGTCAGGACTCCTGGGTTCCGTTCACAGCTCCGGGAGGGGATCACAGCTCCGGGAGTCCTGACTCCCAGCCCCACTCCCCTCCCGGAGTTGTGAATAGCACCCACGAGTCCTGACTCCCAGCCCCTGCCCTAACCACTAGACCCCCCCACACACTCTACCTGTTGGCGTGAACCCGTCCATATCTCCTTCCGCCCCTTTGCCCACCCTACTAGCTATGCAGAGGGGCAGGTGGTACCAAGCCCTGGTCCTGGGCCGCATCATTTATCAACTATAGACGAACAGCTGCCAAATGCAGTTCTGGGGGCTCTGGGCCTCAGCTGCTGCCCCCCCCGCCCTGAGCGCTGCGAAGATGCCTGGGTAGTTAGCAGCCTCCAACCCCCTTCTCTGCGGCGCGGCCCGTCGCTCGCTGCAGGCTACGCCGCCCTTTGACCCTGGTCTGCGATCGTTCTCCCTGGCTGCATCTCGCTGCCTGTGCATGACGCCGTAAAAGAGCCTTAAGGGGCGTGAGCCAGCGAGGCTGAGAAGACGCTGATAATTAACCAGTTCAGGAGCCGCGCGCTGCAAATCAGCCAGCATGAGCCTCTCTCTCTTTCTGTCTCCTCTTCCCCGCGCCCCCGCCCTGCCCGATCCTCTTGTCCTCCATGAGTCACATCCGACGCGCCCCAGGAGAGCTGCCTTGGGAACATGCTGTTCCGACAAGGAATCGTGACCTGGCTTTTACGCCAGGTTAGAGCTCTTGGGGCAGGGAGGGGGTGGGGGTGCTTTTTTTGCGTCTTTTTTGGTTCTGGGATCCCTGAGTAACTGTGAGGCTGTTTATTAATAACCCGCCCCCCACACGCTCCCTGTGGAGTGGGGCAGGATCAGTGAGGGCCGCCAGCTCTCTCCTGTGTGGGATCCTTCTCAAACAAAAACAAACCTCAGGCTCCCAACATGCCCGGTTTAGCAAGGGGCTTGTTAGCAAAAGCAGGTCACAGCCGCATGCGTCTGAGCCCTTTGAAACCCCTCCCAGGGTCACATCTGTGTTGTAGGATTTCTCTTCCGTCCTCCTCCCCCATGTTTACCTCTGTCCTAACCCCCATGTCCCGTCTGTACTGTGCGGAACAGAGATCACCCCCAGATCATCGCACTGCTCAGAATGGCCACGGCCTTGGGGGTTTTTCACCTTCCTCTGTAGCGTGGGGTGTGGGTCGGTTATCTCACTTAATCATTCCTTGCCCATGCAGAGCCCCAGGCAGGGGTCCCTCCGATTCTCTGCCCGCGACACCTGTTAGTTTGGTCTCCGATGGGCTGTAATAGCTGGGCCGCATTTGGGCTGTTGGCTTTAGTGTGCAGGTGCTGGGCGGGTGATACAGGAGGCCCCGATCCTAACCGCTGACACGGCTGTGCTCTGAGCTCTGCTCCCCCGCCTCACGTCTGTGCTCTGCATGCTCCATCTTCCGCTGCTCCCTCCAGCGTCCACGTCCTGGCTGCCTTCGCCCCTTCCCCTGGCACGTCCCGGCCTGTGTGGGAGGCTAGCGCAGGCGGCTGCTCTGAGGAAGGGACACGTTTCTGGAGGAGAAATCCTTGGTGTGGTCGGCTCCCTTTGGCTTTTCTCCCCCACCCCGAGGCTCGTCACAATTCGGGGCAACTGCAGCGGTCTCCCCCCCCCCCCCCGCCTCTACCCGCCCACCTCCATGGTTCCACTCTTGGGTAGTTCCAGCTCCCCGGCTCTCACCTTTCCGCAGGCAGCCCCCATGTCCTCCTGCCGGGGGGCGTCCCAGGCTGCATGTTCCCTGCCTTTGCACTTCCCAGCAAGGACAGCCCTGCTGAGAACGGAGGGGTTGCTTCAGATCTGTTACACCCCTTCATGCTTAAAATAAAGAGCATTACAGAGAGGAGCTCTACGACCACTGAGAACCCATCACGCCCGCTAGCGAGCTCTCCGGCATCACCCTGTGGGTCCTCAAACCCTTCGGCTCTGAACACCCCCCTCCCTCCGCGCGCGTACACCCCCCCACACACCCCCTGCCTTAGGAGGCCCCTGTCAGCCAAGTCCTTCCAAGGCTCCCTGAGGATCGGGCCCCTCTGTGGACTGGTCCATTGGCTGGATCAGAAGGAAGGCCCTGAGCTCGCTAAACCCCCAGCTTTCATCCAGATTGTCTCTTGCTGGTCTGTGGGGCTCTGGAGAGTCCGCTTTGAACAGGGACATGGAAGCTGCCCCAGGTAGCCAAGCGAGTTAATTAGCATTCACCCCTCCCTCTTAGAGAGGGTACATGCCACGCACGCCCAGCCCCGTGCCTTTTCCTACAGCCCTCCCCCCAGGGCACACCCCACGCACACCCGGCCCGGTGCATTTTCCTACAGCCCTCCCCCCAGGGCACACCCCACGCACACCCGGCCCCGTGCATTTTCCTACAGCCCTCCCCCAGGGCACACCCCACGCACACCCGGCCCCGTGCCTTTTCCTACAGCCCTCCCCCCAGGGCACACCCCACGCACGCCCAGCCCCGTGCCTTTTCCTACAGCCCTCCCCCCAGGGCACACCCCACGCACACCCAGCCCCGTGCCTTTTCCTACAGCCCTCCCCCAGGGCACACCCCACGCACACCCGGCCCCATGCATTTTCCTATAGCCCTCCCCCAGGGTACACCCCACGCACACCCAGCCCGGTGCATTTTCCTATAGCCCTCCCCCCAGGGCACACCCCACGCACGCCCAGCCCCGTGCATTTTCCTACAGCCCTCACCCCACATGGTATGAACAGTAACGCAGGGAGGTCCAGCTTCACTCAGGAAAGTTTCTCTTCCTGCCGTCCGGCTTGTCCAGGATATTCGGGGTTACTGGCCGTCTGGCACAGGGCTGCCCCGTCTCTCTGATGCTGGGGAGCCTTGGGCTGCTGTCAAGTGGAAGATGGTTTGAAGGCCCCATTTGGTCACGCGATGCATAAAGGGGACTTAATGTGGGTGGAAAAGACCCTGTTCAGGGACCTCCCAGGCCGGCATAAGGGCCTGACCCCCAGCGTATTAGGGCCAGGGCCAGTGTGATCTGCGCTATGGCCTTTCCCGGGACCCATGGGAAGCGGAGCGTAAGTTAGAGCAGCCCTCAGGAAGGACGTTGGGCAGGATAAGGGGGCGGGGAAGGGCTGAGTGAAGCCCAATTGGTTAGTAGGCCATGTGCCCCCACCCCCCTCCAGACCCGGTAGGCCAATCGGAGACGTCAGAAGGGGACTCGTGGCTCATGGCAGAAAAGGAACTGGGCTCTAGCGCTCTGCATGCTGAGCCCCTGCTACGCCCCAGCCTCAGCGGGTCCAGGACGAGCACGGCTGGTGGGACTGCAGCGCCCTCCCTGGCTGTGCTGTGCCCATTTCACAGGCCCTGCTGGTTGGCGGAATTTCTTGCTCCAATTGTCTCGCGCCTGTTTCATATCCCAGCCGCTTGCCGCTTCACTTCGTGCATGCGCTGAAAACCTCCTACTACCCGGCACCACACAGACATCGATGCCCGGCGTCCTGCGTCCACCGGGGGTGGGGGGAAACCCACGGGGTCTCCCCTGTAGGAGGGAGCCCAGCGATGGGGAACCCAAGCAGTAGCGTTCAGACCGAAATGAGGTTTGGATCTGGGGTTTCTGGCTCGGGGCCCTATTTCCCCTCTGCCAGCAGGAGTATAAAAATAGCATCTCGCCTCTTCTCGCCCCCGGAGCTGGAGCAGCATCGGGGGTAGGGCCCATTGGGCCATGCGCCTTGTAGGGGTGGGTAAGGAGGGTGACTGGGTAAGGAGGCCCAGGGAACGTATGTCCAAGGCAGAGAATTTTAGGGCATCAACCCCCACCCCCTGATTAGCCATGTGCTCCCTATGAATGTTTCCTGCAGACCCTCACCCTTGTCTCCTGCCTTCAGATTTCGCCCCCTCCTGCCCCACTCCAGCTGAGGTAGGTGACCTCTGGAGTGATGGTGCATCAGTTACCTCCACCCCCCCATAGGGGAGGCTGTTGGGTATGTCACGGGGTGCAGGGCACTCAAGGTGGGGTGGGAAGTTATCACATGGCAGTATCCCTATGGAGGGACTAATAGCTTGTTGTCAGGAGTGGGGTAGGGGATGGATATTCCCCCCCACCCTGGCAAGGGTTTGCTAAAGGGGAATGAGATCAGCTGTCCACACTAAAGCTGGCAGGAATTCAGGCTTCAAGCACGTGCTTTGCTTCTAAGCCCGGAAGCAGGGTCCTGGATAGAGTCACCAGTTCTGGATGGACAAATTCCTGGGGGGTGTCGTCACATGCCATAATCTTGAATGAAAGATTCATCTTTAATTCCTGGAGAATCCAGGACAATCCTGGAGGGCTGGCAACCCTAGTCCTAGGCTGTCAGCTCTTTGAGGCAGGTACATTTCTTTGCCCGGTGGCTGTACAGCACCTAGCGCAACGGGTCCTGATCTAGGACTGGGGCTCACGTATTACACCTAATATTGAGGCCAGTGGACTTGTTCTTTTGCCAGATTGGGGCTTCAGTTGAGCAGGGGAAGGGGTAATGCGGAAAGATTGCACCCTGAGGAGCTAACACCAGGCACAGGCGCTCAGAATGAGGCCCAGAAGCAGGCAGACCTGGGTGGGAGGGGGTGGGGAGGAGATTGGGGGTTGGGGGGGCAATGCAATGGCTGGGGGTGGGGGGACAGTTCAGGACTGGAGATGGAAGTGTCTAAAATCACGATATTGTGGTGGAAAGCTGAAACGTTTCCATTCGGAAATGCCTCCCGCAGTGCCTTATGGGAGTTGTTGTTCGGATGCCTCAAGCTCCCATTCTCTTCTGTGGGCCAGACTCCCCGGTCAGACTACATCTCCCATGATGAACCTGGATCTCGGTGAAGGGAGACCGTGCATCATGGGAGATGTAGTCTGGCTGGGGCGCTGGGCCCACAGAAGCAAATGTGGGGTATGAAGCGCTCAAACTACAACTCCCATGAGGCACTGCGGTGGCACTTCAGAATGGAAATATTTCAGTTTTCAACCAAAAACTGAAATTTCCCGCAAGACGCACCAAAACCAATTTTTTTTTTTAAAAAAGCTTGATTGAAATTCCAATTTTCCACCTTCCCTAGCTGGGGGGCCTGTGGACAGGAAGGGATGAAGGCTGGTCTTGGGGAGGAAGGCTGTGAGAGTGAGATTGGGGTGGGGGGGTATAACTGGGCCTGTGGGAGCAAAGCAGCCTCTGGTCTAGTTGTCAAGTGACCTTCATGTTACTTGCCTCCTGCTGTAACATGCCCCCCCCCCCAATCTCCTTACCATCTCCCATGATGCATTATGGTCTCCCCTCTTTGTGAGGGCAGGTGGTGCATCATGGGCGACATGAACAAAGTTCACTTTTCCCACCAAAGTGCCTCTCTCCCAAGAGAGGAAGGCAGTTGCCGATAGCCAGGTCCTCTTCTCGGTGTCATGCTTCCCAGTCACATGGGTGCCAGAAAAGGCCACGGGTGCAAGGTGAGGCCTGATCTGTGGCAGGCAGGAGCCCGATCCATGGTGCCAGTCACACCCCTGGTGCAGGGTGGGACCCTAAGCGTTTAAAGTAGGCATATTTCCTAGTGTCTTAGGGGAATTAGGCACCCAAATTCCTTGGACTTCCCATGGGACTCAGGTTCCTTTAGGATCGTTTGAACAATCCTGGCCTTGAAAGGGTTCTGAGCCTATTCCCCTTCCCTTCACTGCTGGGATCCCCTACGCTTGGGAGACGGACAAAATGGTTGGTGGCCTTCCCTCCCCTCGCTGCCTCCGGCTGGTGGATTGTGATGGTGCAGCTTGTCCTTACCCCTCTCCCCTTTATTCCCTGTGCCGTGTTGGGTTGTGTTTTTTTTTGTTTTGTTTTTTTGTGTGTGCGCCTATTTATTTTCTTACAGAGTTCTCTCCGTTGTGTGTCCCCATGTGTTCTGTTGTCCCTTTGTCTGTCCCTAGCTCCCGCCCCCTCCCCTCTCCCCAGTGATCTCTGCCCCGCCTCCTTCCTCCTCGTCTGCCACCAACGGACCTCCATCCCCCAAATTCACCCGGGACCCTCTCTCTTACTGTCTGAATGAGATCAATAAGACAGTCAAACCCCGCATCGCCTCCTTCCGCAGCCTCAAACGGGGGGTAAGTTTGTGTCTTGTATTTTGCTTTGTACCAAGCCAGGGGAAGTTGCTGCTATTATGACGTGCACCTGCAAAGAGAGAAACGCAGCGGGGCTGTGTAGGAAGGAGGCTTAAAGTATCTTTTTTTTAAAAAAAAATTACGGCCTTTTTGCATCTACTTTGGCTTTCTGACAAAACCCCTCTGAAAATGGAACTATTCAGAAATGCTACTGTAGTGCCTCCTGGTAGTTGTAGTTCAGGTGCATCATGAGCCCATTGTCCTCAATGGGCCAGGCTCCCTGGTTGGACATCATCTCCCATGATGCACCGTGGTGTGCCCTTTTCGTAAGGAGAGTTGGTGCATCATGAGAGATGTTGCTAGGCTCCTGATGGGACTGCATCTCCCATGATGCACCAACTCCGCTTACAAAGGAGAGGGCAGACCATGGTGCATTATGGGAGATGTCCAACCAGGGAGCCTGGCCCATAGAGGACAATGGGCTCATGAGGCACCTGAACTACAACTACCAGGAGGCACTACAGTAGCATAATCAAATCTAAATGCGTTGGGTTTCAGGTCTTTGTTTTGTTCAACGAGAACATCAAATCTTTCCGCCCGAAGCAGATGCATTTTCCCCCAAATCCAGGTTTTCCATAAAAATGCAGTTTCCGTGGGAATTTTCTCCCAGCCCCAACACGCACCCAATTATTTCTTCCTTTACTGGTCACTTCTTAAAGCCCCGGGTTCTCCCTCTTTTCCACGTAGCTCCAGCCTCCCTCGCGTGGTACAGCAGTCAGTGCTTCCGCCCGTTTCAAAAGCATCGGCTCCCCAGACACGCGCCTTCCTTCCAAACTTCCTAGCCTAGCCCTTCGCCTGCTCCCCACAGCAGGACGTTCCACCGTGTTCTGTTCGTCCGAACCAGGAGCTTCCCCTTTGCAAATGCTCCTGGCTGGAGGATGCAAGCCTCCACTCCTGCTCCATATAAAACCCCAAGCCATCCCTTGCTTTCCAGGCTTCCCTTCTGTTGGCTTCTCCTTTTCGGAAGCTGCCGTGCCACATTCGCTGCTTGGGGTACAGACTCTGTCGGTGTGGGGTCAAGCTCCAGTCAACATCAAACCGCTTCCTGTCCTAAATAAAGCATCGCAAGCCAGGAGACCAAAGACCCAAGCCAGCAGCCA
The DNA here is from genome assembly GCF_020497125.1 of Mauremys mutica. NCBI lineage: Eukaryota > Metazoa > Chordata > Testudines > Geoemydidae > Mauremys > Mauremys mutica. The sequence continues at coordinate 20,989,716 of NC_059091.1, read as the reverse complement.
ATTTCTGATCTCTCCCTCTATCCCCGCCACCTCCGGTATTCCCAGGAAGTAGGAGCACCTCTGCAAACCAGGGCTTGCCCACGTGGCTTCCCCCCTCCATGCCGGGGGGTTGACTCTGCCAGGTTGAGGGCCTGCGGTTATTGTGCCAGGATCTCAGCTTTAAAAAAAAAACAAAAAAACCCACGGATGTGCTCGCTTGGTGTTGCCTCGGCACAGGGGTGGAAATCAGTTGCTGGCCAATTGAGTAACTTTGTCCTGTGAATAAAAGTATTAGCAGGCCAGACCCACGGTCCAGCTGGTAGCATCACGGGCAGCGCCTGACGCTTCCAAGGACCTGGCCTCGATGGGATGATCTTTCCTCGGCGTGGGCATGGTTACGTGGAGCTCTAGCTTTGCACACCACTGTCTGAGGCCCGTCCACCCAGTGACTTGCCGGAGGCCACATGGGTCTTCTGAGGCTCAGTGCTGGTTTTCCCCCTTAGCTGCTCCTGCTGTAACGGTTGGGGTGGATGCTGTGAGCTGTTCCCTCCTCCACGGGCTGAGGGTTCTGCAGCCGGAGAGAACCAGGATCTGAACCCTCAGTGCTGCTGGTGGAGGCAGAGATCCGGCCCATGTTGGTTTCAAGCTGCAGGGCCGTGGCTGGTGTCTCCCCGACAGCTAGGTGCCGAGCTCTCTTTGCTGCACGACCAGAGATCTCCGGATCCTGGCCACTGCTGCAGAAAGGCATCATGCAGCGTCTTGCCCCAGGAGCGGCCCCACCTCCAAGCGCTGTCCCTATCCTGCGAGGTACCGAGCTCTCCCGATGACCAGTGAAGGTCGAGGAGGCTCAGTGAGATCAGGCCCTTAAAGCGAGGCACACACGTTCCCCTGGCGCTGGCCAGTGTCTTGCAAGTTAGGGGCAGTGGCTGTCGGCAACCCCTGCAACCCATAGTGTGAAGGAGTCGGGAGGGGACTGGATTTTGTGGCTGGGGAAGAGGGTCCATGTTACGACATGAAGGGAACTGATGTATCCTTCTCTTCCCCTCCCCACTCCCTGCCGCCAGCCTGTGATCACGGAAGATTTCAGCCACTTGCCGCCAGAGCAGAGAAGGAAAAAGCTGCAGCAGAAGATCGAGGAGAGGAACCGGGAGCTGCAGAAGGAAATCGACCAGAGGTACAAGCGCCTGATGCTCTGTAGGCGGTGCCTTTTGAATGCCTCCTGTCTCTGTTCTCCTCCTCTGGTGGCGGCCCACCTGCTGGACTACATCTCCCATGATGCTCCAAGGACTAGGACGCCCACAATGCACCACCCCTCCCTTCTCCAGGCTTTTAAACCCTGAGGGTTTAGCCATAGTCTGTAACTCTGGCCTCCTGCTGCAGTGAGTCCTGTAGACTGTGCACAATAGGGAAATGCTATTTCCACAAAGTGTGTGTGCTTGATCTGTAATCAGTCCTTCAAAAATCATTGTACAGTGAGCCCAACCGAGATGGGTGGCCCAGTTGTGCCAGGTGCTGGATGTGCTTCGTGAGAGCCAGTCCCTGCCCCAGTTTGTCTACAGTCTAAGTAGACCAGGGTAGGAAGGGAAAACAGGAGGAGGAGAAATGATTTCCCCCAGGTCTGGGGCAAAGTAATGGAAAAGAGACGACTAAGGGGGAGTGTGATAGAGGTCTATAAAATGAAGACTAGTGCAGAGAAAGTGAATAAGCGTTGTTTACCCCTCCTCATAACAAGAACTAGGGATTGCCGGATGAAATTAATAAGCAGCAGGTTTAAAACAAACAAAAGGAAGTACTTCTTCACGAACCGTCAACCTGCAGAACTCCTTGCTAGAGGATGTTGTGAAGGCCAGAACTAAACGGGGTTCAAAAAAGAACTAGATAAGTTCCTGGAGGATAGATCCATCAATGCCTATTAGCCAAGATGATCAGGGACACAACCCCATGCTCTGGGCACCCCTAGCCTCTGCTTTCTGGAAGCTGGGAGTGGATGATGGTTTTAATCACTCGATGATGACCTGGTCTGTTCATTCACTCTGAAGCACCTGGTATTGGCCACTGTCAGAAGATGGGATACTGGGCTAGATGGATCTTTTGGTCTGACCCATTGTGGCCATTCGGATGTTCTTATGTAACTCCTAGTCCGGTGCTCTGTCTGTTAGGAAGCACTCCTTCCCCTTGTTCTCTTTATTTGCAGGAGGATATAGAGGGAACCAATCAGTTTGCATCCTACAATTTGCATTCAAATCTCTTTGCCAGAAGGCAGAAATTTTGTGTGCTGTCCCTTTAAATCCCTTCCCCTAACTCTTTCCCCCACACTTCCCCACAGAGATGCCTTAAACAAGATGAAGGACGTGTACCAGAAGACGCCCCAGATGGGCGACCCTGCTAGCCTGGAGCCAAAGATCTCGGAGACCCTCAGCAACATCGAGAAGTTGCGCCTAGAAATCCAGAAATACGAGGTAAGGGGGAGGTGAGGGGGGTCACGGGATGGGGCTACCTCTAACACGCTCCCCAGGACCCTTTGGGAATCCACGTGTCCAGCTCTGCTCTCCAGCCATCTGTGGCTCCAAACACACGCGATGCCCCGTATGTCCGGCCAGTCCTTCCTTTGAACCGGTTCAAAGTGCCCTAAATTTATAAGGGAGGTCTTTATCTCCCTCTAGTGGCTGAACCATGTACTAGCGCCTCGCTCTTCTCTAGCACTTTTCATCCTTGGAGCTCAAGTGTTTTACTGATGAGGACAGTGCCATTATCCCCATTTCACAGCGGGGGAAATTGTGGCAAAACACGGGGGAAGTGTCTTGCCCAGGCTAACCCAGCAATAACCTAGATCTCCTGAGTCCCTGGCTAAGTGGTATCCACTAGGCCACGCTACTCTGCACTTGTTAAGGCCTCACCTACGCTAGCAAGTGGATGCTAGAAAGCCTACTCTTGGTATAGACACAGTAGATGCAGTTTGTAGTGGCAGAAGAGTGCTTTCAGTGGGGTAGCGTATACTGGTTCTCCAAGCGAAATAAGTGACATTGGCAAAAGCATTTGTATATTGCAATAAGAATGTGTTTAAAAAAAAAAAAATCACACTCCTACCCGACGTTAATATATGGTCAAAATTGTCTGGCCCATCTAGCACAACGATCTCCACATCCACCCGGTGTCCCTTGTCTTACTGACAGAATCTAAGTATTTTAGATCCTTATGTGGCCCCCGTCATTGTCGCATCTGAGCAGCACACCATCTTTAGTGTATTTATCCTCCCAGGGCAAAGCTGTTATCTCCATTGTACAGATGAGGAGACCGAGGCACAGAGAAGCTAAGTGACATGCCCAGGGTCACAAAGGAAGTCTGTGGCAGAGCAGGGACTCGAACCTGGGACTTAAGTCATAGGCTAGTGCCCTACCTGCTGCACCATCCTGCTTCTCTAAGGCATATTGGGGTCCCACTCAGATTAGAAGCTATTTGGGGCAAGGACCAGCGTCTTGTTCTGTGTTCGTACAGCACCTAGTGCAATAGAAACCTAGGCCATGACTGGGGCGCCTAGGCACTACTGTAATACACCTAATGTACAGCACCTAGCACAGCGGAGACCTTGGACATGACTGAGGGTCCTAGGCACTACCACAATATGAATAATATCAAAAGATGAGAGAATATTTTAAACCAGGCAGTGAACCTACAGATAATGGTGTCACGACCGCATTGGTTCTCAGGTTAAGTGTCCTTATGATTCAAAGGCTGCTGGTTTGATTTACGAGCGGTTGAGTCACGCCTAAATTATTCTGGGGTGAATCATGTGTGTAACTCAGCGTCCAGTATTGTTTCATTCATAGAAACAGCCTGGGCCTTCGGTCGCTTTCTGTTTCTCAAGCCACAAACTTTATACCAGACAATCCTGTTAAATGGCTCTGCCCAGTTTCCTTATTCGCTAAGGAAGTTACTCTTGGCCACAGGTTTATTTTATGAATGAGTTGGCTGAATGTGCATAGCCTGATCAAAGCACAGGTCACGGCACCTTCCCCCGCCCCATTCCTCCAGTGATTCAGACCCTCTTGGGTGTTCCCTGTTCCTACAGTTCATAGCCCACGTCTCTGATACTGGAGTGGGCAGGAATGGGATTGTAGCTAACTGGCTGGGAGGCAGGACTCCTGGGTTCTATTCACAGCTCTGGAGGAAGTGGCAGAGGCAGTGCTAACCTTAACCCTAAACAGGAATATTTTGGGGGGCCTCCCCATCCCCCCTCACCCACCTCCTAAAAATACTAATGATATTTCCATAACAAATATACCAACACGCCATGGACTGACACCCTTGTTAAATAAGGTGAATGGTATTTTGGGGCTATTACTAAAGTGGGTCCCCCTTGAGCCGTTTGAGGCCCGAAGCAGTTGCTTAGTCTCCTTACGTCTAGTGCCACCAGGGAGGAATGGGGTCTAGTGGTTAGAGCAGGGAGCCAAGACTCCTGGGTTCCAAACGCTGATTTTCACTAACTTACACTGGGGGCGGGCCGGGCAAGACAAAATATGGGGAGCTCAAAGACTGCGTGAAGCCTGGAGCAGAACTGAGAATCGGGGGTACTTTCAGCTGCTCTGGAAAAGCCCCTCACTGCCTGGGTCTGTAGATATTCTGAGGGTAGGGATGGCAGGGCCGCCCAGAGGATTCGGGGGGCCTGGGGTCTTTGGTGGCGGGTCCCGGGCCCCGCCGCCAAATTGCCACTGAAGACCCAGAGTGGAAGAAGCTCCAGGGGCCCGGACCCCGCGAGAGTTTTCCGGGGCCCCCAGAGCGAGTGAAGGACCCTGCTCCAGGGGCCCCAAAAAACTCTCGTGGGGACCCCTGCGAGGCCCGGGGCAAATTGCCCCACTTGCCCCCCCCCCCCCACCGGGCAGCCCTGGGGGATGGGGCCAAGACCCCCATAGAGGGGCAGCTGCTATGGAGCAGAGAAGGAAGCCCCATGTGACCGAAGACGCTTGCCCTCCTGTGCGATGTGTCTCTGCTGGCGGGAGGCAGGAATGAAACGCTTGAACCTCTCTCTCTTCCCCCGCGCCTCCCAGTCGTGGCTGGCCGAAGCCGAGAGCCGAATGCTGAGTAACCGGCCGGACAACACCCTGAGATACAGCCGCCACCTGGACCCCACCACCACCCTGAACAACAACGGCTCCCATGAGAAGGGCAGGTGAGGAGGTGAAATGTCTGTCCCCAGGAGCTAGGGGGAGCAGGCGGCCGTAATATGTGGGTGCTGTTGAATCCTCACCCGTGTGTGTGGTTTGGGATCTCTGGGCCGGGTGCCGTCTGTTTGTCTTGCCAGAAGAGGATTTTTGTCATTGAAGAGTCTGACTAGAACCCAGGAGTCCTGGCTCCTTAGCCCCCCTGTTCTTATCACTAGATCCTGCACCCCTCCCAGAGTGGGGATTAGAACCCAGGAGTCCAGGCTCGCAGCTCCCCTGCTCTAACCACTAGACCACACTCCTGCTTCTGAACAGCCACACTGGACTCCCTGTGGCTGGAGCTACCCCCCTGAAACAGCCGCTTACCCTGTCTCCTCATTGGTCCCTCAGCCCTGACGCCACCCACTCCGACGACAGCCAGGATGCCCTGAACCAGCCGATCTACACGGAGTTTGATGAGGACTTCGAGGAGGACCTGGCCTCGCCCATCGGCACCTGTGTGGCCATGTACCAGTTTGAAGGTACTCGTCCAAGACACTTCTGAGCCAGGTTCCCTGGTTGGACTACATCTCCCATGATTCACCAGGGTCTTGCCCCTCTTTGACTGAGGAAGCAGTGCATTATTCATAGATTCATAGACTCTAGGACTGGAAGGGACCTCGAGAGGTCATCGAGTCCAGTCCCCAGCCCTCATGGCAGGACCAAATATTGTCTAGACCATCCCTGATAGACATTTAGCTAACCTACTCTTAAATATCTCCAGAGATGGAGAGTCCACAACCTCCCTAGGCAATTTATTCCAGTGTTTAACCACCCTGACAGTTAGGAACTTTTTCCTAATGTCCAACCTAAACCTCCCTTGCTGCAGTTTAAGCCCATTGCTGCTGCTTCTATCCTTAGAGGGGAAAGTGAACACGTGTTCTCCCTCCTCCTGACGACACCCTTTTAGATTCCTGAAAACTGCTATCATGTCCCCTCTCAGTCTTCTCTTTTCCAAACTAAACAAACCCAGTTCTTTCAGCCTTCCTTCATAGGTCATGTTCTCAAGACCTTTAATCATTCTTGTTGCTCTTTTCTGGACCCTCTCCAATTTCTCCACATCTTTCTTGAAATGCGGTGCCCAGAACTGGACACAATACTCCAGTTGAGGCCTAACCAGCGCAGAGTAGAGCGGAAGAATGACTTCTCATGTCTTGCTCACAACACACCTGTTAATGCATCTCAGAATCACGTTTGCTTTTTTTGCAACAGCATCACACTGTTGACTCATATTTAACTTGTGGTCCACTATAACCCCTAGATCCCTTTCTGCCATACTCCTTCCTAGACAGTCTCTTCCCATTCTGTATGTGTGAAACTGATTGTTCCTCCCTAAGTGGAGCACTTTGCATTTGTCTTTATTAAACTTCATCCGGTTTACCTCAGACCATTTCTCCAATTTGTCCAGATCATTTTGAATTATGACCCTGTCCTCCAAAGCAGTTGCAATCCCTCCCAGTTTGGTATCATCTGCAAACTTAATAAGCGTACTTTCTATGCCAACATCAAAGTCGTTGATGAAGATATTGAACAGAGCCAGTCCCAAAACAGACCCCCTGCGGAACCCCACTTGTTACACCTTTCCAGTAGGATTGGGAACCATTAATAACTACTGTGAGTACGGTTATCCAGCCAGTTATGCATCCACCTTATAGTAGCCCCATCTAAATTGTATTTGCCTAGTTTATCGATAAGAATATCATGCGAGACCATATCAAATGCCTTACTAAAGTCTAGGTACACCACTTCTCCCTTATCCACAAGACTCGTTATCCTATCAAAGAAAGCTATCAGATTGGTTTGACACGATTTGTTCTAAAGTGAAAGTCCCTATCACTTTACCACCTTCCAAGTGTTTGCAGATGATTTCCTTAATTACTTGCTCCATTATCTTCCCTGGCACAGAAGTTAAACTAACTGGTCTGTAGTTTCCTGGATTGTTTTTATTACCCTTTTTATAGATGGGCACTAGATTTGTCCTTTTCCAGTCTTCTCGAATCTCTCCCGTCTCCCATGATTTTCCAAAGATAATAGCTAGAGGCTCAGATACCTCCTCTATTAGCTCCTTGAGTATTCTAGGATGCATTTCATCAGGCCCTGGTGACTTGTAGGCATCTAACTTTTCTAAGTGATTTTTAACTTTATTTTTTTATTTTATCTTCTAAACCTACCCCCTTCCCATAAGCATTCACTATGTTAGGCATTCCTAAGGACTTCTCAGTAAAGACTAAAACAAAGAAGTCATTAAGCATCTCTGCCATTTCCAAGTTTCCTGTTACTGTTTCTCCCTCCTCACTGAGCAGTGGGCCTGCCCTGTCCTTGGTCTTCCTCTTGCTTCTAATGTATTGATAAAAAGTCTTCTTGTTTCCCTTTATTCCCATAGCTAGTTTGAGCTCATGTTGTGCCTTTGCCTTTCTAATCTTGCCCCTGCATTCCCGTGTTGTTTGCCTATATTCAGCCTTTGTAATCTGTCCTAGTTTCCATTTTTTATATAACTCCTTTTTATTTTTTAGATCATGCCAGATCGCGTGGTTAAGCCAAGCTGGTCTTTTGCCACATTTTCTATCTTTCCTACCCAGCGGAATAGCTTGCTTTTGGGCCCTTAATGACTGATGGGAGTCTTTGGGCCATGGTGCATCATGGGAGATGAAGTCCAGCTTGAGAGCTGGGCCCAGAAAGGAGAATGGGAGTATAAGGCACCTGAACCCTGACTCCCATAAGGCATCATGGCAGCATTTCTTCATCAAAATATTCTGCTTTTTGGGTAGTTTTTCAAGAGAAAATTGACGTTTCCATGGGAAGCAGATACTTTACCTGAAAAATCTCATTTAATCGAAAAACAATTTTCTGCTGGAAATTTTTCAGCCTCTTCCCCCTCCCTCCCACCCCCCAGTGACTGGTGTGCAATGAGGATAACAGTCTTACTACTGCTGGCCGTTAACAGAGCTCCTCCTTTAGGTCAAACAGTAGGAACCTGTTTTAATACTGAAGGTCTTGAGTTCAAACCCTGCTTAGGGGTTGGAGACTTCACTGCCAAGCAGGCTACATCTCCCAACCCCTGTTCAGTCCACCCCACTCCAGGTAGGAGTTTGGCATAAGTTCCCCTTTAACAGCTGCCCACTGGGATATTTCCTAGCTAATGGGGGACATTTAAGGTCTGCACCGTTCACCCATGTCTTCCAGGGGAAACTTCCAGCCCTCAGTGGCCTATTGCTGCAGCCAGCTGTGTGGATTTGGGGAAGGGGCACAGAGCGTGTGATCCCCCAGGGGTCCTAGGAGCTCTAACATACAGGTCCTCCCATCACAGGGATTGGGGGAACCTAGAGCTGAGCTCTGAAACGAGCGATTCTTCTAACCCACTTGCCTTGATTTCTCCCACCCCGTTCCTCCCTCCCCATCACCCCAGGTTCCAGCGAGGGCACCATCTCCATGACGGAGGGGGAGGAGCTGAGCCTGATGGAGGAGGACAAAGGCGATGGCTGGACCCGGGTGCGGCGGAGCAAAGGCGGCGAGGGCTATGTGCCAACATCCTACCTGCGGGTCACCCTGAACTGAGCTCGGGCCTCCCCGCCCGCCTGGAGAGCGGCAGCTGGCTCATGGAGCTGCAGGGGGGTGGCGGGGATTGGAGCAACGCTGCTGGAACCTGGGAGTCGGGACTCAGGGGTACAGGCGTGGAAGTGGCCTGGAGCCCTCGTGGGCAAGCAACGGCACCCGCTTGCAAAGGAGATCGCCTGTAAGGGGAAGGAGACCCCCCCCCCCTTCTGCCTAAGCCCCAGCTCTGTGGAATTTCACATTTCAGCTTGTGGGGGAGGTTGCAGTGGTTGCTAGTAGGAGGGCTGGACTGGGTTTCTGGCTGCTGCCCCTGCATACTCCATACTGCGCCCCCTCCGTCAGATCCCCTCTGAGTGAGTAACTCAACCGCCTCCTAAAAGCTAGCTTAGGGCAAAGGGGTGCAGGCTCCATCAAGGTGTGCTGGGCAGGGCCTGTGGGGGGGCTTATGGAATAGAACGTGTCCTCTGCATCGATTCTTCCATGCTTGTCACCCTGGCAGCTGGGTGTCGTCCAGGTGCATGTTAAGCAGCATGATAAACCTCAGTCCTGGGTTGGTTGTTTCCCTCCTGGGATTCCAACCCGGGACCTGTGGCTCCCCACTTAGGCTGGCGCCAGCCTGGATCTTAATGGAACAGAGGTGCCAGCCAGCCAGGAGCCCCAGGGCCTGAACCTCCGTGCGTTCTCTGCCAGGGCCCGCGGCTCTGAATTCACCTGTCCCTGGGTAGGAGTGAACGCCCCTTACAGCTGATGCCACCAGCTCAATCATTGGCGGAGCTCCAGCCCACTTCCCCCTCCGCCACTGTGGCCACGACATGCACTTTATTCCCCAGACTCCAGAACTCGCCCAGCCAAGGAAAAAAAGAGCAAAAAGTGCCTGCTGCATCAATGAATCTGTCCCCTGGGGGGCGGGGGAGGCTGATCGTGCTGGTGGGAGCCCAGGGGGCTGAGCTGCAGCCAACCCCTTCCGTGTAATAATAATTATTTTTTAGAGGACTCTAATATATCAGCCTTTTATACAGTGACCAATTACTGCTCATTTTAGCCTGTGCCTCAGTTAACCTGTAACATAAGTGTAAATGTCCCAGTTGTCTTGGCTTCTGCTCACCCTAGCGGGGGAGGGAGGGGGCAGATCCTGTCTCCCCTCTGGTTCTGAGAAGTGGGTCTGGGGGTCACTGTGCCGGAGCCCATAGAATGTATTTCCACTGCAGCCTGGTGCCTTTTACACTTTATGTAAATAGTTGATCTCTCCCCCCCCTTCCTGTGCAGTTTTTAAGTTTATAAAAACGATACAGACTCTGGCACTGAGGCCTCGGTTTGTTTCGGCCGTGGGAGGGGAGCAGAGCGGTTGGTCTGTGTTCCGGTAACACTTCTCCCACCCTGCTCTGAGGGAGAGGGGCGCGGCTGGTTGTGTATATTACCGTCATGTCTAGAAGTGCCCCCAGCTGAGAGCAGGACTCCACGGTGGTGGCCCGGGCCAGACCTCCAGGCCTTGTCTTCACTAAGACGAGGTCTACACCAGAGCCGTATGTCAATAGGGGGGTTGAAAACTCCACCCCCTGAGCAATGCAGTTGTACCGACTTATCCCCCTGTGTACACAGCACGATGCTGATGGGAGAAACTCTCCCATCAACGTGGCCACCGCCTCTGGGGACGGAGGGTTAACTATGCTGCCGGCAAAGTAGCATTTTTGCTCTAGTATGACGATGGGGCGGCTGTACTGTGAAGACAAACCCTGAGGGATTCGAATACACGTGAAGACGCTCTAGGGTGGCCGAGGAAGGGTGTAGTTTTTACACGCGTGAGCAAGTCGAGCTACAAACTGTGACGGGGCTTAAGGTCTCCGTGAGGCTACGCCCAGTCTTCACCGGAACGTTGCCTTGTGTCAATGCGTTGGCTAATGCCAGCTAAGGGCACTTTTTTCCTAATGTGCTGGAGGGCCTGGCTGGGGATGTGGCCTGAGATGCTTTTAGATGCTCTGTAGCTAGTTGAGGCCAGCCCCAGCTTTGGAGGGGGTGGTATAGGGGGGTCCTAGACTACCTCTGTCAAGGTAAATTACCTGTGCCCCTGCTCGTGATGTACAACCCTTGTGGGGCTACCCAGCAGTAGAAATGCATCCTGGTTTTGCAGTGAGGACAGAGCTAAGGAACGCTCATCCCTGTTTTTCATGTGGGGAAACTGAGGCAGCGACCATCCCCCCAGCTGCACAGTGGCAGACCTGCAACTGGAACACAGGTGGCCTCACAGGCTGCTAGTGGCTTTAGAGCAGGGGGGACTTGGCCACCAGGACTCCTGGGTTCCGTTAGCAGTGCTGGGCACAGGGGCAGGAGGGGGACTGGGAGTCAGGACTTCTGGGTTCTAGTCTCAGCTGTGGGAGGGGAGTGGGCTCACGTAGGTTTAGAGTCCTATCTCTGCCTTCCAGTGAGGGGAGGGATCGCTCAGCGGAGCATTGGTCTGCTTAACACAGGGTTGTGAGTTCAATCCTTGAGGGGGCCACTTAGGGATCTGGGTCAAAAATCTACCTGGGGATTGGACTACATGACCTCCTGTGGTCCCTCCCCACCCTGATCTTCTATGACTTTACTATGTGAGCATAGGCCTGTCTCAGTTTCCCCGTAAGGGACGTGGTACTTTTACTTCCATGCAGAAGTTCTCAAGAGTGTGTTAGAGGCAACATTTAAACTGCTTTTTTTTCTGCTGGAGTAGAGCAGGGGCCTAGTCCCACTTGTGCTGTCTCCAGCCACCCCCCTTCTTCCACCGTGGATGTGGGGAAGAGAGGGGAGCCCCACAAATGGAATTGCAGTTTGCATTGGCTTATACAGAGCAGGGGGCTTAAATTCCCGCCCTCGCTGAGAGTGGTCCAGCTTCCCCCATAGACAAGGGCTTAGCCTGAGTTCAGAGCATCCACACAGGGCTGAGCCTGGCTGAAACTACCCTCGTTTAAATCCCCACCTTAAGCGCTCATGGGCATAACCCTGCTGGCCAGCGTCTCCTTGGGGCATTGGACAGGCACTGACTCAAGCTGGTTCCCCTCACGTGAGCAGAGACTCGGGGGGGGGGGGGGGCAGGAAACACGAGAGCCTGGCTCAGACCATTCCCCTCGGTGGTGCATTGTCTGGTTTCGCTTCCCCACTGCCCTCCGCTGAGGAGAGCGCTGGGCTGAGGTCGGGGGGACGACAGGAGGATGCTTTAGTTAAACAGCAGCTGCCAGCAGAAGCTGAGCGTCTAGTCTAACCCCTGGCCGGCCTCTCCTAGCCTTCACCCCGTCTGTTCCAGCTGCTGCAGCCTGCTTCCTGCCCGAACTGGCTGCCAAACCCAGGGGTCTCCTGCTGTAACCATTAGGCAATTCTTCATCCCTGGGCCACCCAAACTCAGGGGAGCTCCCCTAATGCACTGAGGGCAGCCCAAAACCTGCTCATTTCAGGGGAGAAGGGGGCAGGGGCCAAGAGAGACTTTTCACTTCCTGTAAGTCTCCAATAGCCAGTCTAAGGGGGCAGGGCATGCATCCCCCGAATGGGGGTGAAGGGCCCAGTAGGTGTCTACCACCCGGTCCTCTCCTGGGAAAGGCAACAGCGCTCAAGCCCCGGGCTGAGTTCTAGCCCTGCTCCTGCTGCACCGGGGGCCCCCAGCCACCTCCCCGGCACCCCTCCAGGCACCCCAGTGACAGGAGCAACCCTTTGCAGCAGTTATCCAAGCCAGCTGGAAGTCTTCGGTTTATTGCTCCAGCCACCGCTCCTCTGCTGGGAGGGGGAATCCCCTCTGCTCCTCCATTCCCTTTAACCAGCTCACACCCTCCCACGCTGGCAAAGAGGCGGGGGAAGCTAGACCTGCAGTGGCATTTTGCATTTAAAAAATCCGTAGGCTTGCGGGTGCAATGTGTCCACCAATCTGTCCCACTCCCCCAAGCTTCTGTACACGGAGCAACCGCCTCCAGCAGCAAGGCAGGAGGGGGCTGGTAGAATACTGCCTGGCGTAAGCCGCTGAAATCTCTGTATCCACCGTCCTCTGTGGCGGTGGGGCCTGGAAGGCTTTCGGTCTCGGGCTAGTTCCCTTGTCCCCATCCTGCTACCGGCACCGGGGGCCAAGCTCGTGGAGAAATCTCCAGGCACTGGGGCGCGGTCGCTCCTCCATCCTGTGTCGACTTGGCTCTGCAAGCCATGGTTCGTGGTCCGTGCCACAGTGGCGGAGGAAACTCAGGGCTCCGTTTTCCCCGCTGGTTCTAGTTTCTGGGACAACACCGTGAGGATGGCGTCGAATTTCCTGTAGCGCTCGGCCTGGTCCGCGGCCGCTCCTTTGCTGCCCCAGAATAAGCGGAGCGCGAACTCGGTTTGGAAAGCTTCGAGGAGCTCCGGCGTGGCTTGGAATCCTAGGGAGAGGAGAGACGATACCAGGGAATGGCTGAGGCTCTCGCTTGTTCCTTCCTACGCTGTTTGTGTTATCGCAGGCCGGGGTCCTAAGAACTGGCTTTACTGAAGGCAAGGCCTAGCTCCCCATACACTGGGGCTACTCAAACCATTTCCATCAAAGCCGGATTTGAGACTATTACTGTTTGGAGCTGTGCTTTGTGGGAGTTGAAGTGCAGTGGCTGCATATCCACCACCACCTCTGGGGCAGAGCTCCGTTGTTGGACTACATCTCCCATGATGCACCACAGCATCGCTTCATGGTGCAGTGAAGCAACGGCAGCATGGGAGTCCCAAGTCAGGAGGGGCATCATGGGAGATGTAGTCCAGCTGGGGAACCCAGCCCAGAGAAAATAGGGAGCATGATGAGGCAACTGAACTACAACTCCTATGAGGCTCTGGAAACCCTTCTGCCAGCCCCCGACCCACACAGCTCCCTGCAACCCTACCTTGGAGCTTAGCCTCTGCGGTGGCTTTGTAGGCCCTGGCGCTGGTGGCGATGGAGCGGGCAGACTCCAGCGTGCGTAGGAGGAGGTCGCAGCTCTCCTCATGGTCGCCCCAGAGCTGCTCCCCTTCCATGAGGCTGATGAGAGGCAGGAGGTGCGGGATGGCGACCTCTCCTGGGGAGGAGATCCCTGCAGCACGGGGACAAGGCGTCAGAGCCACCGCCAAGCAGGGGCCTGTACCCACTCGCGTATCCAACCTGTACCTTGTAGGCTAGGCACTACTGCCCAGACAAATCTGTCCTACCCAGATCTGTCGACAACCCAGATCCTTCGACAGCAAACATGCAGACCGTGGCCGCTGGAGCTGGAAGAAGACTCCAGTAGCGGCAGTAGGTCTTATCTCAGGCCTCAGTCTCTACAAGTCTAGCCACTGGGGTTGATGCATCAGGCAAACAGACCCGAAACTGCGGTGGAAGCTGCTTGGATAAAAGGGCACCAGACCCCCCAGCCCTCCCCCATGATTGTAGATGCTTCCAGCCGTCCTCCAGGGAGATTTGGATGACCTTGTAAACTGGAGTATTAGTAACAAGATGAAATTCAATAATGAGAAGTGTAAGGTTATGCATCTAGGGATGACTAATAAGAATTTTAGTTATAAGCTGGGGACGCACCAGTTGGAAGTAACGGAGGAGGAGAATGACCTAGGAGTCCTGGTTGATCGTAGGATGACTATGAGTAAGCAATGTGATGTGGCCGTTAAAAAAGCTAATGCGGTCTTGGGATGCATTAGGCGAGGTATTTCTAGTAGAGATAAGGAGGTGCTAGTCCCATTATATAAGGCGTTGGTAAGACCTCATTTGGAGTATTGTGTGCAGTTTTGGTCTCCCATGTTTAAGAAGGATGAATTCAAACTGGAACGAGTACAAAGAAGGGCCACTAGAATGATCCGAGGAATGGAATGCCTGTCGTATGAAAGGAGACTTGAGGAGCTCGGTTTGTTTTCCTTAACCAAAAGAAGGATAAGAGGAGATATGATTGCACTCTTTAAATATATCAGAGGGATAAATACCAGGGAAGGAGAGGAATTATTTCAGCTCAGTGCTAATGTGGACACGAGGACAAACGGCTATAAATTGTCAGTTAGGAAATTTAGGCTTGAAATTAGACGAAGGTTTCTAACCATCAGAGGAGTGCAATTCTAGAACAGCCTACCGAGGGAAACAGTGGGGGCGAAGGACCTCCATGACTTTAAGATTAAGCTGGATAAGTTTATGGAGGGGATGGTATGATAGGATAACGGGTTTAGTCAATAGGTCAATAACGTGCCACACTGGTAATTAGTACAAAGGGTCAATGTGGGGATATTGTTAGCCCTTTCCAGAGGGTCTGGCTAGAGAGTCTTGCCCGCATGCTCGGGGTTCAGCTGATCGCCATATTTGGGGTCGTGAAGGAATTTTCCTCCAGGGTAGATTGGCAGTGGCCCTGGAGCTTTTTCGCCTTCCTCCGAAGCATGGGGCAGGGGTCGCTTGCTGGTGGATTATCTGCTACTTGAAGTCTCTAAATCACGATTTGGAGCATTCAACAGCAGAGTCAAGGGAGAGAATTAGTTCAGGAGTGGGTGGATCGGCTTATGTGGCCTGCATCTTGCAGGAGGTCAGACTAGATGATCATAATGGTCCCTTCTGATCTTGAATTCTATGATTCTATGTCACACCTGGCCGTAGTCAGTTGCAATGGGACACTGTCTGGGTTCGGATGTCTTGGGGAGGGACTAATACTCTCCCTCCTATTTGAATGATGCTTTGCTGCCTAGAGTAACAAAATGACGAGGACTGGCCATGGAGGGTGAAATACAGCCCTGGTGTAAAGGGTGCATCTACAGACAGCCCAGAGGCTCAGTGCAGAGGATGCTGGGAGAAGAGGCTCAGACCCTACTTGAGACAGGAATCCTCTCCCCTGCATGGACAGAAAGACGTCCGTTCCATCTTAGGTACTGATCTGGCACCCAGCCCCCTAGCACCTTACTGTCATTAATACATTTATCCTCACAATCCCCATTGTACAGAGGGGGAAACTGAGGCACAGAGGGACTATGTGATTTGTCCATGGGGACACTGGGGCAGAGCAGAGAATTGAAGCTGGTTTTCCCAAGTCTCAGGCCAGCACGCTAACCACTGGGCCAGCCATCCTCCTGGACTGCGCCAGGGCTCTGGCACAGGGGCATAAAAGGGTATTTGTGGGAACGGGGGGAATAGCAGCACATTTAGGGGACCTGCACCATTTGGCAACAGAGGCGGGGGAGGGGGTCTGGTTGTGATCCGGCCCAGGCTGGTGAGGCCATCCATCCATACCCTCCCTGCCCCAGCCTAATCCCCACCTCTTCAGGTGTCAGCCACCCCCTGCAGCCCTCTCTTCCTGGGGCGAGATTCACCCCCATGATGCTCCCCCCACATCCCCTCCTCCCCAGCTCGTTCCATCCCCTCTCAGGCCCATGGCCAGGGCACCCGGCGTCTCACCTTCCCCCTGGCTGAGGCGTTTCACGAGGGGCTTGAGGTCCTTCTCGAAGGCGATGGCGCTCTCGGTGTGGCTCTGCCGCAGCTTCTGCCACGTCTGATCCAGTCGCGCAATCTGCCGGGTGGTGGTGGGGACAGGAGTGAGAGGTTGGGGGGGGGCGGGGGTGCTACGGCGGGTGCCGTGCCTTGGGACAAGCACCCCTGACCAGCCCCTGGCAACTTGCCAGCTGGATGGGCGTCCCGTTCCTTAGGGATAGAGCGAGGCCTTTTGGGTCCCATTATGCTGTAGCAACTCAAGACTCCCGACTGCGCCGGGCGCTGCGCAGACCAACTGACCAAGATGGGGGCCCGCAGTGGGCTGGGGGCTGCACAGGTCCTGGCCGAGATCGGGGGCTCCCCCCTGTGCTGGGCGCTGCACAGACCCATAGACAGTCCTTGCCTTGAGCAGCTCACTGTATACACACACAGGGCGGGCAGGGGAAACTGAGGCCCAGAGAGGCGAAGTGACCTGTCCAAGGTCACAGGTCTTGTGACCTAGTCCATTAGAACACGTTACCTCCCCACAGTCTCTTCCCTGGGGCTCCATCCAGCAGCCCACGCTCCAGGGCTCACAGCCCTGACGAGACAATTCCATGTGCCCCTCTCTATGGGCCAGCCTGAACCATCCCTCTAGGCCGGCCTCCATGGGGAACAGGAGCTAGTCACACACCCCCCCCCCCCCCCCACCGGCCTGCCCCTCACCTGGGGCAGCTGCAGGCCCTTCATCACGGCCGACAGAGCAAACAGGTCCCCGGCCGAGCCCTTCAGCTCCACGGCCAGCTGGACGATCTTGTGCAGGGTGGCGGCTCGCTCCGCCACGGCCCCCGTGCAGCCCAGGATGTCCACAGCGATGCCCAGGGCAATGAGATGGTGCCTGGAAGGGACAGAGACACCGCAGGGGCTGAGCCCTCCCCCTCGCTAGCAGGGCATGCAGTGGGGCTGACGTTACCTGGGGCAAGCTAAGCAGGTCCTGGCTTGGCTGTGTGTTAAATGGGAGACCTGCAAGGGAACCCCCCCCACCCCCTGTGTGTAACACAGGGAGGGGCTCAGGAGGGGGAGCGCTCCCTGCTGAGGTCTGGTCTCCACTTAAAACAAAGGTCAACCTAGCTATGGTGCTCAGGGGTGTGAGAAATTCACTTCCCCGCCCGCCCCCCCGAACGACATAGATAAGCCGAGATAAGCCCCAGTGTAGACACCCCTAGGGTGACAGAGGGATTCTTCCATTGCCCTAGTTACTGCTACGGGAAGCGATGGCTTTACTACAGTGCTGGGAAAAACCTCTTCTGCCGTGACGAGGGTCCGCAGTGTGGGTGGAGTGTAGACAAGCCCTGAGTCACTGCAGACCCTAGCGCCCCAGCATGGTGTTCTGGGGGTCTGTGCTGCGGGGAGTGGGGGTTTCAGGAGGGGGCAGTGAGTGCAGATCGCAGTACTGCACCGCAGTGCTAGGAGGCGCTTTGCCATCTTTCACATGAGGCCCTGAGCTTGTCTACACAAACATTTAGTTCGCAGCACGCTGGGGGTGGGAACTTACCCCAGCCGGCCACGCTCTAAGATCTGGTCTCCACTACACACCTGTAACGGTGTAACCACGGCACTCAGGGGTGTGAACCACTCCCTGTCCCCTCCGAGTGACACAGCTATGCCGGCACAGACAGCACTGTGTGGACGGTAGGGATGCTACCGCCTCTCATGGAAGTGGATTAACTATGCTGATGGGAGAAACTCTCTCCCATCGGCTTAGAGCAATTTCATTACAGCGCCAGCCACCGCGTTCTGAGCGTAGACCGGCCCGCCGGATCCCTGCTGGTGCCCACTAGAAGTTCGTTAGTGCGCGTTGATCCAGTCATGTTTCAAAGAGCACTAGAGCAAAGCGCATTCACGAGCTGGTACTGCACGTCACCTGGGTGCACAGGGACAGAGCACACAGGCAGACTGGGGGGCGCGGGGGCGAGGGAGGCTCCCACCCTAGCTTCCTGCGAACTAAATGTTCATGTAGACAAGACCTTAAGTCTTACCCTGTTCTGTGGTCAGTAAAGGCTTTACTCAGCCATGCCCCGGCCCTGTTTTATTCTAACTTTCCCCTGCGGCTTTAGACTCCAGCTCCTCCGCCTGCCAGTGGAAATCCTTCTGTGCAGCTGTTTAGCCACCCACATGCCCTCCCCCAGAGGCAGCCACATTTCAACACTGCTACGCCTCAACCCGCAGCCTCCGTCCCCACACCCTGCTCCCCCAGGCCGGTACCTTTCCAACAGGTCCAGGCGCAGCTGGTGCCCGTGAGGCAGGGTGATCAGCTCCAGACCCGAGCTCACCCCCATTGCCCGCTCCTGCTCCCTGGTCACCCCGGTGATCCTGCCAGCCTGGTGCAAGCAACAAACACGTGCAGGGGTGAGGACCCGAGACCTGCCGGGACAAAGGGACCCTCCTGCCGGTGGAGGGGAGCCAGATCACTGGGTCCCCCGAGGGGCCTTGGGGTTTTTCTCATTACACTGAAGAGCCCCTGGATACTCCGATCCCCCCATTCCACATTCACTGGGGAGCGAGCAGTACGCCCAGCCAGGCTCAAGCAGGGCCATCCAAAGACCAGGGAGGGTGGGTCACCGTCGGTCCATAAGCCACTCCCGACCCATCTCCAGGATCACTGTGCTGCAGGGAGTGGGGATCAATAGGGGGCGCTCTCCCCACCCAGTTACTTCTGACCCCAATGCCCCAGTACAGCACTAGGGAGTGCTGTGTTACAAAGGAGCCGGGTGGGGGGGCTCAGGAGCGGGGCTCGCCCCGCACAGGCAGTGCCGACCCCAACCCACTCTAACTACCCGGAGCATTGGCCTGCTAAACCCAGGGTTGTGAGTTCAATCCTTGAGGGGGCCACGTAAGGATCTGGGGCAAAAAATCAGTACTTGGTCCTGCTAGTGAAGGCAGGGGGCTGGACTCAATGACCTTTCGGGGTCCCTCCAGCTCTGAGATCGGTATATCTCCATATATTATCTCCTGCTTCCTGTTCTCCAGGGCTGCTTCCCATCGGAGCTATGGGGCTCCTACCCATTCCCCTTAGGGTGGGGGTGGGGACAGTTACACAGCCCCCGAGATCCCCTATCCCCCTAAACAACCCCCGCTCCTCAATATTTAACCTCTTCTGCCCACAGGCTGCAGCTTAGCTAAGCTGGGAGGTCTCAGACTCTGGGAAGGGCCAGTCCAATGGGCCCTCTTGGAGCGGGAGAGCCTGAGGACCATGGGTGGGGCTGGGGCATGAGAGGAGAGGAGCTCTCCTATTAATTGGGCTGGAGAGGCATGAGATGGGGCCACCGGCGCAGGATAACAAGCCCCCCCGAGGGACAGCGGAGCAGCCGCCGTGCCTGGCTGAGGTACGACTGCACAGACCCCAGTGGCCAGTTTTTACCCCGAGGGTCCCATTGCATCCCCAGGGGGTCCCCACTCCCTGCAGCACAGGGCCGTTAGAGGCAGGGGGTAACGCCACCCACCCATCCATGCTGATCGGGTTTAGTGTCTGGGTGCCGGGAGCCTGTGATATCCAGGTCAATGATCCTGTCTGGCCATAAATTCTATGGCTCTGTGGGATCTTCCACTAAAAGGATCTCAAAGCACTTTACAAAGATGCAGTGGTGCCTCACAACCAGCTCACCTCCCCACACCCCACTGCCCTGGAGGGCACTATCATTCCCCCCACCATACAGACTGGGGAAACTGAGGCACGGGGAAAGGAAGTGGCTGGCCCATAGTTGCACAGTGAGTTAGCAGCAGAGCTGGGACTGGAACCCAGGAGTCCTGACACCCTACCCCCCACCAACTATTAGACTCCAGTCCCCTCCCAGAGCTGGGGATAGAACCCAGGACTCCTGGCTCCCAGTGTCTCCCCCTGCTCTAACCACTACACCCCAATCCCCTCCCAGAGCTAGGGATAGAACCCAGGAGCCCGGGCTCCCAGCTCCCCCTTACCAGACAGTCTATGTAGAGGATATGCAGGGCCATGGTCCGGCAGTCATGTCGGTCGAAAAGGTCCTTGAGCCGTTTGAGGGCGCCAGGCTCCAGAGGCTTGTTGTCAGGGGGCAGGAGGAGCGAGTGGAAGCTGTGGGGCTGGAAGGAGGAGGCTGTCTCCAGTAGGGGGCGCACAAAGCCCTCCATCTCCTCCTCATAGTGGCGCGGCCGGGGGAGTGGCGCCACCTCGTCCCCGTCCTCGAGGAAGCCAAAGGCCGTGTCCGTGGCCCGGGCCCGGCCACGCCACTTCTCCTCGGTGTGCAGCCGAGCCACGTGGCTCCGCAGGCCGGCCGGGGCTTTGGGCACCAGCTCACAGTAGGTGCTGAGCTGCTCCTGGGAGGCGTCGCCCACCAGCATGGAGGGGGCCCGCAGGGGCTTGGGGGGAGCCTTGGAGTGCAGCTGCCCCTCCGAGCCGCTCAGGGCTGCACCCCCCTCGGGGTCCAGGCACCGGGGGGCGGTGGGCCGCAGCACGGGGTCGCTGCCAGTGCGGAAGACGGGCGAGGGGGGCGGGAGCTCGCTCCGTTCCTGGGTGCCGGCTGGAGCTTCCGGGCTGCCTGCAGAGGGAGATGGGACCATGTCAGAGGGGGGAGCGGAGCAGCCGGACACATGGACCCCACAGAGCCTGGTTCTGATCTCAGCCAGGACTGGTGTGAATCCGGAGTCGCTCCCCTAGGGACAGGGGAGTTACACCAGCGTGAAAGCAGTGGGGTGGCAATCGGAGCTGCGGTGTTATGCAGCAGGGCCAGATCCCCCAGCTATAGCTCTACTGGAGTCAATGGAGAGATGCAAATTTACACCAACTTGAGGATCTGGTTTGTAAGGAGTCCATTATTTGGTGTATTATGGTAATGCCTGAGAACCCCTGTCATGGTCCAGAACTCTGTTGCGCTAGGCGCTGTACATTATCTATTAGATGTATTATGGTAGCACCTAGGCGCCCTGCTCATGGACCAGGAGTGTGCTAGGCAGTACATTATACATAAGAACGGCCAGACTGGGTCAGACCACAGGTCCATCTAGCCCAGTATCCTGTCTACCGACAGTGGCCAATGCCAGGTG
Source organism: Mauremys mutica (assembly GCF_020497125.1). NCBI lineage: Eukaryota > Metazoa > Chordata > Testudines > Geoemydidae > Mauremys > Mauremys mutica. The sequence continues at coordinate 20,968,536 of NC_059091.1, read as the reverse complement.
CCCCAGAGGGAACGAACAGCACAGGGAATCATCCAGTGAGCCGCGTCCTGTTGCCCATTCCCAACTTCTGGCAAACAGAGGCTAGGGACACCATTCCTGCCCATCCTGGCGAATAGCCATAGATGGATCTAGCCTCCATTAACTTATCTAGCCCTTTTTTGAACCCTGTTATAGTCGTGGCCTTCACAACCTCCTCTGGCAAGGAGTTCCACAGGTTGATTGTGCACTGTGTGAAAAAATACTTCCTTTTGTTTGTTTTAAACCTGCTGCCTATTAAGGTGTCTATTAGATGTATTACAGTAGCACCTAGGAGCCCCGCTCGATGCACGTGCTAGGCACTGTACATTATCTATTAGGTATATTATGGTACCACCTGGGAGCATTGCACTAGGGAGCTGCACAAATCCTGTTACACCAGCGTCAATCCAGAGGAACTGCATTGAAGGTGGCAGCCAAACCAACCCCTGCCCTGTACCGCACCCCCCCCCCCACGCCGTGGCAGAAGGGGTTAATACCCCCCCAGCAGAGGCAGCCTTTGCCCTCCAGCCCCGGCTCCCACACACCTGTCCGTAGGTTACTGTCTGACTGTGCCGTGTAGAGGGAGGGTCTCTGGCCCAGCTGATCCAGCCCGGTGGGGTGGCTGCCACTCCTGTCTTTCACTCTGCAGGGAGAAGCGGCGACACCGTGAGCCCCAGGCCGCTGCAGACCCCCAAGCTGCAAAGGGCCCACGCCCAGAGTGAAGGGGATGCCGGAGTAACGGGCCCGGCTGGCAGATCTGGGATCCTGCCCTCCGTGCCGGGGCTGGGCTGCTCCACGGAACGTGATCATTCGTGGGGAAGCCAGTTTGGAGCCCGAGTCGCTGGTGTGAATCAGGCACAGCACCAGGGACCAGCCTTTCAGACCCAACCCACAGCGCGGGGGCAGTTTGGCAGACACGGGGTTAATAACCAGGGCAGCCCCTATCCCCCTGGCTTCGGAACCCGCTTAGCAAGGAATTGAGCATCACAACCCATCCCCGGATGAGAGGATCAGAAGACCCACTTCACTGATGGGGAAACTGAGGCACAGAAAGGGGAATGGGCTTCCCCCGAGGTCACATTGTGACTCTATGGTACAGCAGGAATAGAACCCCAGGAGTCTTAACTCTGAGTCCTCCCTGCTCAAACCCACCAGACCCCCAACTCCCCTCCCAGGGGCTGGGAACCAAACCCAGGCGTCCCGACTCCCAGCCTGTCCCCCGCTCTAACCACTAGACCCCACTTCCCTCCTGGAATTGGGCAGAGAACCCAGGAGTCTGGACTCCCTGCCCGTTCTCCGCTCTAACCACTAGACCTCACTTCCCTCCTGGAATTGGGCAGAGAACCCAGGAGTCCGGACTCCCAGCCCATTCCCCGCTCTAACCACTAGACCCCACTTCCCTCCCAGAATTGGGCAGAGATCCCAGCACCCCAGCCCCAGCTCTAACCAGGGCCATTTCCCATCCCGGCGCTCACCGGAGCAGGTTCCCGTCTGTCACCCTCTCCCCAGCGGTGAGTCTGCGGAGGCTGAGTCTGCGGGGAGCCGCGTCCCCCTTGGCCGGCTCCTGCCCGTCCAGACAGAGCCGGCTGGTGGCCCCGTAGCGCTCCTGCAGCCAGCGCAGCGGCACGTCCCGGTTGACGGGCCGGGAGATCACAGCGCCCGAGGTCTCTGAGACGGGCGTGCGGTTGCCCACGTAGAAGCGCACCAGGGCCGGCACGTTGTCAAACTGGTCCTGCTCGAACTGGAAGAGGGTGCGGGAGTAGCCCAGGCGAGGGCGCAGCACCACCCGGATGATCTTGAAGTGCAGGGTCTCGCCCCGCCAGCGGCACGACAGCACGTAGTCCCCCTGGCTGGAGCCTGAGTCCCGGATCAGGAAATCCCCGTCCTCCCCCAGCAGGGACTTGGCCTCCTGGGGAGACAAGGGCTGTTCATGGTGGGGATGGCAGGCAGCGGGACTAGTGGTTAGAGCGGGGGGGGCGCTGGGAGTCAGAACGCCTGGGTTCTACCCATGGCTCTGGGAGGGGAGTGGGGTCTAGTAGTTAGAGCAGGGAGGGGGCTGGGAGTCAGGACTCCTGGGTTCCATTCCCACCTCTGGGAGGGGAGGGGGGTCTAGTGGTTAGAGCATGGAGGGTGCTGGGAATCAGGACTCCTGGGTTCCATTCCCACCTCTGGGAGGGGAGGGGAGGGGGGGTCTAGTGGTTAGAGCAGGGAGGGGGCTGGGAATCAGGACTCCTGGGTTCCATTCCCACCTCTGGGAGGGGAGTGGGGTCTAGTGGTTAGAGCAGGGAGGGGGCTGGGAATCAGGACTCCTGGGTTCCATTCCCACCTCTGGGAGGGGAGTGGGGTCTAGTGGTTAGAGCAGGGAGGGGGCTGGGAGTCAGGACTCCTGGGTTCCATCCCTAGCTCTGTCACTGACTTTCTGTGTGACCTTGGCCAAGTCACTTCCCTTCCCTGCACCTCTGGCTTCCCCTCCGTAAAAAAGGGATACCGAGCCTCCCAGGCAGCGGGACTGAGCTCCATGGGGCAGGGCCTCTCTCTGGATCTATGCCGCATCCAGGGCAATGAGGCATGACCTCAGCTGGGGCCTCTGGGCTCTACCATAATACACCTAATAGATCGGAATCATGGGTACCTCCCGCGGCAGGCAGCCGTGGTACCACGCGTGGCTCCGCAGCTCGTCCGTGCTGAGCTTCAGCTCCTCCTCCAGCTCCTTCCTGAGCGTCTCCTTGGCCAAGTCCATGGTCACCTCGGCTTAGGCCTCCTGGGTGGTGAAAGGTCAAAGGTCAGCAGCAACATCTTCCTCCCAGCAACTGGTTTCGTGCCCCCACCCTCCCGGACTCTGACCACCCAGCCTACCCCCCACCCCCCCCAGACCCACGCAGCCTGACCTGTCCCAGCCTCTGACCTCAGGACAGGGCAGTTTCCACCAGGGTCAGAGAGCAGAGAAGGATCCTCCTCCCCTCCCCCTGCCCTCAGGACTTTGCCCCCGATTCCTGCTGGTCATCCATTAACCCCTTCTCTGCCTGATCCTTTAGCACAACAGGCGCTACTCATTCCACAGGGCTGAATCAGCATGGCCCGGTGCCAATGGGAACCCCAAGGCGCAGGCCTGCTGGGTCGCCGCCGGTGCCAGCGCCACTTTCACATCCCCAGTGCGCATTACAACAGCACCCAGAGCCTTCAACCGAGATCGGGAGCCACTGTGCCAGGCGCTGCACAGACACCCAGCGAGAGACAGGCCCTGTCCCAGCTGAGATCCGGGCCCATTGTGCCGGGTGCTGCACAGACACACAGCGAGAGACAGGCCCTGTCCCAGCTGAGATCCGGGCCCGTTGTGCCAGGCGCTGCACAGACACACAGCGAGAGACAGGCCCTGCCCCAGCTGAGATCAGGCCCCATTGTGCCGGGCGCTGCACGGTCACACACAGAGAGACAGCCCCTGCCCCAGCTGAGATCAGGGCCTGTTGTGCCGGGTGCTGCAGACAATGAGAAATAGACAAAATGGTAAAATACAGGCTAACAATCTTTCCTCTCACTTTCTCTCCTTAGACTGTGAGCTCTTCAGGGCAGAGACGGTCTCCCTCTGCCTGAGCAGCACCTGGCATGGCAGGGGCACCCCCAATCTCAACTGGGGCCTGTGCAGCACCCAGCCCGATGGCCGGGGGGTGGGGGGCAGGAGGAGTCGATCCCAGTTGGGGCCTCGAGACCAGGAGTTCTCAATCAGTTTCTTTCTGCAGCCTCCCCAACATGCTACAGAAACGCCACAACTGATGTTCTGCATCTAAAAGCGAGGCCGGCGTTACGGGGTAGCAAGCAGGTGGCAGGGCTTGGGGCCCTGGGCTGCAGGGCTCTGGCTTTCTGCCCTGAGCCCTAGCGAGTCTAATGCCAGATGTGCTTGGCAGACCCCCTGAAGCCTGCATGTGGCCCCCCCAAGGGGCCCCGGACCCCAGGATGAGAACAACTGCTCCAGACTCGACTGTAAAGTTAGTGCCAGTGGCTTTGTGGGTGACGCTGTGCAAAGAGGCTGAGGAAGAGGGGAAGGCGGTAAGAAGCGGGAGTGGAAAGAGCAAAGTGCCAAAAGCAGCCGTGGCATGTAACCCTCTCGGATCCCTTTACCCTGCGAGGAGGCTGCCTGTTCACCCGGCTCCGGAGGAGTCTAGTCTTCGGGATCAGATCCTCCTGTCCCAACGGTGGCTCCTCCGGACTGTCTGCTCAGGGCGGGCTCCTTCCGGTTCACGCAGCTCCTTGCCTAGGCAGGTTATCAGATGCCAAGCACACCTTGGGATGCCTGGGCGCTGAGTCAGCGGCACTGGGAGCCCGCCAGCAGCCTGTGACCTCGGCAGGCCGGAAGAGTTCCAGCCCAGCGAGCAGGCCCTGCTGTGCAGCTCCAACCGGCTGGCATGCAAGAGCCCTCAGCACAGGGGATGGGGCCGCTCGATACGAGTCTGCACTCCTGCTTACGGGGGAGAGGGCACTGCAGGAGCTGGGGGGTTGCCCTGCAGCCAGCGTGCGCCCCACAAGGTCGCTGCACCCTGGTTGCGTATGTGCCTCAGTTTCCCCTCCTCTTGCACCCTGGTGGCACTCAGCGACCACGCAGCTGGGAACAGAATGCAGGAGTCCTGCATCCCAGGAATGCAGGAGTGCCTCGCCTGGCACTCCTCTTCCAGAGCTAGGACTCCTGGGTTCTAATCCAGTTTCCCCACCACACCAACCGCTAGACCCCACTCCCCTCCCAGAGCCTTGTTGATTCACCTTACTGAACAGAAAGCGTTCACCTTCAGCCTTGGATCCAGGATCCCCACGTCCCTCTAGTCCTTTCCTAGGGCTTCGGTCACCCTCAGATCAGGACCCCCTGCTAGCCTTGCTCCTGGGCTCCTGCCCCAGCCCCCCTGTGCAGAGCCCCCCTTCTCCTCCACCCACCCCGGACTGCCCCAGCCTCTTCTCAACCAACATGGACTGCGAGCTTCTACTTACGGAGACCCCCAATAAGTCACATGATTCTTCACAGCTGTGGCCCCTAAAGTCAGAGGCTGTGCCTTGGGGCTCCCAGTCACACGATCTCTACAGCATCTCCCCACAGCCAGCGCTCCTGCCCCGCTCCCCACAGCGCCCCCTGCTGGGAGAGGCCAGGGCTGGGAGCTCCTCCCACAGCCAGCGCTCCTGCCCCACTCCCCACAGTGCCCCCTGCTGGGAGATGCCAGGGCTGGGGTAGCTGGGAGCTCCCCCCACAGCCAGCGCTCCTGCCCCACTCCCCACAGCGCCCCCTGCTGGGAGAGGCCAGGGCTGGGGTAGCTGGGAGCTCCCCCCACAGCCAGCGCTCCTGCTCTGCTCCCCACAGCGCCCCCTGCTGGGAGAGGCCAGGGCTGGGGTAGCTGGGAGCTCCCCCCACAGCCAGCGCTCCTGCTTCACTCCCCACAGCGCCCCCTGCTGGGAGAGGCCAGGGCTGGGGTAACCAACATTTCCTACAGTGGTACTTCTACAACAGAGACGGCAGAGGGATCCCAAATTCCGTGGGTCACAAACTGAGACTCTGAGCTCCCTGTGCTGCTGCCACGTGGCTCACCCAGCCCCCTTGGCCCCACACACCGTCCTTCCCTGTGGCCTGGGTGTGTCTCCGTATCCCGGCACCGCCCTGCCCAACCAGCTGCTTTGCCGCGACGGGAACCCTGGAGCAGTGGTTTCCAGCTGGGGGGGCCATGAGCAGGTTTTGGGGGGGCTGCCAAAAGGAACCAGAGGGGGGCCAGCGTTAGACTTGCTGGGGCCCAGGGCAGGAAGCCGAAGCCTGACCCCCACCACCTGGGGCTGAAGCCGAAGCCCGAGCAACTTAGCTTCATGGAGGCCCCCTGTGTTGTGGGGCCAGGAGCGGCGCCAGGGTTTCTGGTGCCCTAGGCAGAATTCGGGGGGTGGCATTTTGTGCGCTCCCCACAGGGCGCGCGGGAGCTTCCGGTTCCACTCCCATCGCGCCGCTGAAGAAGGACCCTCCGCCGAAATGCCGCAGGCGACAGCGGCAGTCACTGAGCTGCTCAATTGCCTGCCGCTGTTTTCCGCGGCACGTCGGCGGAGGGTCCTTCTTCGGCGGCGCGACGGGAGCGGAACCGGAAGCTCCCGTGCGCCCCGTGGGGAGCGCACAAAATGCTGCCCCCCGAATCCGGGCGCCCTAGGCGACCGCCTAGGGTCGCCTAATGGAAGCGCCGGCCCTGTGTGGGGCCCTGGGCAATTACCCTGCTTGCTACCCCCTAACGCCGGCCCTGGCTTTTAACCTACTGGATATGCAGAAAAACAGAGGTTGTGACACAGGTGGGCCAATGAATTTGAATAGCATGGAGGGGGCAGGGGGCTCAGAAAGAAAAAGGTTGAGAAGCCCTGCCTAGGCTCGGAGCATCGATGTACCCACGGGTGCCACGCCCAAGCTGGACGGACCCTCTGCCCCCATTAGATGACATGATCCAGCCGTCACTTCCCAGGCCCCTGCCAATCTGGGCCGGGGGGAGATTCCTGCCCGACCCCAGATCTGCCGATCAGTTTGACCCTGAACAGGTGAGCAAGACCCACCAGCCGGTCAGCCAGAAAGAGGGTTCTCTGGACCTCCTCAGAGCACTGGGCCCCCTGGTGTCCCATCTCCAGCTATGGGGTGCTGCAGCATGGGCCACCCGCCCAGCTCTGGCATCAGCCAAACTCTACCTCCAGCCCTGAGCCCACTCAGCGGGGCATTTTGCAGCCGATGTCCACAGGACTAGGATCAGGCCCTGAGCGTGGGCAGCGGTCCGTTCTCATGACTCCCAGCCCCATGCGTTAGCTACCCGACCGTCCACACCGCTCACATGTGGGACTGGGAGGGAGCATTTGCCCATGGTGGCATCATCCTGCAGACGCCAGGGTGCTCTGCCCCCCTGAATCTTGGCACTGGGTTCCCACAGGAGGGACACAAGCCCATACGGACCGGGGCTCAGACCTACCCGTTCATTCAACACAGGTGCTGCTGAGCTGCCAAGGGTGGGCACCAGCTGCTCCAGACCTGTGCTGGAATCAGGGAGGCAAAGACCCCCAAGAGGAATGATGTTCCAATGATTTTGGCCCTAGCCTAGGACTTAGGAGACCCAGGTTCTAATCCCTGCTCTGCCACAGACTCCCAGGGTGACCTTCAGCAAGTCACATAGTCTCTCCGAGCCTCAGTTTCCCCAGTGCCCTGCATCAGATGGGGGGCTGGGAGGATAACTATGTTAAAGACCGTGAAGGGCTTTGAGATCTGCTTGTGAAAAGCACCGTGTAAGAGCGCTGATTATATCCCCTGCTCAGCCAGCCAGCCCTCTGCTTCCTTTGAGCCTTGCGGCAGAGCTGCCAAGGCAAAATTCCTGCCAAGGTCAGGGCCAGGCCCCCGTCTACAGAAAGGGCTGAGCCCTCTACACCAGAGCCAGCCAGCGCAACTTCCCAGCTCTGTAGATCCCAAGCCCAGACCCTGCGGCTAATTCCCCTCACTGTTAAAAACGTGATTATTTGCAGCGTGAATTTGTCTGGCCTCGGCTTGCAGCCGCTGCATCTCTTCCTGCTAAATGTAACGGCTGCCTAGGATAGGTGCTTCTAGTCACCTCTTAACCTTCTCTTGGATAAGTTAAACACATCAGGCTGCTTAATTCTCTCAGCGTCAGGCCGGTTTGAATCACTCACATTAAGGGACACAAGAATCTATGACTTACAGGCAACTGCGGGGTATCACGTGAGGGGATGCCCAGTCTGACGGGGCATCCAACCCTCCAGGACCGTTCACCACTGGGTCAGATAGGTCTCCACCCTCCAGAGCTCATGCCAAGCCCCCCGCAGAGATGCTTCCTCCTAAAAGGAGATGAGATTCAGATCAGAAGCCCCCTGGGAAGAAACTGATTGGCAGGACAAGTGAGATGAAAGGCTGGGTGGCTCCCAAGCTCTTCGCCCCCCCGCCATCAGCAAAGAATGAAAGAGACAGATAAAAAGTCCCAGGGAGACATGGTACATGCTGGACCCCGATTGTTATCAGTGGAGCAGACTGAAAAAGCAGCTAAGCCAGGTGAGTGCACCAGCCACGCTCCACGGAGAATGGGGAGATGTGGGGCCAGTGTCTGATCTCGGCTAGGGCGGTGCAAATCCAGAGTCACTCCAGTGACATCCATGGATTGACGCCATTGTCTGGATCAAACGCAACAGGGACTGGGGAGCACTGTGGGGGATACTAGGCTGGCTGTGACAGATCAGACCAATGGGCCCATCAAGGGTGAGGCAATACGGAGCTGGATGGGTCCATTGAGCTGATCCAGGGTAGGTTGGGCAGGATACCAGGTTAGGTGGGCCCATTGGCCTGACCTGGCACCATGGTGTGGGCAGAGAGGGAGGAGGCGGGATACCGGGCTAGGTGGGCCCATTGGCCTGACCTGGCACCATGGTGTGGGCGGGGAGGGAGGAGGCGGGATACCGGGCTAGATGGGCCCATTGGCCTGACCTGGCACCATGGTGTGGGCGGGGAGGGAGGAGGCAGGATACTGGGTTAGGTGGGCCCATTGGCCTGACCTGGCACCATGGTGTGGGCGGGGAGGGAGGAGGCAGGATACCGGGTTAGGTGGGCCCATTGGCCTGACCTGGCACCATGGTGTGGGTGGGGAGGGAGGAGGTGGGATACCGGGCTTGATGGGCCCATTGGTCTGACCTGACACCATGGTGTGGGTGGGGAGGGAGGAGGTGGGATACCGGGCTAGATGGGCCCATTGGCCTGACCTGGCACCATGGTGTGGGCGGGGAGGGAGGAGGCGGGATACCAGGCTAGGTGGGCCCATTGGCCTGACCTGGCACCATGGTGTGGGAGGGTAGGGAGGAGGTGGGATACCGGGCTTGATGGGCCCATTGGTCTGACCTGACACCATGGTGTGGGTGGGGAGGGAGGAGGCGGGATACCGGGTTAGGTGGGCCCATTGGCCTGACCTGACACCATGGTGTGGGCGGGGAGGGAGGAGGTGGGATACCGGGCTTGATGGGCCCATTGGTCTGATCCTGCAGGACAGTCCCTATGTCCCAGCCCCTGAACTCCATGTCACTAGATGAGCGGCAATGCAGGGGCCTCGTGATGCTGTAATTTTCCTGGCTCTCACCACCCTTCTAATCCCCCGGCGCAGCCCCATTGGACGGGAGCTACACGCCCGGCTCAGGACATGGCCCTGGCCCTGTGGCTCCATCCCTGGGAATCACAGAATCATAGACTATCAGGGTTGGAAGGGACCTCAGGAGGTCATCTAGTCCAACCCCCTGCTCAACACAGGACCAATCCCCAACTAAACCAGACACAAAGGGCTGGGCGGCCGCACAATGGGGAGGAAATCCTCCGCCCTGGTGTGCTTCCCCCCAGCCATCACAGGCCCGGTTTCTTGGAACAACACCAGCCCTGAGGCAGGCGCAGGGATTGGATCCTCCTCCCACACTCTCCAGGGGTCTCAGCCGGTGTAAATCAGCCACGACTCCAAAGGAGCAGAGCCAGGGATCTGGCCCCATTAACTCCAGCAGAGCAACACCCATTTACATGGGGGCAAACGGAAAACTGGCAAAGGGAATGGACACCAACGACTGGACAACGGAGCCAGTGCGACCGCCGGGGAAGGAAACCGATCACTCGAAATAAGTGACGTAACACGTGTGTTCGTTCCGATCAGCCACAGCCCACCACCTCCCGCGCAGCCTGTGCCAGGGCTCTGTGGGCACCGTGTGCCCCTGACCACAGCATAGGCATGACACATGCTGGCCACGTGCTGATTTCAGATACTCCAGGATAAATCCAGGGTCCCCCTCCGACTGCCACAGGGTCGGGGCTGAACCAGGCCCTCTACCCCCTGCAGATAGATCATCACACAGCCAAAGCCCCTCTTCCAAGGGCTAGATTAGGGGGGTTGTGCTTTTAACCCAGCTGTAGGGTGTGTGTGTGTGGGGAGTTACCAGCAAACCAAGGGTGCTGGGGTGGGGGCAGGGTAAGCAGGGGATTTAGGGAGAGCTCCAGTCTCTCTCTGGGGAAACAATCTGAAAAATGGCAGTGGGGAGCAGAGATAAGATTCCCCCTAGGCTGGGGAGGGGAGGGGATGTCTTTGCTAACATGCTCCCCCAAAACAAATAACTGGGGACCCCATCAGGGCAGGAGCCAGTGGGAATGTCTCCCATCTCACTGCCAGGGCAGGGGTCCCCAGAATAGACCCCCCCACATCCTGGCCACCTCCTATAGGCCAGGGCTCCCCCCACTCTCAGATCTCACCTCCCGGGCAGTCCCCCACCCCGATCTGGCTCATTTCCTTTCCTATAGGGTAGGGTCCCCACCCAGATCTCACCTCCAGAACCCCCTCCCCCTCATCTGGATCTCCTATGGACAGGGTCCCCCCCCCCATCTCACCTCCCGGGCAGTCCCCCACCCCGATCTCACCTCCAGGATACCCCCCCCCCGGATTCTAGCCGGTCCCCATGACAGAAGCAACCCCCCTGGAGATCCCCCCCCGCAGGGCTCCCCCAGCCAGGGCAGGCGCAGGGGCGGGCGTCTCCCCCCGTACCTGAGCGGCAGGGGCGCAGCGCTGCGCTTGAGGGTCCCGTGCGCGGCTCCGGCTCCCTCCAGCCCCGGCAGGTCCCCGCCAGCCCCGGGCTCTCCGCTCTCCCCATTCCGCACATTCCAGCGCCCGGCAGCGGCTCCGCCCAGGGCCCGGACCCACCCCCGGGAGCAGAGCCCGGCACCAGGCGGGGCTGCGCGCAACGGTGAGGGGCTGCGGGGGGGGGACGATGTGAGGTGGTGAACGCTTGTGAGTCTGGGTGTGAGGCGGAGTGTATCCCTGTGGCTGTGAGTTGGGTTGTGGGTTCTGGGGGTGAGTTTGAGTGTATCACTGTGAGTTTGTGTTGCTGAGTTTGGTGTGTTTGTGGGTGTGAGTTTGAATGTATCTGTGTGACTGTGAGTTGGGTTGTGTGTTCTGGGAGTGAGTTTGAGTGTATCACTGTGAGTTTGTGTTGCTGAGTTTGGTGTATTCTGGGTGTGTTAGTGGGTGTGAGTTTGAATGTATCTGTGTGACTGAGTTGGTGAGTCGGGTTGTGTATTCTGGGTGTGATAGTGGATGTAAGTTTGAGTGTGAAGGTTTGAAGGTGAGTCTGGTTGTGTGTTTTGGGTGTGAGTTGGCGTGTATATGACAGTTTGTGCGTTGCTGAGTCGGAATGTGTATTCTGGGTGTGTTAGTGAGTGTGAGTTTGAATGTATCTGTGTGACTGAGATGGTGAGTCTGGTTGTGTGTTTTGGGTGTGAGTTTGAAGTGTATGAGTGTGAGCCAGTATGTTTGTGAGTCTGATTTCTGGATATAAATTGGTGTAATGGCACTTTAGTGTCCTCGGGTAGGCTTGTGGGTGTCACCTGGGTTGTCTTTGTGAGTCTGTGTTTCAAGTGTGCCTGGATGCTAGTGTGTTGTGTAGCCTTGAAGAGATACTGAGAAGTGTGTTTGGGAGCCTGTGTGATTATGAGGTATTGTGAGTCTGACTGTGGAGGGGCAGCTGGTGTGTGTTGTGCGTAAGTAAGTGTGTGGGGGTGAGGGTGTAAGCACAGCCGTTGCGAGGGTTGCTGTTTGTGCAGCAGATGTGACCACTCCTCTAGGATTGTTGGTGTGAATGTGACTGTGGGTTGGTGTCGGCTTGAGTGTGAATGTGCGTGCTGGTGTATGAAACGTCTCCTGTCACCAGGGCCTTGTGCACCGCCCCCCTCGGCTCCATCCCAAGCTGCCTGTTGCTGTGCTGCTTCCCACCCTCTGGTTCAAGGGGCTCCTTGTATCAACCCCTCTCATCTATTGTGTGAAGCAGAATGGCGCCCCCTGCCACCATGCTGCAGCATTGGGGTCCGCGTGGAGGCTGAGAGTGCCCCCTACTGAGCTGTCACCCTGCAGCACAGCGCCCCCTGCCACCTGGCTATGGGATTGGGATCAGAACTGATTCGGAGGGGAGAACCCCCTTGAACGAACCAGCCACCCACTCTGCTCCCTGCAGCACAGCGCCCCCTAGTGCCACCCTGGGGTAGCGGGGTCAGCACTGATTCAGAAGGGAGCGCGCCCCCTACTGAACCACTCTCTCCGCTCTCTTTAGTGCAAGGTTCCCTGTCCAAGGTCGGACCCGGCCCGACCTTGTTTGGGGGATCAGATCATGGCCTTATAAAGGGGTTTTTCCTTTATAAAAGACTCTGGAAGTAGAGGCCCAGCGAGGATCGGAGCAGGAACAACGTGCCAGATGGCTGGTGGCAGCTGGGGACGGAAGGAGTGGGTTGACTTTTCCAGCAAGTTTCTTGGACAGGTGGGGGGTGCTTGCTGACAGATTTCCCTGCTGTTACCATGACTGTGTCAGCCTGGAACAAAGCTGAGGCGGAGAGAGGCTGGCTGAATCAGGCTGAATCTCATCTCAGCAGCACCGGGCCTGGTTCCTTGTTCGGGGCCATGAGTAATGTCTGCGTCGGGAAGGATGACGCTGTCACTATTAGATCACCCGGGGGCTGCAATCGCCAGCCTTGACCTGGGAACCAACTCCCTAGCTGGTGTAAATCAGCTGAACTCCACTTCAGTGCTGCACATACACCCAGTCCCTGCCCCAAAGGGCTCCCCTTCCAAACAGACAAAGGGAGGGGAAACTGAGGCACAGAGAGGCGCGTGACTTGCTCAAGGCCGCCTAGCAGGGCAACGGGAGAGGCAGGATTAGAACCCAGGGGTTCTCAGTCCCTAGACCATGCCCTAGCCACTAGACCCCACTGCCTCTCACATACCAGAGAATGTTGTTATTTCTTAAATATCTAAATAGTAGCACATAGAGACCAGCCAAGCCAGGCCCCAGTTGTGCTAGGTGCTGTACGAACACAGAAAATGTCAGGTCCACTCTGAAGGGCTTCTGATTCAAGTAGACAAAACGGAAAAGAAAGAGGAAGTGTGGTCCAGTGGTTAGAGCACTAACCTGGGGTTTAAGGCAGACTGGCTTCAATTTCGTGCTCTGTCACAGGCTTTATCTGCAGCTTTGGCAAAGTTGCTTCTGCCTACCCCTTCTTCTATTGTGAGCATGTATGTGCAACTGTGCCTCAGTTTCCCCAACTGTGAAACTGACACAAAAGCCCTTTCCTGCCTCATGTATGGTGAGGTATATGGTAATAGGGTGGGTGAGACAAATGAGATGGGTGGGGGCAAGGAAGTTGGCTTTACAGGAATACCTGGATGGGCCCGATCCCTGACCAATCAGGAGCAGTGGTTGCAGCGTGCCTTGCTTGTTATCAGGTTCAGCATGGCAGACGTGAGCTATGAGGAGTTTCACGGATTTTGAGCTGGAGCTTAGGAACTGGGGGTCTCCACTGCGGCTACTGATTTTATGTGGGAAGTGCCCAGGCATTATGGTGATGGAGGGCAGGATAGATCCCTAAGCTCGCAAGTTTGCTGTTCCCACTCCTAAGGGGTAGGAGAAAGAAGCAAGGACATACTTGGAGAAGCAGAGATAAATAACTGCCCTGCAGGATCGTTCATTTGCCAATTAATCCTGTATTAAACATTTATTTCCCCTCGTTTTCTCCAGGCTCTGGAGTTGCTGAGTGAAAAGTTGACCCCATCAGGCTGGGACATTCTCAAGTGGTGACTCATAAACCTACTTACCTTGCAGGTGCTCTGATGGGGAACTCTGAGCTGGGTGACTGGGCAGGAAATGACCTGGCATGGAGATTGGTTTAACATCAGCTCCAAACCCACGACCACAAATGTGGTGACTTGAGCACGCTGGGTAAGTACCCTCACAGGCAGCACAGAAACTGATGGCTGGATGGGATGTCTGGACACGTTTCAATTAGAAAATAGGGCATGTATTTTAACAGTGAGTGTGAATAGCTATTGGAACAGGCTACCAAGGGAAGGGGCAGCTTCTCCATCTCTGATGTCTTCGGATCCAGACTGGATGCCTTTCTAGAAAACATGCTTTAGCCAAACATGGATGCTGCACACACCTCGACAGAGATCGGGGGCCCTGTTGTGCCAGGCGCTGCACAGACCCTGACCGAGATCAGGGCCCCCATTGCGCCAGGTGCTGCACAGACACGTAGCGAGAGACAATTCCTGCCCTCACAACTAAAAAACTAAAACTTTTTTGGGTCAAAAATTGGAATTTTTCGGTGGGTTTTTGAAAAATTTTGAGAAAATGAGCTTTAAAAAAAAATGGTGAAACACAACATCAGTTTCCAAACAGTTCACATGGCTAGAGATCAGCGGCTTTCCACCTTTTTTTAATTTGTGGATCCATAAAATGTTCAAAAGAAGGTTCTGGACCCCTTTTGAAATCTTACACCTAGTCTGTGGATCCGCAGATCAGCGGCTCTCAACCTTTCCAGGCTACTGTACCCCTTCCAGGAGTCTGAGTTGTCTTGTGTACCCCAAGTTTCACCTCACTTAAAAAACACTTGCTTACAAAACCAGACATAAAAATACAAAATGGTCTCAAGTTGCAGTGGGGGAGGTTTAGGTTGGATATTAGGAAAAAACATTTCACAAAGAGGGTGGTGAAGCACTGGACTGGGTTCCCTAGGGAGGTGGTGGAATCTCCTTCCTTGGAGGTTTTTAAGGTCAGGCTTGACAAAGCCCTGGCTGGGATGATTTATTGGGGGAGTGGTCCTGCCTTGAGCAGGGGGCATGGACTAGATACCTCCTGAGGTCCCTTCCAACCCTGATATTCTCTGATTCTAAAAGTGTCCCAGCACAGTATTACAATACTGACAAATTGCTGCCTCTCTCATTTTTACCATACAATTATGCAATAAATCAACTGGAATATAAATACTGGACTTACATTTCAGTGTTTAGTACATCGAGCAGTATAAACAAGTCATTGTATGAAATCGTAGTTTGTCCTGACTTCGCTAGTGCTTTTATGTAGCCTGTTGATGTACCCCCTGGAAGACCCCTGTGTACCCCCAGGGGTACACGTACCTCTGGTTGAGAACCACTGCTATAGACAAACAGAGTCTGGGTTGTTAATGGGAATAGATGAATCCGTGAATATGGGGATAGATAGTTACTGTCTCTCTCTCCCCATACTCCACCCCCCATCCTGAGGATACAATCTGGATACAACCCTTTAGCTCAGGTAGAGGGTTAGATCTCAGCTGTGTGGGTGTGAAGGGCCAGGCACCCCTAGGGTTGTGTCTACACTGCAATGTAAACCCAGAGCTCAGACTCAGGTTTGAAACCAAATCCCCCTACGGTCCCCTAGTAAATCTGTCTGCAAGCGCTGCCTCCTCCGCTGCAAAATGTGGAGAAGAGTGACCCCTAGTGGACACTTCGGGCAGACAGGTGGCAGCACAGGAATTTAAATGAAGAAGGTGGGAGGAGGAGATAGGGTTGGAAGCGCTGCTAGGAATTTGCAGGTGGGGGGGGGGGGGGGGGATTAGTGGATGGAGACTGCTCTAGGCTCAGTACAGAAGCTGACCCACCCAGGGCATCTCACTGTAGATACCAGCTCCCCGGCCTGCCCCCTCCCATGATCTCCCCAGAAAAGCAAACCCACCTGCTGCTTCTACTGCTCAGATCACTGGCTGTCTCTCTGCGCCTTGTCACTCCCTCCAGCTGTGCTTAATGGGAACTGATTTGCCTTATGAGGGGGAAACATGCCACAGAGAACGGCCCCCGCCCTTCTTATGACAGAAACAGGGAGTTGCTTCTATTAAGTCTGCTGGTGACTTCCTGGCTGATCTTTGGCATATCACGCCCTTGCTCTGTACCTCGGTTTCCCCACCTGTGAAACCGGGATCATACTGACCTGCCTGCCACATGGTGCCTGTGTGTGAAAGAGACAACAAGAGCACACTGCCCGGTCCTATAGAGAAGATAAGGCGTCTACTATTGCCCCAAGCAGAGGAGGTTTTCCCTTAGCTCAGGGGACCAAAGTCTTTGGGAGCAGAGCAGTGTGACCGGGGGTCTAACCCCAGCTCCCCAAGCTATGTGCGCGCAGGAACTAACTGTGTCTTTTTTTCCCCAGGAGGTGCTTTTAAAAGGGGCCTGTCTCCTCTGCCAGCTCTTGTCCTGCTCACCAGAGCAGCTCTCTCTGATGCCCCTGGAGGGAGGGGCACCCTCCCCTTGCAGCTCCTCCCTGGGCTGCGGGAGGGGGAAGCTCCCAGGCCTGCTCCACCCCAGCCCCCACATGGGCTCCCTTGCTCTGTGGTTTGGTGTTGTCAGTTGCAAAAGAGGAAGCTGTCGCTCTCAGGCATCGGTTTCCCAGACACGAGGAGGAGGCGGAGGCAGCAGCAGCAGCCAGCAGCCAGCCAGCGAGGACGCTCAGTCGGGGCGATGGAGCTGTGGAAGCAATGCGCCAACTGGCTGATCCAGTGCCGGGTGCTGCCCCCCAACCACCGGGTGACCTGGCCCAGCTCCCAGGTGTGCGAACTGGCTCAGGCCCTGCGCGACGGCGTCCTGCTCTGCCAGCTTCTCAACAACCTAATGCCCCACGCCGTCAACCTGCGGGAGATCAACCTGCGGCCCCAGATGTCCCAGGTGGGTGAGCGGGAGAATCGGGGGCGGAATGGGGCCGGGCATCCTCCAGCCTCCCGGCAGCTAAGGTGTTAATCTGGGAGCTGAGCTGGAGACTTATGGGATCCAGCTGGCAGTGAAGTGGTTAATGTCCAGGGGGAGGGGGAGTTTATGGCATCAAGCTGGTAACTAAGGGGTCAACATCAAAGAGGGAGGCAAGGCTTTTGGGGGCTCACTGGCAGCTAAGGGGTTAATATCCACCAAAAAAAAGGTGAGGGATTGAGACCCAGTTTGCAATTAAAGGGTTAACAGTAGTGTGTGTGTCTGGGGGTGGGGAGTTGCTGGGCCAGCTGGCAGCCAAATGGTTAACAGCAGAGGGGTGGGTGGTTATGGGCCACGGTTGACAGCTAAGAGGTTAACACAGAACTGGGGAGTCTTACATGCTTCCCCACCTGGCAGCTAAGGGGTTAACAGGAAGGTGGGTGGTGGGGTAGGAGGGTGCTTGCAGGCGTTTCTGTCTTCGGGGCTGGGGAGGAAATGGGATCCAGTGAGGGGAAGCAGGCACCAGCAATGAACCCTTCAGCCGCTAAGGGGTTAACAGCGGGGCTGGCTCGGGCGTGGGGCGAACCAGGCCCTGATGCCTTGGCACACGGGAATGCAGCCCCTGGAGCAGGGCCAGGGCACCGGGGCAGCTCCCCTGGGGCTGGGGCGCAGGCAGGAGGGTGAACGCTGGTGGGGTGGGGTCTGACAAGCAGGAGGGTGGGAGTCCCAGCCGCAAAGCCCCTGGCAGGGAGACCCGAGCAGGCCCCGGCTCTGTAGAGGACCAATAGTCACAGGAAGGGACCAAGGGAGGGATGCCCAGCCGTGGAGCTGTGCCTGGAATTGGGGGGTGCCAGGCTCGGTGAGCCCTGAGCTGGGGCGATGGGTAGGTCCTTAGTTTTGGGGCTTGGTGTGAGAATCAGAGTGGGCAGAATCGGAGCCTTTCATAACACGCCAATGGCAGCAAGGAAAAGAACCCAGGAGTCCGGACTCGCAGCCTTCCACTAGACCTCACTACTTTCCCAGCACTGGGCATAGGACCCAGGAGTCCTGACTCCCAGCCCCCCCTTTCTAACCCCTAGACCCTGCTCCCCTCCTAGAGCTGGAGACAGGACCCAGGAGCCCTGACGCTCAGACTTGTGCTTTAATAAGACCATGTCTCAAAGTGCATTTGAGCTTTAGAGCTGTATTAACCACTGTCCGGGTGAGTGCGTGCAGCGTGCATTGGGGGGAGGGGAATTTACGACAGGCCTGGGGAGCTCCGACTCCTGGATCCTCTTCCCGGCTCTGGGAGGGGCGTGGGGTCAAGTAGGTTAGAGTAGGGGAGAATGAGAGTCAGGACTCCTGGGTTCCATCCGTGGCTCTGGGAAGGGAGTGGGGTCTAGTCGTTAGATCAGGGGAGGCTGGAAGTCAAGATTCCTGGGTTCCTTTCCCAGCTCTGTCATGGTCCTGCTATTAGAGAGACAAGGTGGGTGGGATAATATTGGACCAACTCTTACAACATTTGTCCTGCTGCGAAAGATGCCGGGGAGAATGGACCTTCAAGCTACATCTACACTCAAGTTTTCCCGGCATAGCTCTCTCAGTGTGGACTCTAAAGCCTGGTTTATACGGGGATAACTGCACCGGCAAACCCTCCTAGTATAAAAACAACAAGGAGTCCGGTGGCACCTTAAAGACTAACAGACAGTTAGTATTGACACAGCCTGTGGCAAAGCGTGCGTCCATCAGTATCGCTTCTACCGTACAACCAAATAAGCGATATCAGCACAGGCACTTCTAGGCCGCTATAACTGCAGTTACAGCAGGGCTTTTGCTGGAACGGGGATGTCACATCCCTAAGCAACTTTATTATACTGGCAACATTTTTAACGAGGGCTTTTGATAGCCTAGCTGATGTTGGTTCCCCGGCCCTCTTCTCCTGGTATAGCCACGTCCCTACGAACTAGAGTGTAGCTGGGCCGGTAAAAACCCACACCCCTAACTGATGCAGCTAGGCCCAAGTGTGTGAGATCCGGGAAGCGTGGCCAGGAGGTGAATTAAACCTCCATGAACTCTGATCTAGGCCCAAGGGAACTCTGATCTAGGAAAGCCTGAATCGGGTGCATTGAGATAAGGCAAAAGTCGGGCTTGGTTTCCACCCCCGACACATGCTCTGGGGCTGGCGTCGGCGGCGGGGGGGCACTGATCGGTGCTGGCGGTGGCCTGGATTGAGGATGGCAGGGCAGAATGGGCCAGCGTTTCTCTCACTGGTAAGACAGTGACTGTCTCTGGAAACGAGTCCTCGGGTGTCTCAGTCATTCCCATGTGACTGCGCGGGGAGACAAGAGAAGCAAATCGCTCTTCGTCTCTTACTCCTCGGAGACTCGAGGAAACAGGGAGGCTAAGGCAGGCTCTGACTTACCCTGGTGTAAATCCGGCATGTCAAGGCACTTACTCCAGATTTACACCAGATCAAAAGGAAATGTGGGGGGTTGTGTTAGGTGAGCCCTTGCCTTCGTTAACTGAGCTCTTCCTCTGGGAGCCATATCTAGGGTGACAATCATACTGGAATCCTGCTTGGCAAGAAAGGCCTCGTGCGTGGGAATAGGGGAGTCTCCCTTTAAATGGTCTGTGAGTCCTCGAGTGGCGCTCACTGTGTTCTGTGTTCGAGAAGCTGCCAGAAACCAGTCAGAGCAGGAGCGGGTGTGCGGCCCGCCCTGGCATGACTGTGTGTTGCTGAGTCCCAGTCGCCGTGTTTACTAACTGGGTTCTATGTGGTGCTGGGACCCAGGACTCCTGGGCTCTATTCCCAGCTCTGGGAGGAAGTCTGGGGAAGTGATCAGACAAGCGGGAGTGGGAATCAGGACTCCTGGGTTCTGGGAGGGAAGCAGGGGCTGGGGGTTGGAGCAGGCTGGCTGGGCGTTCTCCTGCGTTCTCTCTATTCCCAGCTCGGGGAGGGAAGTGCGGGTGAGGGGCGCGAGGGGTGAGGAGGCTGGGACTTCTATGTTCCATTTTGGACTCTGCCACTGCTTCCGTCTGTGAAGCTGCTTCCCCTCCTGGCCCTCCGGTTCCCTATTTGCACAAATGGCAGAGGGCGCCGTGGAACGGCTTTGGAAAGGCGCTAGGTGGCAATGCCATCACGAGGTTTCAGGGCTGACTACCGACTGGGGTCAGCAAGGACCACTGTTCCCTGGTTCTAGTGGACAGGATACCAGATTGGGAGGACGCTTGGGTGACCGTTCTCTCTCTGTGCCTCAGTTTCCCCCCTCTGGGGAGGAGAATAAAACTCTCTGAGATTTGCGGATAGGGAGTGCTGTGCGGTCACATCATTAGATGCAGCCTGTGGGCTTCCCTTGCTTCTGAGGCATATCGGAGCAGGACTTTTCCCCTGGGTCAAATTGGCAGGGACGTTGGCGGTTTTATGTCTTTCTGGCGGATCACCTGGGCATGACTCAGGGGCTCTGCCATCACAGGGGCCCCAGTTTCTCCTGGTCTCTCCGTGTGGTACAAAACAATTTCGCCTCTTGAGGGCTGAAATGCTTTGGTCTAACTAGAGTCACCGGGCTCAGTATAGGGGTGTCTGGGTGTGATATAGTGGCCTGTACTCCCCAGGAGAGCAGACTAGGTGATCTAATGGTCCCGTCTAGCCTTAAGCTCTGTGAGACTGGGCTCAAGGGAGAGCTGGTCGATAGGAGTTTGGCAGTCCATATATTCCCTGCCTGTCGCCCAATAGGACTTGGGTCCTGAATAATAATCATCCCTAGCTCTCCCTTTTCATCGGTAGATCTCAAAGGAGGGTAAGCACCAGTATCCCTATTTTACAGGTGGGGAAACTGAGGCATAGAGAAGCCTGAGGTCACCCAGCCGCAGATCTGAGACTAGAACGCAGGTCTGTTGAGTCCCAGTCTAGTGCCCCACCCACTAGGCTGTACTGCCCCTAGGAACTGGCCCTGAAAAGATGTAATCTTGGCCCGGTGTTTAAAAACAACGTCCCCATTGATTGGGGAACATGCTATAAACAGCTCCCACGGTGTTTAGATAGTCAAATCCCGGGTGAGGTTGCCATGTTACGGGGCTGTTCCTAGGGTGACCACAGACTGAACAATGGAGCCAGGATGCCCCAGGCTCTCTCCCAAGGAGAGGAGCTTTAAGGAAGCTGGCAAGCAAATTATCTTGGTTGACACAGGTCATTGAGCTGGATGTCCCAGAGCTCAATGCGACAGTGGCTTGAACTGAAGAGCCAGTGTTCCCTAGCTGCCTCTCGAAAGCCTTCTCCCGCTGTGGTTTTAATGCTCCCTCACTTCCCGTCCTCGACTGTTGTGCACGTTGGCTCTGCCACTGTTAAGCAGCTGCTGCATCCCACTCCAGAGGAGGCTGCATTTCAGTGGTGGTGGCGGGGGCTGAGCCCTGAGCTCTGGGGCTGTAACAAGCTCGTGTTCTTTGTGGCTAAGGGCTGCCGGGAGATCAGTGCTGGGTTATCCTGTGATTTCTGTAAGCGAAGCATGGCCAGGCCTTGTTGGATGGGGACTCCCAAGCCACCTGACTTCAGGAGTGACCCCAATGCACCGTCACTGGGGTGTTACACTTTTGGAGACCATCCAGAGCGTCCCTGGTGGTCGGAACAACCGAGGACTCAGCTGTGATGACTATAAAGAGGATTCTCTATGGAGGCTGCTGGACACAGACCAACCCTGTGGTTCTTTCTTGGCCCCTGGCATCACATAATCCTGGTCTTGCAGCTGTGGAACGCCCGGCTGGCTCTGCTGTGTGCTCCCACCTGTTCTGAGGCTCTCACCACTGCTATATGTCGGAGGTGTCTGTCACTGGGGGATTTTGGTCACTAAAGAGCCCAGGGTGATTTGCTCAAGGGTGTGAACCCTGGTGCTCTACCCGATTTTTAATCTCAGTTATTCCCTTCTGCCTCTCTAAATTACCTCCTTCACTTTCTGTCCGAGGCAGTGTTGCGCATTGCGGCTGTGCAGCTGTTAAGCAGCTGTTGCATCCCCCCCCAGAGGTGGCTGTGTTTCAGTATTGGGTGAGCAATCCCTTGCACAGTGTTGCTGCGTGCCATTGATCAGCTGCCACATCCCACCTCAGCGGCAGCTGCATTGCAGTGCCGGGTGAGCAATCAGTGTGTACTATTGCTATTCAGCTGTTAAGCAGCTGCTGCATCCCACCCCAGAAGTGGCTGCATTTCAACGCTGGCTGAGCGATCCCTTGCACACTGTTGCTGTGTCCCATTGGACAGTTGCTGTGTCCCACACCAGAGGGAGCTGCATTTCAGTGCTGGGTGAGCAATGCCTGCTCAGCATCCCCACGTGCTGTTGATCAGCTGCCATGTCCTACCCTAGAGGTGGCTGCATTTTAGTGGTGGCAAAGTGATCCTTGTCTAGTTTGTAAAGTTCTCTGAGGTCTCAAAGGATGGATGATGCGCTGTGTAAATTAGAGGTGGACCTGGACTTCAATGCAGTCCATGAACCGATATTCAGAGGGCGTTTGGCTCCAGCTCTAGGCGGGTTAGCTGCTCCATCGGTGAGTGAATGCAGGCTTGGTTGAGAGTCTCTGGCCCCTTGGTTGCAGGGGAAGACGAGTGAGGGGGCGGCCAATCAGGGCTTTCTCAGGAGACATGAAATATACCAGCCTCCCTGCACGTGTGTGTGACTCGGGCAGATGCAGAGAGAGCAAAGCTGTTTGTTTTGCTGAAACCCTTCATTCTGCTGGGCTTGCACTCAAGTTCCTTCCTCAGTTCCGCTTGCGGGAGCTGCTCGCTCTCGCTGCTTCTCCCCAGAGCTGCTTTCCACGCTGCTCCCAAGTTACCTTGGTGCAATTTTCAAAAGCGCCTACAGGACTTAGGTGCCTAAAGTCCCATTTTCAGAAGTAAACTGGGGCCTCAGAAGCCTAAGTGTCATTGAAAGTCAATGGGACTTTGGCACCTAAATAGAGCTGGGTGAAAAATATCGGCTGGGGCCTGTGCAGTACCCGGCACAATGAAGGCCCTGATCTCGGCCCGGGTCTGTGCAGCACCTAGCACAACGGGGGACCCCAGTCTAGGTTGGGCCCTCTGGCTGCTACCGTAATACACATAATATCCAGAATTGTAATAATTACTGGTGGTCACATTGTGAAAGGAGATTAAACTTCAGGGTCTGAGATGATCTCTGAGACCAGGAGGAGCCCTAATGTGGGGGGCAGATTATTCCCCATTTGCTACTGCAGGGTAAAGCTGGTCTGTGCAGGAGAAAGAGCCTCCTTGTCCCAGCCGGTGGAACTACCTGCCACAAGAACTAGGGACCATTCCCAAACCTCCCCACCTTCCTCTGAACCATCTGGCACTGACCAGTGTCAGGGAAAAGATCCTGGGCTGCAAGTACCTCGGGTCCGACCCTATCCAGCAACCCCTATGTTCTAGTAATCTAGTCTGGCATCTCGTCCCCTGCTGCACTGAATCACAGCAACGGTCTAGCTAGCCTGGTGTGCTACCCACTGCCATATTATGTGTTAGGTGTATTATGGTGTTGCCTAGCACCCCCACTCATGGATCAAGACCCCATGGTGCTAGGTGCTGTACAAACACAGAAGAAAAAGACAGTCCCTGCCCCAACCAGATCTGACCAATGGCCCATCTACTCCGGCACGGGGTCCAGGGAATGCACGGAAATAGTTTAAGTCCTTCCTGGAGGGATGCGACCGACAAGCAGTGATGGGGAACCGCCTCTCGGCCACTGGACCCCTCCCTGGTGGAGTCCCACAGAAATCCATTCTCCCGCTGGTCCTATTCAACATCTACATGTGAGCCCGGTCGGACAACACGTGCCAGCAATATGCAGTTGTTGCCTATCCATCACCATGCACCACCCACCCTCATGTGGCCCAGGGACGGGACGAGGTCAGCTCATGGCTGAGGAACAGCTGAAGAGAAGCTGAACCTGAGCAAGACCGAGGTAATGCTGGAGGACAGAGGGGAGCCCGCTGAGGAGTGTGCAGCCAGCTGGCTAGGGGACTCCATCCCATCCCGCTGGACAAAGACCTGGCCTCAGTGACTCAGGCCTTCGTCACTGAACCACAGCCATGTGACAGACCTGGCATGAAGCCTTCAGTGCGTGGGAAACTGCAGCTCACACAGTACTCTGCAGCATGCCTCCTCAGCAAAGCGGGCTCCCACCAGCTCATCACCCTGTCTGCTGCTCTCAGCACCAGCTCCCGTTGAATAGAGAGTCCAGTTCAAGGGCTCGGTCTTTCTCTTCAAGCTTCTAAAGCTCTGGGACGGGGCCTGGGGGCAACATTTCTGCTGCTCAGGCCCCAAGGAACCGGCTATGGTCAGGGTAAAGCGGGTCTGTGCAGGAGACAGAGCCTCCTTGTCCCAGCCAGTGGAACTACCTGCCACAAGAACTAGGGACCATTCCCAAACCTCCCCTTCCAAGCACCAGCCACACTTCTCTGGTCGGCCTTCTCCAGTACAAACACAGTGCGGTGCAGGCATACACAGCCGACCCCAGATGGGGCTTCACTGCAGAGCTAGCCCGGCTGATAGGCTCAACCTAGCCCGGGTGGGAGCAGCGCAGCCCGACCCCAGTTACTGGTCCACCCCTCGCTGCTGCTGCTGCGGCGCTTGGCCGCGTGCTGCTCGAACGGCTGCAGGCACACGCCCGGGGATCTCAGCGTGGCGCTAAGCTCTGATCCTCGTGGGAGAACTTGTCTGCCCTTGCGGGCACACGGGGGGAAGGGTGGGAGGGCCTTGGAGGACTAGAGAGGTTTTAACCTGCATCCGCACTGCAAAGTGCAAGTGGCACCCGGCTCTAACCTGCCGGGCCAGCTGGGCGGGGTTTGTGTGTGGATGGAACCGGAAGCGGGGTTGGGGGTCCAGGCTGGAAAGGTTGCCTCTGCAGTGAGGACCGGCTATCACCTGGGAACTCGCCTTGTGCTCTGATTCCCTTTGGGGAGCGTGCTCAGAGCCCTGCGGGGGCGTGGAGACCTCAGAGCTCTGGGGTTTCTGAAAGGGCAGCTACCGTCAGAGCAGGTGGTTTCCAGCTAGCGCAAGGCCCCCGAGCCCCAGAGGAGCCTGTCTCCAGAGCAGCCGCAGAGAGAGGAGATGGGTCTCTGCAGCCCAGACCCAGCCTGGCTAAGGTCAGACTTCGCGAGGAGAGCGGGACTCTGCACCGAGCACCTGAATCGCTAAGAGCGAGGGAGGCAGGAGCATGGCGCTGCTGGGACTTACCCCAAGGTTCAGCTTGGCCCTGCTGCAACTCCATTAGCATCCTGCATTGGGGCTGCTCGTAGCCCTCTGCTCGTCCCAGTGAGGCAGCTGGAGGCCCCGGGGGCTTGATTCTTGGTGATGCTAAGGGCCTTTTAGGCTGCTTCGGGAGTGTACGACCCCCCTCCCCCTGAGCATCCCCTCCACCCATGTTGGGGCCTCCCCACCCGGTGGATCTGGTGGAAGGGGCAGACTCTGCTCCCACAGTGGGTGGAGCAGTGGCATGGCTAGAGTGCTCTGCGCTGCAGCTGTTCTTTGCTTCCCAGGGGCCATTGAGGTAGAGCAGCCCTGAGGCTGCTCTAACTTGGAGCAGAAGCCGGGCAGGGCCCAGAATATGGGGAGCACAAAGGTAGTTTAAAGGCGCCGCCACCATTTCTACCCAAGGCAGGGGAATGGGGTAACTGAGAATCAGGCGCGAGGGGTGGGGTCCAAGCTGGTGTAACTGACACCAATGATATAATGGACACTGCCGAGCCGCTGGCTCAGACTCTGTCTGGATTCACTTGCCGCTAAGCGTGCGCTCCAGGCAGCACAGCACCGACTGGATAGGTCTGATATGGGACATCCCCAGCCCAGGCTGTGCAGATGCAGTCAGAGGCAAACGCCAGCCCTGTTGCGCTCATTGGTTGCTCTCTGCGGTAGCCAATTTCCCCAGCGTGGGGTCGGGGGAGGAGGAAGCCGTTCTGATGCAGAGCTTCCTGTTTCCGGCCCAGCCCTCCCCAGTCGTAAAGAGATGTGGCTGGCGCAAGGGAGCATGGGCCCTCAGTGGATCTTGCACCACCCAACCGGGCATCGCCAGTCCTGGTGCAGCCTCACCAGCGCCCATGCGGCCTCGCTCTGTCAGCCCCTAGGCAGCGTCGCCAGCCCCAGCATGGCATTGCCGGTCCCCACACAGCCTTGTCAGCCTGGCTGCGACGTTACCACGTCCCACGCAACGTCGCCGGCCCCATGTCTTCCAAAAAATACAGTGCAGCCCCATCCAAAAAAAAAATATCATGAGATTGGCTTTAAAATCCTGAGTTTTTAAATAATAAAAAGGTGGGGGTTCTCTTTATGTGCCTTTTAATGTCTGTGCCTTTAGGTTTCATAGTTTCAAGCTTCAGATTGTGAGGTCTTTGGGGGCAGGGACTGTGTTTTCGCTCTGTGCATGTACAGCGCCAAGCACAATGGGGTCCTGGGTAATAGCTAAGTAAGGTACTTCGCTGGCCCCCATCACTGTCGTATCTGAGCACCTCCCAGTCTTTAATGCATTTATTCCAACATCCCGTGAGACAGGGCAGTGCTATTATCCTTCGGATACAGATGGGGAAACTGAGGCGCAGAGAGATTGCGTGACCTGCCCACAGTCACCCAGGGAGTCTGGAGCGGAGCTAGGAATTGACCCTGTGTCTCCCAAATCGAACGTTAACGCCTTTGCCCCTGGATGAGCCTTCCTGTCTGGGATACACTGCTGATGTTTACTGAATTAAGGTTTGCTCCTTCTCCCCTTGAACTATCCCGCGGCCGTGAAATTTCCCAGGCTACAATCCCTCTCGGCTCCTCTGTCCATTAGTGCTCTGTTGAGTTCGGTGGAGTCAAACGAGAGATGAGTTTTGACCCACTGGATTCTTGCTTATGCTAAGATCCTTCTGATTGCTCTGGCCCCTGAGAATCCTTCCAGTGCAGGGAGCCTCCAGCCCCTGCTGTCGGGAGTGGATTGGACTGTGGCTATTCCCTATTCCCCTTGGGCCTGTAGGGGGCAGAGCATGAGTTAGAGCAGCCCCGAGGTTGCTCTCACTGATGCCAGGAGCCCCAGTGTCCAGGGAATGCAAGGGAGTGCATAAAGCCACTTAACCACCCCCACCCTGGGCATTCCCCAAGCAGCAGAGCTGGTTCCCGTCACCCCAGGGTTGGGAGCGGCCCGGTTACACTGAGTTCAGCTCTGGAATCTTTGGCCTGTTCTAGCCCAGGCGTTCCCCCAGAGCTGGGCGCATGCCAATCCGGGGGTCTGGGTCTGGCGCGCCCCCTCCCCCAGTTTCTCTTTCGAACTCGGGGTCCTTGAAATTCAGCAAGGAGACGAAAGCGAAACCAGGGAGTCGGGGGCATATTTGTGGCTGATGAGCTCAGCTTGCGGCCGGCTCTGTGGCTTTAGCTGGCCCAGTGACGCTGGGCTGTGAATGAGCTCGCTGGCGGGGCCTGTGAAGCTTCCAGTTACTGTAAATGGGGAGAGGAGGAGCGGGGAAGGAGGAAGTTTAGAGGAGAGGAGGCAGGCAGGGGAAGGGGGAGGCGAAGGGGTGAGGAAAAGGAAGTAGGGGGAGGGGAGGGTACACTGGGGGAGGTGCAGGGGAGAGGAAGAGGAAGGAGCGGGGGAGGGAATCCAGGGGTGGAGGAGAGAACACAAGTGATTTTAAAGAGCAGAAGTGGCTCAGCTCCTGTGGAGCGCCCCCTCCCCCCCCCGGCCGGCGCTGGGGTGGGGGGCCTGCAGCCAGGCGTCCCTGTGGGAGATGGGGTGGAGCTAGGCCTTGCTTCTTGACCCGAGTGTCCCCATCCCCTCAAACTGGAGACCCCCCGCAAATGTGAGCGCCCGCAAAGCTCCTGGGTGTTTAAAATCAGAATTCCGCCATAGGCCAGGCCAAACACACGCCCCTTCTACGATCCAGAGCCTGTGGGCGCATCGTCACCAAAGATATCGCAGGGCTTCCCCTTGCTCCGGGCCTCAGCCTGGGTCAGGCCTCAGAGGGCTAGGACATGGTTCCCTGCAAAAGTTTCCTCCCCCGAATTGGGTTGAAATCTTGAAAAACTTCACAAACCGATAATCCAGGTCTGCCCCCCCACTCCCCAGTTCAGGTCAATCGAAATATTTCGGTTTCAATCATTTTGAAATGTTTCATTTTGATTTCATCCCTTATTGGATTGAAAAGCAATTTTTTTCAACTCTAATTCGCGTACATTTTCGAAGAAGAAACCAGAATTTTCCTTGAGAAATTTTTCATGTCGACACGGAACCTTTTGACGACTTCAGAACTTTTTTCAACCTTTTTTTTTTAAAGTCGAAAACCTCGTTCACCTGTTTTTCTTAGCAGAGATCATTGTCAAAACCAACCCTTTTCTGTGAAAAGTTTTGGTTTTGACTAAGATGTATTTTGTCAGCGAAAAAACGTTCTCCTGAAAAGTTCCCGATCGGCTCTTGTCTCAAGCAATGTTAACATGATGGCCAACATTTTGACTGACACACTGGGGACAGACCTGGAAACCTCCAGAGTGTAAAAAATAAGCTTCTGTAGCCTGAGCTAGCTTGTGCTGTAATAGACTCATATCCTCTGTGGATCAGGGGCAGACTAGGATCTGTAATAACATGCTGACAAGGGGGATTATTCTATGATTTTGGAAGCTAAGCATGACCAGATCTGATTGGTCCTTGGGATGAGAGACTAGTGGGGGTACATTAAAGTATTTCCTCCCTGTAGCCTCTTCAGCACCAACACACAACCAGGGCTTCTCTCAGTGCTTGTCCCTTTCCTCATCTGAACAACACCAAAATATAAACGTCAACCTAAGCTTTCCTCTTGAGCTTGACTGTTTCTTTTTATAAAACCTCCTCAGTTCCTAACCTTAATTCTCTCTGGGATGCACATGCCTTTTCATACTCCCATGTTGGAATTAATAGGGCCCATCTGGTCTGGCAGCAAGAGTGAGTCAGCAGAAATAGTGCTGCATTTCTGAGCATGATCTGTGAGGGTGGTGCGAAGGTGATGACATAGTTCCACCTCTCTGTGCAGGGACATGGCGTTGGGGTGACTCAGCAAAAGTAGCTCTGCCTCTTGGCATTGGGGTGAATTGGCAGAGATATTTCTCAGCATGGTCCTGGCATCAGGATGTGTCAGCAGAAGTAGCCCTGCATCTCTGCGAAAGGGTCTTGGTACTTGATAGCAGGACATTCAAACCCTTCAATACTCCTGAGCTGGTAATAAAAGGACTGTAAACGGGTCGACTCATCCCTGCGGCGCCTCCTGCTGGTTGCTCTGCGAATTTAGCTCAGTCCAGCCCCGGAGCACCCTCTGCAGGCTTGTGATCCACCTGTTCGTAGGCCCCCTGTGTCCCTCCCTGGACCCGGTGCCCTTTTACATGGGGCGCTGCCCCCTAGCAGCAACCCCTTTCTCTCTGGGTCTCCCTTTCTCTCTCAGGGAACCCTCACCCTCTATCCCTACCTTGCCTCAGTATTTGGCTACTGCCAGTCATTGTCTAGCCCCACCCTCTGGGGCAGACTGCAGTATCAGCCTACTCATCACAGGCAAAGTTGGGTTTGGACCTACCCCTGGGTTGCCCCCTGCAACCCCCAGTACCTGTTGGCCCACTGCTAGGCCGCAGCCTGGGGCTCTCTAGGCTGGAGCTTCCCAGCTCCTCAGCCTTCCCCAGCCCTGCTGCACTCAGGTATCTAGTCTCAAGCTCCTAAGCAGCCAGGCCCATCTCTCTCTATAGCCAGAGAGAGACTGTCTGGCTCCTGGCTTCCCTGGCCTTCTTATAAGGCCCGGTTGCTCTGTTTGGGGCGTGGCCCCCAGCTGCAGCCACTTCCCCAATCAGCCTAGCCTGAAGGCTGTCTTCTCAAGCCCTGCCAGGCCACTTTTTAAACCCCTTCGGGCAGGAGCAGGGTCCACCCTGCTACAGGACCCACCTGTTCTGGCTGCCAGGGTGAATCAGGAGAAATAGCTCTACCTTCCATACAGGGTTCCAAACCTTGATGCCCCTGGGCTGTCCAGCTTTCCTTGTGTGCTTTGAAACATAATGCGTATTTTTTTCCCCTTTAACAATGCCATGCACACACACACACAATTTGTTATGCAAACCTTAAACCTGGACCATTTGCCTAGAACGGCAAAAAGGCTATTTTATGAATCTGTACTGCCCGGATCATTTCTGGAGGCTTTTGTGTCTTTGGGGTAAAGGCCATTCAAGGAGCAGCCATAGCAGTGGAGCTGATGTGATGAACCACTGCAGCTGGATAGCTGCAAAGACAGTCCACCAGTAGATCTTCTCTCCTGATCTGCTGACCCTGACAGCTTCCTGCCTGGGCTGCAGGGAGGATGGATGGAGACCCTGTCAAAATTCCCAGCCTGGTCTTATGGCAGCCACGTTGAGGCTTTAAAAAGCCTGTTGCATCATGGCTGAAATGTAAGATCTGTCCAAGTATGTGTCATAGGTCCCATTCTGCAACAGCCAGCGTGTGACCCTCCACCTCAATGGGGATGAACAGCAGAAGCAGGTGTTTGGAGGAGTTGTTGGCCATGGTGGTCTGGAATTTTTATATCTAGGTCTCCAATTCACTGGCTGAGGGCGGGGGAATGAAATTCATCACCATAGATTTTCAGATGAGGAGGGACCATTAGATCATCTAGTCTGCTCTCCTGCATAACACCAGGCCATCCACTGGTGACCTGTGTTGAGCTCCTAGTCAAACTGGAGCCAGATTTCCAAAGATCTGGGCTCCCACTTAGGCACCGGACTAGGTGGCCAGGTTTTCAGCAGAGCTCAGCTCAAATCTCTGCTGAATCTCGGAGGATGAGCTCCCAGGCCACGTGTTTTGCCTTCTGCTCTTTACACAAAACAGACTGTGAAGGAACCGTGTGGGCATAACCAAATAACCTATTGTGTTCACTGCATATATACAAACACGTAAGGCCCAGCTTCGGCCACACCGCTTGCTCTGGCTGGTTTCTGGTGGCTTCTAAAACACGGAACATAGTGTGCACCATCAGAGGGCTCCCTCAGTATTTAAAGGGATACCACCCTATTCCTTTACACCACAGGAAAGTGGGCTTCTTCTGGCAAACTTTTGAAGGGGACAGCAATGCAAGGAGACACGGAAGGTTAAGGATGACTCCCAAGATTATAAGATGGGAAAGCAGGTTCATGAAGCTATTGAGTATTACAGTAACAGCTAGAGATATTGACCAAGATCAGGGTTTCACTGTGGGGGTGTTGTATACACATGAGGCAGCACCTGCCCCAAAGGGTTTATAGTCTCAAGGTGGGAGGGGAAACTGAGGCACGACAAGGCGAAGCGATTTGCCCAGCATCACTTAGTAAGCTAGTGGAAGAGCTGGGAATGGAACGCGTGTTTACTAAGCCCTAGCCTGGTGCCCTATCCACTAGCCCAGACTGCCACTCGAGGTAAGATGGAGCCGGCGTGAGAGAGAAAGTTGGCAGGAAGGGGACAATTGTGGTTAAAGTGTGAAACGGCCTAACCGCCATGGGAGAGGGCGTGGCCTGGAGAGGGAGATAGGAAGTCCGGGACGGGGCTGGGGAGACGCATGTTGTGTAGGGGTTGGGGACACCAGGATAATGGGGCAGATGATCAAGGAAATTGAAGTGCCAAAGACTGAGGTCAAGGTGGAGGGTCTCCTGAGGGATTTGAGGTCGGCAAATGGAAGAGGATACGTCCCCTTGCCACTGTCCATTCTTCAAGTGATGGTGCTCTGTTCTGCATGGTGGTGTCCACGTGGGAAGGTACAGGGTAGAGCTGGCTACGAATTTTCAGTTAAGCTTTTTTTTTTGTGTTGGAAAATGCCAGTCGTAACTTTCCACGGGAAAGGATCAATACTGACAAATTTCTCAGTTGGAAAAAATGTTGGGGGGAAAAAATGGTTTTGAAAATCTCAAAATGCTTCGAAATGGAAAATTCCATTTTTTTCCAGCTCAAAATGACTTTTGGTTTCAAAATTTAAGATGATTAGAATTTAAAAAAATTAAATGGAAATGAAACATTTTGAAATCATCACAAGGAACTGTTTCGATTGCCCCGAATGGATTTTTGTATTCAGGTTTTTCAGGAGTTTTGGGACGAGACTTTTTTGTCAAAATGCCAATCCCATGAAAGTTTTTGCAGGAAAGGGTCAAAACACCTTTTTGTTTTGAAATTTACGAGATGGGGGAAGTTGAAATGAAACATTTCAATCAGCCCGAAGAGAGAAAAGTTTTGGAAATTCATTCCATAACATTTCCAAGGTTTTTGACTTTTCACCCAATTTGGGACACGCAAATTGTTTGGAATCTCAATTTTTTTTCACAAGACGGGAAAACCTGTATCCAGTCTAGCTTCGGTTCAGCCTTCAAGCCTTCCAAGAGCAGATCCCCTGGGAGAGTTGGTAGCTCCGACTGGCTACAATGAAGGGCCGAAGCTTAGCTGTTTCAGCAGCACCACGCGGGTTTTGCATTCAGAGCACACGCAGGCCAGGAGTCTAAGCCATCTCTTCTGGGAGCAACTAGTAGACACAAATCTCAGGCCAGCTTTGAATGTCTCACGGGTTGCATCTAACCACTGAGACCTCACAGTGCTTTGGAGACACCTCTCAGTCTATTTCAAGGCTCAGACTTTTAAGCCACCGGTGTAGCTACACTGGTGCAGCATAGAGGGGCCTTAAAGCAGGTGGAAACAGCCCCCCTGAGAATCTCCCCACAGAGGGGACCAGTGTGGAACTAGTAAGAGTCCTACAGCTACCGTGTTCCCAGCCTCATGGCCAGAACGTACTGCACTACAGCTATTTTCAGCTTCCTAGTGGAGCAGAGGAAGTGTTAGAGCAGCCTTGAGGCTGCTCTAAATGATGCCAGTGGCCAGGCAGGGCCTCAGAATGCAGGGATTGGGAAGGGGTTGATAGCCCCCCCAGCCTTTTCGCTGCCCCCAGGCAGTCCCCGAGGCACAGCTTCTGGAAGGTATTTCAGCACCCAATTCCTATTGATTTCAGTGGAAGTTAGGAGCTCAAATACCTCTGATGGTCTGGGCCCAAGTCTCTGGGAATGAGGATGTTTCTCCTAGAAGATCTGCTCTAGGAATTACTCTGGGGAAGTTTTATGGCCTGTTTTATACAGGAGGTCAAATGAATTCTTCCATCAACCTAGTGCTGTCTACATTAGGAGTTAGGTCAGCTTAACTACGCCGTTCAGGGGAGTGGATTTTTCACACGCCTGCGCTATGTAGCTGGGTCGACCTAAGTGTTTAGTGTAGACTAGGCCATAGGCTTGCAGATAGTGAAAATAAAGCATCATATTCATTACACTAAGAACAAATCTAATCCAACATGGAGCTGGAAGCATTAAAGAAACAGGTTTATGCACAGAAACTGCTCATCTCACCCTATCTGTGTCGCTCTGTCTTAAGCGTCTTCTTCATTTGCAAATATTGTGTCATGACCTGGCTGTGTCCAATGTCATCTCCCAGCACCAACCTTTGCTGCTTGGGTGGCTGGTGTGGCCACCCAAGCCACTCCACCCCCACCCCCCCCGGAGCCCACCACCCTCTGTCTATGTGGGAAGTGGCTGGGACTCGGGAAGCCTCTCTTCAGCCTTGTAGGCTTCCTTCCTCAGAGCTCCACTAACCCTTCTTAAGCCAGGCAAATCTAGCCAGACCTTCTGTCTGACCCTCCGACTTCCTGTCTCCTGGGACTGCCCTGTCACCATTCCCAGATCCCCCTCTCTCGAGTTCTGCTCTCCCCTTGACAAACCCTGCACAGAGGCTGCCAAGACAGGGGCCGAGCTGAGGGCTCCAGCAGATGAGCCGGCCCATAGCAGGCTCATGTCCTGGGGATTGAATGGTGGGATACGATGCTGCTTTACTGGTGGCCACCAGACCCAGTACAGAGGCGGCACCGGTGAGGAAAAGGCCTGCCGCCCCTAATTTATTACCATGCATATGTAATGCAGCAGCCCCTGGGCCCCCCGTCAGGGATCAGGGCCCTATGGGGCTGCCACAGGCATGCGGCCATAAAAGGGAAGTCCCTGCCCCAATGAGCTCGCAGATTAAGCATCAACTCCTGTTTCCTTTTCAGTTCCTGTGTCTCAAGAACATCCGCACCTTCCTCTCCACCTGCTGCGATAAGTTCGGCCTGCGCAAGAACGAGCTCTTTGAAGTCTTCGATCTCTTCGACGTGCGGGATTTCGGGAAGGTCAGTCTTTGGTTGGATTATTGATTGGTTTCTATTTGGTGCCCGTCATTGTGGCATCTGGGCGACTCACAGTCTTTAATGCATTTTTCCTCGCAACCCCATTGCATGGCAGGGAAGTGCTAATGTCCTCGTGTTAAGGTGGGGAAACGAGGCACAGGGCGGCTAAATGACTTGCCCACGACAGGGAGTCGGTGGCAGAGCAGGGAACAACTCCCCAATCTTGTTCTCAACTCTGAGATGGCGTGTGGGGAAACCGAGGCTCAAAGAGGGGAAGTGTCTTGTCAAAGGGCTGCACAGAGCATCAGCCGTAAAGCCAAAAATCCTCGTGCCTAGTGTCCCTCTCTAACCACTAAACCACACTCGCTCTCAGAGCTGGTGATGAACCCACAAGACCTGGCTCCCAGTGCTACCCCCCCTCCCATAACCACTAGACACCACTCCCCTCCCAGAGCTGGCAATAGAACCCAGGAGTCCTGACTCCCAGTCTCCCTGCTGTAACCACTACACCCCACTGCCTTCCCCTCCCAGAGCTGGAGAAAGAACTCAAGAGCCCTGGCTCCCTGGTGCCCCCCCCGCTCCAAACACTAGCCCCCACCCCTCTCCCAGAGCTGTGGATAGAACCCAGGAGTCCTGACTCCCATCCGCTCCACGCCTTGTTCTAACGTACCCCCCACTGCTGTTTAGACAGTGTACAGTATAACCATTGCCCACAGCCGAATAAATGGGCCCTTTGTGTGTTTAGTGTGCCATAGTGAGACCCAGTGCCCCATGCTTGCCTCTCCCCCATCCACCCACACGAGAGAAGTGGAACCTGTTTTTGGTTTTTTTCAGTTTCTTTTTACACCTGAGGTTTCTCAAATAGTTTCAGAAAGAGTCAGACTCCTCCCAAACCCTGCTCCCCTGCCCCCTAACCCCAGCCTCAATGAGTCACCGCTAGCACTTAGCAGGTGCCGTAATGAGTGGTTAAATAGCACGGCTTGAGAAGCCGTGAACCAATTTGGTGAAAAATATCACCATGGATCCAAACAGACCCATTTGCACAAAAAATATTTGTGATTTTTTTGGGGTGACTTTTTGTGTGTGAATATGTCGGTGGAAACTTTAGTGACCAATTGTGCGATAATGCTGAAAATTGTCATGAAAATATTAGGGAAGATTTTCTTGAAAACGTAAGTGGCTTTTGTGTATAAAAACATTAGTGAACTTTTGGGTGGCGATACTGGTGGAAAATTGTGTGGCAATATTACTGAAAATATTCAGGACACTTTTAGTGATTTTTGGGGGGGGGAGAGATTTGGGAAAATGCACAAAGATTTTTGGGGAAAATATTAATAAAAATCTTCAAGAAATACTAGTGAGTTAGGGGGACAATATTTGGAAAAAAAAGTGAAAATATTGATGAATTTGGGGGTGAAAATTTTAGTGACATTTTTACCAAAATTATTATTGACTTTTTTTTTAAATAATTGTCCAACTTTTTATTGAATTTTTCCCTTTTCTGAACAAAAGATCTGGAAAAACCCCCAAATGGAGTATTATTGTTTTTAAATCTTGTGATGTGTAAGACAATCTGGTGCTTGTTTTGGAACCTGGCTCCTGATTTTTGAAGGCTTGGGGCTGGCCATACTGAATTTATCAGTGCAGCCAAGGCCATTGCAAGGCTGGGACATAGAATCATAGAATATCAGGGTTGGAAGGGACCTCAGGAGGTATCTAGTCCAACCCCCTGCTCAGAGCAGGACCGATTCCCAACTAAATCATCGCAGCCAGGGCTTTGTCAAGCCTGACCGCATTCAAGGAGTCTTCAAGGAAAGCCACTTGCCTCCCCGAGCAGTATGGTCTAGTGGCTAGAGCAGTGGACTAACCCTCACGAGCTGTGGGTTCTATTCCTGACTCTGTTATTGTGAGACCTTGAAGATGCTACAATTGCTCTGTGCCTCAGTTTCCCCAACTAAAAAATGGAGTAAATGGCTCACTATTGTAAAGTGCTTTGCGTACGTATTTGTTGGACAATAAATCGGCTCCCTTTAGGGTAGGGGTTCTCACAGCAATTGTTTGGTGGCGTCAGTGTGTGGCCACCAACTCTCAGTGGTGGCCGCACTGACACTTTCCCCCCTAAAACACTTAATTAACTTTAGGAAAAACAATTAAATATGCACAGAGTCACCTCCAGATCACTGTCATTTATATTTGTAGGGGTTTTTGGCAGACTCAGTAACAAAGATAATGCTGCCTCCCGCTTTGGCCCCTCATCCAGGGCTTAATGGGTCCTGGGGCTTGCTGTGAAAAGTGACCTTTCTATGTTTGTTAACGTCACAGCACACTTAGTAGCTACCTGGGAGGCTAGGAAAAGTGGTAAGTGATATTAACAAACATACAAGTAGCACTTTTCACAGATCCCTAGTAAGTCTGCTGTGAAAAGTGATACTTGCATGTTTGTTAATATCACTTTCCGCAGCAAGTCCCAGGACCTATTAAGCTCTGGATGGGGCGTGGGGGGATGGAAAGGGGAGGCAGCGGGGGCCCGCAATGCAGGGGATGGATGGGAGGCCAGGAAGGCAGCTGGGTCCGGGGGGGCCGGGGGGAGGAGGGAAGATGAGCCCCACTGTCGTGTGGCCAGAGCCAGGGCCTGGTATCTGCTGCCATGTGGCCAGGGCCGGGGCTTAGTACCCGCAACCAGAACCTGGAGCTGGGGACAGGAACCGCATGGCCGGAGCCAGGGATCGGAGCCCGCTGCTTTGCAGCCGGAGCTGTGGGTCAGCGCCCGGGGCCAGTGCCTGCTGCTGCAGGGCCAGAGCCTGGAGCTGGAGCCCAGGAGTGCGTGGCTGGAGCCAGGCGTGCGTGGCTGGAGTCTGGGACTGGAGCCGGGGGCCAGCGCTTGCTGCCACTCAGCTGGAACCAGGGGCAGGAGCCCCGCAGCTGGAGGTCAGGGCCGCGTGGCCAGAGCCGGGGGCAGGGGTCAGTACCCGCTGCCCCACAGTCAGAGCCTGGGGCCCCATTGCCAGGTTCCCGGAGTCCCACCACTGGAGCCTGCCCCCCAGCCCCCGCCCTGCAACGTGGATAAGAACTCACCTTGCTCCTGCACCGTTGTGCCCCACCTCTCTCCAGAGGCCGTGCAGGGCGGCGCATCCAGGAGCAACAAAGCGGGGGGGGGGGGCGCGTGATGCCTTGCCCTCCACCCCCCCAGCACCGCCCAGGAGACTGTCGTGGCCGCACGTAAAGCCACTGGTGGCCACATGTGAGAAATGTTTCTTTAGGGAGTGTCCACCTTTCCCCAAGAAGAGCTGGCTCGCTAGCCCTCCTGACCCCACTGGGTATGTCTACACTGCACACGAAGGCCAGGTCTGTGGGACCCAGGTTTGTGGACAAAGTGTTTCCCAGCCCGAGCTTGACTGTCCACACTGCATCGTAAGCCAGTTGCTGGACCCGGCTCGCACTGCACGACTTGGATCTGTGGCTTGAGCTGCGTCCACATTGCAAAATGACAGGGCTTGGACCCAAGTCACCACAGGACTTCGGCTCTGACCCAGCCCCCTAAAAGGGGTCTAGGTGCGGAGTGCTTGCTGACCTGAGTCAGACTGATCTGTGTGTAGACAAAAGGGGGGCTTGGGCTCAAACCTGAATCAGAGCCCAGGCTTGGGGGACGTCTACACTGCGATTATAAAACCCAGGGCGGCAAGGTTCAGAGCCTGGCCCAGCTGACTCGGGCTTGTGGGGCTAGAACTAGCAGTGTAGACGCTCAAGCTGGACCCTGGGCTCCGAGACCCACCCCCAACCCGAGCTCAAACATCTGCACTGCAATTTGACAGCCCTGCAATCCCGAGTCAACTGACCTGGGCCAGCCACGGTCGTGCCATGGGTCTTTGACTGCAGTGTAGACATACCAGAATGTACAGTGTAGACAACGTACCCCCGGATGCAGAAGAAAAATACCGTCTATTAAAGGGCTCTTTAATCAATTGAAGAAAGGATCAGCAAGAACCAGCGGCTGGAAGGGAAAAGCCAGACTCATTCAAATTAGAAACAAGGCACCAATTTTAAACAGTGTGTGGGGGGTACTCATTGCCAGAAACTCCCCAGTTAAGTGGTGGATTCTCCATCTCTTGTGGTTTTCAGATACAGCCTTTCTGGAAGATGTTTTAGACAAACGCAAATGGTTGGGCTCAAGCTTCGATCTGATGCTCGAATGGTCTCGTCTGGTCCCAAAATCTGTGGATCTGCGAAGGCCGCGTTCTCACTGCACACGAGACGCGCTTGCTGTGTCTCTGCGGCTCTGGCGCTGCAGCCCGTGTGTGGTTTTTCTTTTAGATCTCGCATCCTGTCGAGGTTGGGCCGCTCGCTCAGTTTCTGTTCTGCTGGGGCGTGGAAGAGGAGCTGGGGCCAGCAGCTTTCTCTGGCTTTCACAGAGCTGAATGGTTGGGTGCGTGTGTCACGTACTGGCCGCGTACTGTGATGCTGCTGCAGGTCATGGGGGATGAGGGCTTCCCGGTGACAGGGGTGGAGGCTCAAAGTTAGACCCCTGGTGCTTCAGATCTGAGACTCGGGGATGGGATGGTGCAATGGTTAGAGCACTCACTGCCCAGCTGAGTGCAAGGCCCTGCTTTGCTAGAGGCTTCCTGAGTGGCCTTGGGCAGATCTCCTTGTGCATCTGCTCCCCTAGCTATCAGATGGGGATCATAACACTGCCTTATCTCCCAGGATTGTGGGAGGATAAATACAGATTAAAGAGAGTCAGGTGCTCAGACATTGTGATATTTGAGGCCATAAAAGTCTGATAGTATGAGGCAGTGTGGTCTAGTGGTTAGACCACTGACCTGGGAGACCTGTGTTCTAGTGCTAGCTT
The DNA here is from genome assembly GCF_020497125.1 of Mauremys mutica. Taxonomy (NCBI): domain Eukaryota; kingdom Metazoa; phylum Chordata; order Testudines; family Geoemydidae; genus Mauremys; species Mauremys mutica. The sequence goes on along the minus strand of NC_059091.1, from coordinate 20,929,992 downwards.
TGCCAGTGACTGTGAGCAAATCATGTTGCCTCCCCGTGACTCAGTTTTCCCCTCTGTAAAATGGGGGATAACAAACCTAGCTTCCTTTGCAAAGTGCTTTGAGATGAAAAGCGCTAGATGATACTATTATTGCTATAGGTCATCCTCTGATACCTGCACAGTGGCAGAAATGCCATTTGCTGTTGGCAGTATAGGGCCTATGTGACACACACACAGTCGACCCAGTTCCGATTCCATCAGGAGGGGGTTCGGGTGATCAGAGTGTGTTACGTGTCCCCCGTTCGGTGCCTGAGCCACAGAGATGGTGGGTTGGTTAGAGCTGCAATGAAGCTGCTTCTGTAGTGGAAGCTGGAGAGACTCATGCTGAAAGCTGTGGAGATCCCCTGGTTCAGTGTCCCCTGGGCTGTCCACTCAGCAAGCTGCCTCCTATTTGCCTGGCATTTCCAACTATGGATCGATGGTCTCCTTACCTATGTGCCGCGGTCTAGCGTTTGTTAGTTAGTTTTGACTAATAGCTGCTTCTGGGTTCTCTCCCCAGCTTTGAGAGGGGAGTGCAGGGTTTAGAACAGGGCGGGCTAGGAGTCAGGACTCCTGGGTTCTAAATCCAGTTCTGGGAGGGGAGTGGCCTCAAGTGGTTAGAGCAGGGGGCCTGGGAGTCTGGGTTCTATTCCCATTTTTGCCACTGACTCATCACACGACTGCAAGCACGTTGCTTCCCTGCCCCCACCTCCCGTGCCTCAGTTTCCCCCTTTAGACTATGGAGAATTGCCTCTTTGGGATGGAGGATGCCCAGGTCAGCATGTGAGAAATTGCCAGTTGCAATCCCATGCTTGATGTTTGAACTGTCCTGTAATTTCCTTTTTCTGGGGATCTCACCTCTGCCACTGGCCTGCTGGATGAATTTGGGCAAGTCACTGCCGCACCTCCGTGCCTCAGTTTCCCCACCTGTACAGCAGGGATAGTGATACGGATTCCTTTGAAAAGGGCTTTGAGATCTACAGATGAAAAGTGCTCCAGGAGAACTAGCTGTTACTATTATAGGTACGGGCTCAGTTTGCTCCATTTTTGAGACCTTGGCGACAGTGGAGCTGGCTGCATACCTGTAAGGATACGTGTAGAGAGGAGATTAGAACCTGGTGGGAGTGAGTTTGCTGGGCCTCAGCCCAGATCCTAGCAGGCCGCATCCCAAACCCTCGCAATTGGCACTGATCTTGCCCCACCCCACGCTGGCAGCCTCAGAAGAGAGGCTGAAGCCTGACCTGGGGTCTCTTTCCCATGCACGCTGAGAACAGCTGATGCTCCACATTCCCTTACTACAATGATGCTGAGGACAGAGCAGTGCTGAGGAGCCTGGGGTTAGATTCCTTGCTCTGCCACAGCTTCTCTGTGTGACCTTGGGCAAATCTCTGTGCCTCAGTTCCTATCTGTATAATGGGCATAACAGCCCTGCTCTGCCATCCAGGGGGTGTTGTGGGAGTAAATGTGGTAAAGATTGTGGGGTGCTCGGACATGACACTGGTGGGGGTCAGATAAGCACCTAGGGAAGAGAGCTACTAGTTTACTGGGCTTTGGGGAAATGAAATAGGAACTGCCAGATTGAAAAAGTTCTTTGGGGCAGGGACTGTCTTTTTGTTGTATGTTTGTACAGCACCTAGCACACTTAGCACCTGATCTATGACTGGAGCTTCTAGCACTACCGTAATACACCGAATAAATAATGTACAGTGCCTAGCACAATGGGGTCCTAGGCCAAGATTGGGGCTCCTAGGAGCTACCATAATATTCCTAATAAATAACAATAACAGTCAGACTCAGAGTCCATCTAGTCCCGTATTCTGCCTCAGACAGTGTCCAGCACCACACGCTGCAGAGGCTCATGTGGGATAATCTCCCCTCGGGAAAATCTTCTCTTAATCCCCAATAGTGAGGGGTTGTTTTGTGCCCTGATGAGTTTCTCTCTCTTCCAAAACATTTAACATTTGCTGGTCTAACTCCCCCTCTCTTTTCTCCAGTTGTCACACTTGATCTCAATGTCCCTTCTGGCTTTATAATCTATGAATCCCTTATTCTATATCCGTATATTTGCCTCCTGTTCGCTTCAATCTCTCTTCATAGGAGAGTTCTTCCAGGCTCCTGATCATTCCTGTTGCCTGTCCCTGAAGCCCCCCATCCATGCACTAGGCTTCATGGTCACTGCTAGTAAATCAACCTCCCCGCTGCCTCTCAGTGACTTGTGTGACAGTGACACCCTCCCCGGAGCTGCCTCCCATGAACCCTGCTGAACAGGGAAAAGGGAAAAGCTCCCCCAGCACGCCCGAGAGTGTGTCAAATAGTGTGTCAAATAGTCTTGGCCAAGAAGGAAGTGGAGAGTTTTGTGCTTCCTCCCAGACAGGCCGGTCTGAGGTGACATAACCTGCACCACAGATCAAATGTCCCAAGATATCACACAAAGCTTATCTCTGATTGCCCCTTTCTCCTCCCTGCCCTGCCCCCTTTGAGAGGCTTTAAGATGCCTGTGGACCATTGAGTGCCCAATCACGCCTCACCCCCTTGCTCCTGGTCCCCTTTTGGCGTTAATTGGAGTAGGGTGCCACCTTTCTAATGGCTGGTAACTGGACCCCCAAGGCCCCGCCTCTTTCCGCAAAGCCCCTGCTCCACCTTCCCCCCACCCGCGACCAAAAAGCAGGACCTCAGGGCTTGCCAAATGGCACCCGGACACACAAGGGTGAAGCCTGGACTGTCTGGCTGGCAACCCTAGATTGGAGTCACTTGGGAGTTTGGCTCATGAGGCAGCCATCTTGGAGAGTCGTCCGGAGCCACGGTGCAAGTTAGGCCCCACCATACGCACCCCAAATACTCACTTCCCTTCCTCCCCGGCCAGCCCCGACGCTCCAGCTCCGTCTTAGGGAAGAAGGCAGGCGGTCAGTGCTGCAACATTTGCTTGGCAGGACCAGCGCGCTGGGCAACGCCTGCAGGGCTCCCATGTCGCACTGCAGCACAGCGACATCGTTCTGGGTCTGGAATAGTCAGTTTAGATGCCCTGGCGTATCCCTTAGGGTCACCTCGGTGTTGCTGGGTCGAGCCTAGAATTATTAAAGTCACGGACCAAAGACCTGCTGTGCCAGGTGCTGCACAAACACGGAGCAAAAAGAAGTTCCTTGTTCCACAGAGCTCACAATTCAAGTAACCCTCAATAGAGCTCTGCTGCTGCGCGTCTGGAGAACTGCCCCAGAGTTCGGGGGCAAGGGTGGGAGCATTTCCTGCCACTGAACTGCTGGGTGACCTTGGGCAAGTCGCTTTCCCCCTCGGGTCTCTATTCCCCCACCCACCCTTTGTCTATTTAGGTTATAAACTCTTCAGGGCAGGGACTGTCTTTTACTGTGACTCTGCAGTGCCCAGCACGGTGAGGTCATGATCTCGGTGGGGGTCCGTGCAGTGCCCGGCACAACGGGGCCCTGATCTCAGTGGGAGTCCGTGCAGTGCCCGGAACAATGGGATAGGGGGGCTGATCTCGCGCAGGGATCTCTAGGTGCTACTATAACACAAATATATAATAACAATAATAAATAATGGTTCCTGAGAAGTGAGTGGGTGTCCCCAGCTGGCCTTTGAGGAGCTCCAGCTTTGGTTTTGTGGTGCTTTCCCAATCACAGCAGCAGGGGGCACTCTGGAAGCAGGAGTTCAATATCGATTTATATTGCCCCTTTCAATCCAAGGGTCACAAAGTCCTTTAAACCACGTGTAGAGAAGAAGCCCAAGAATGTGAATGTCTTGGGTTAGTGGGGAGCACCCAAAGCCCCCAGATAATTGGGGTGCTGTTTGTACGATATATGGTGCCTGAAAGAAGATCTGTGTCCAGGAGGGTTCTCCTTATCTGTCTGCAGAGACAGCTGCTGGGCGGCTATTGTTCTGTGTTGCAGTCCAGATGCAGGGTGTTACAAAGGGGCTTTGTGTGTGAGAGACCCTGCGTCTCTGAGTACATGTTCGTCTCGCTTTCATGGAGACTTTACATTGGTTCTTTCTTGTTCTCTGGAATAAAAGCTCCCTGGACAGAGACATTTCTGTTTTTTTATTTTTGTACTTTGGGAAAGCCACACATTTGGGGATTGAGGTCAGCTGGCCCAACAGGCTTTGGGGCTGGGAAAATCCTGGGAAGATCCCCAGCCTGCTGCTCATTTTAACCCAGGGCACGGAAACCCCTGGGGTTTAGCACCAAGGGGCCATATTTGCAACAGTGCTGAGCATTCAGCAGCTCCCCTGGGAGTGGGAGTCTCCATTGCGCTCAGTGGGTGGGGGATTACTCTCCATTGCTCTCAGTTTAACGTTCTCAAGGTGCAATGCTGCATTCCCAGAGCCTTGGGGAGTTCCGATCCGGGTTCTGTGGGTCCAGTTCACCCTCACTACGGTTCTGTTGCCACCCCTGCAGTTGTCCATCTTGTCCACTGATGTAACATGCCCCTCTCTCCCCTCCCAGGTGATCGAGACCTTGTCGATTCTCTCATGGACTCAGATAGCTCAGTCCAAAGGGATCATGTAAGTAAGGTTGGCAACGCACCCCGGCTGAGTGCTACAGCAAGGAATTGGAATATGCATATGTGGGGTGGCTTCATTTCTCTTTGGAATGTGTTGGTAGATGGGATAATAAGCCTGGTAGTTCATTAATATCACGTGGCCTCTCCTTGCTGAGAAGGATCCTAGTTTATGGCCCTAATCAGGCAGCCTTCATGGGTCTAGAATCCAGGACCCAGGGATCCAGAGTCCCACACTGGGTGATATCGAGGGTAGGAATTTTCCAATAAATCATTTTTTCATCGGAAAATGCTGATTCATTGACTCCAAAACTGGCTGTGAAAGTCAGCCCAATTCTTCCTGACTCGGAAGAAAGTTTTGAGATGGTCAGAATGTGTCGTTTGGACATTTTCAAAATGGAAAAATCCCAGTTCTCCAGTTGGAAACAACTTTTCATTGGGAGATTGAAGCTAATTAGACAGGTTTTAAAAAAAAGGTTTTAATTGGCTGGTCTAAACAAAACATTTGAAATGATTGAAATAAAACATTCCAATGCACCTGAAATGAAAAAAAACCTTACTTTTCTCAATGCAGGTCTAGTTTCAAGATTGCAGCTTTTTGTCCCCAATTCGATATGGGAAAATTTTTCAACTCTAATATTTACAGGACAGGAAAACTGTTCCCCATCAAACCATATCTGAGGGCCTAGTCCTGCCTCCCAGCCCTTCCCCTCAATTAGAAGTTATCAGCTGTGGTGGTCATGTGGTTAGTAAATGGCCATCTTGGTTGACCATGACATCGGTCGATGTTTGCCCACAGACAGCCTCTTGAGTGACCCCTTCTGGCTGATCAGCTCCATGACAGGGGCAGGGATGCGGGCAGCCCTGTGCCGCTGGGACCTGGGGCAGCGAGGGTAAAACGGGTCAGAGAGGAGAGGAGACGTTCGTGAACGAGGCTTGCCCGCGTTATAACCTGATCACGAGCCGGCTCTGTCCTCTTTCAGGCCCTTCCCCACCGAGGACAGCGTCGCGGACAACGACATTTACGGTGACCTTTCGGATCAGATTGAGTAAGTGCCCTCTGCGTCGTCACCAAAAGCCACAGGGGGTGACCTGGAAAGAGCATTGGCTTGGCACTCAAAAGGGTCCTGTTCCCTGCTTTTCCACTGGGCGACTCTGCCTCTGGAAAATGGAGACTACGCTCTTGGCTTTGTCTTGCCTGTTTATATTGCAAACTCTTCGGGGCGGGGACTCTCTCATTATGTGTCTGTGCAGTGTCCAACACGGTGCTTAGTTTGTCATGAAAAAGGTGCCGGGGCTCAAGCCATTTTTTTACATTCATAACTGATGTGGCAAGTCTGGAGGTGCCGGGGCTCTGAACTGCCGGGCCCCGAGGCGCCGGGGCTCTGAACTGCCGGGCCCCGAGGCACCGGGGCTCTGAACTGCCGGGCCCCGAGGCGCCGGGGCTCTGAACTGCCGGGCCCCGAGGCGCCGGGGCTCTGAACTGCCGGGCCCAGAGGCGCCGGAGCTCTGAACTGCCGGGCCCAGAGGCGCCGGGGCTCAGCCCTGGCACAAATTAAACACTGGCCTAGCACAAGGGGGACCCCAATCTTGGTGCTCACCTCAGGCGACTCCCAGAAGCGGCAATATGTCCCTCATCTCCTAGGAGGAGGTGCGGCCAGGCAGCTCTGCGCACTGCCCCTTCCTGCAGGTGCTGCTCCCACAGCTCCCATTGGCCACCGTTCTCGGCCAATGGGAGCTGCAGAGCCAGCGCTTGGGGTGGAGGGCACTGCATGGAGCCCCCCGGCCAACTCTACATCTAGGGGCCGGGGAGCAAGGTAACGAGCCTAGTCCTGCCAACTGGACTTTTAACGGCTCGGTCAGTGGTGCTGACCGGAGTCACCAGAGTCCCTTTTTGACCAGGTGTTCCTGTCAAAATCCAGACACCTGGCAACCCTAGCAGCATCTGGCACAATGGGGGCCCTGATCTCAGTGGGAGTCTGGGCAGCGCCTGGCACAAGGGGGCCCTGATCTCAGTCAGGGTCTGTGCAGATATTAATCAGAAGGTGTTGAGGAACCCTTGGGGGAACTCATCACTTCTGAGAATCAGACCACTTATTTAGGTGCCTAAATATTGAATTTTGGCCCTTGAGTTTGAACATCTGGACTGTTCTGCAAGATAAGGGGTCAGACCCGGTCCAGGGCACTGAGCTTCCTTCTCGCTCTCAACTCCCTAGTGACACGGTGGAGGAAGATGACGACCTGTACGACTGCGTGGAGAATGAGGAGGCGGAAGGAGATGAAATCTACGAAGACCTGATGAGGTCGGAGCCGGTTGTCATGCCAGTAAGTAACAGGAAGGATGCGTTGCTGAGTCCCTGCTGCTGGAGTGGGCTGTACCCTGAAGGTGGCTTGAGGTATTCAGCATGTGGAGATATCCTAGGACTCCTGGGTTCCATTCTCGGGGGAGGGGAGTGTGAGCTAATGGTCAAAGCCAGGGGCTGGGAGTCAGGACTCCTGGGTTCTGTTCCCAGCTCTGGTAGAGGAGTAAGATGTAGAGGGAGGAGGAGGGCAGTCAGGACTCCTGGAAGGGGAGTGGGGTCCAGGGGGTAGAGCAGAGAGGAGAGGGAGTCAGCACTCCTGAGCTTTGTTCCCAGCTTGGGAAGAGAGCTGGAGTCTAGTGGTTAGAGTAAAGGGAGCTTTGAGTCTGGGCCCCTGGGTTCGATTACTAGCTTGGGGAGGGTCGTGGGGTCTCCAGCTGGGCATATGGCCCCCGGGGTTAAGGTTACTGGATGTCAAGTATCTGCACTGTGTCTTCCTGCAGCAGAAGATGACAGAGCTGGATAAGCGGAACTGCTGCCTTCAAGAAATCAGACAGACGGAGGAGAAATACACAGACACACTAGAATCCATCTACCAGGTACGGCAGGTGGGCAGCCCACCAGTCCTGCCATCTCTGCTGGCCACTCGGCCAGCTGGGGGTGCGGACCGTTCCCCCGGTGACATAGGCAGAGGTATGACATGGTGAAAACAAGGGGCTCATCTCAGTTTGGCTTCCCCTGCCCCCTTAATGGGAGGGCTGCGTGGGCGGCAGGAGCTGGGAGGACACCCTTGAAAAGGCCAGGTTGGCGTGAAAGAGGGTCAGAGCCAATGGCGGCATGAGGCCAAAGGTTGCGATGGTGCTACTTGGGGTGGAGGCAGTGACTACAGAGTGTATAGCCCTTTAGTGGCTGCACCATATGTAGCCATATGAAAGATTCTACGACCAGCTTTTAGCTCCAGACGCGGCAGATTCAGTCCACACAGACACCTGCCCCACCATGGGGGATGAGTCCGCTAGTTCTCACCATACCTAAGGAGAAGAGGAGCTTTCCCCCAGAGCTGGTAGAAAAATGCCGGGGGTTCTGCAAAACATTTAATTGAGAACACAGTTTTCAGTGACCAATTTTGATTTTTTCATCAAAAACCTGACATGTTTTTGACGAAAAAATGAAAAGAAAAGAAACCACCTCAAAGAGTTTTGGTCCAAAGCAGGACGTTTTTCAGTTTTCTGACTCAAAAAAGAAAAATCGAAAATATTGGAGGAAGGCAGACGCTTTCCGTGAAAATGTCAACGCTCCAATTTTCCATCCAAAAAATGTCAACAGAAAAATGTGGACCAACCTTTAACTCCTGAATCACTTTAACCGTCAAGCTTAGAGACATAGAATGATAGATTCCAAGCCTACAAAGGCCCATGGTGATCATCTAGTCTGACCTCCTTGATGTTGCAGGCCAAAGAGATCTACCTAGAGTAGACCTTTTACAAAAACATCCAATTTTGATTTGAAAAGTGATGGGAGAATCCACCACAACCCTTGGCCAGTTGTTTCAATGGTTAATTACCCTCCCTGTTAAAAGTTTACGCCTTGTTTCCGGTCTGAATTTGTTTAGCTTCAACTTCCAGCCATTGGATCATGTTAGACCTTTCTCTGCTAGACAGAACAGCCCGTTCTCTACTATTTGTTTCCCATGTCAGTACTTATTGGCCATAATCACATCACCCCTTAACTTTCTCTTTGTTGAGCTAAATAGACTGAGCTCACTTTAACTTTGGATTGAACGAAGCTTTAACTCCTGGACCACTTTAACCTTCAGCCTTTAGCGTACACATTTGACCTTGAACCCCTGAATCACAGAGGCACATGCTTTACTCTCTCCAGGAAGGTGGCCACTTTAAATGACAATGCTGTTTCCTTGCCCACTACCCCATCTGCAGTCCCAGCAACCTCCCCGCCCAGGTCTGTTCCATGAAAGTCCAGCCAGGGTTTGTCTGTGGAATCCGGCCCCTGAGCCGTGGGATTCAGACAGGTCTGCCCTGCGTGACGACTCCCCGTTGTGTGTTTGTAGCACTTTATGAAGCCCTTGCAGAGATTTCTAAAGCCCGAGGACATGGAGAACATTTTCATCAACATCGAGGTAAGTTGCTCTCTTCTTCATATACCTCTCCTGACTTGAACTAAGTTCCGGCCTGGAAACCCAGGCTAAATACCACCCATTAATGCACCTTCCCTGTTTCGGGGACTGTGTGACTCAGAAGTTCAGTGTGTGCTACATATCCCCCCATTCCAGTGGCTGTTCCACAAAGTGGATAACAACCTGCTACTGCTAGCAGCGGATAGAGTTGCTCCTTTATCTCAAAAGGCAGCAGCCTGTGCTGAAGGCCCTGGATCCAAATTTCACTGGCAATCCATGCAGGGGTAGTTATGAATGTCACCCTATCTCCTGCAGTAGGTCATGGGTAGGTTCCTAGAACTGAAAGGCTCTGGTAGGGGAGTGTGGCCTGCTGGTTAGGATGAGCTAGCTTAGTAGTCAGAACTCCTGGGTTCTATTCCTGGCTCTAGGAAGGAGTCTGGTCTAGGGGTTAGATCAAGAGGGATTGTTAGTCAGGACTCCTGGGTTCTATTTCTGGATAGGAGTGAGACCTGGTTGTTAGAACAAGGGGAATCCTATTAACACCAGCTGAAGAGTCTGGCCCATTGACTCCAGTGGGGCCGCACTCGCTGGCGATCTGGCCCCACTGATATTTTTGTTCTGTACAGAGTGTACAGCACCCAGTACAATGGGTTCCTGCTCCATAAGTGGTGACTGGGCAAATTTCACATCAGGTGTTAGCCCAGGAAGCACATGTCCCGGGCGGTTCCACAGTCTAATCCTGGGGTCTAGATCTAAGTCCGCCTCCCCTGGGACTCCAGCATGGGACTTGTGGTGCACGTGATGTTTCTGTACAGCCCATAGCTGGTGACTGAGCTAGTTGTGGCAGGTTGAGTTGCTCTGAGCTGATTTCCCCCCACCTCCCCCCCAACACGCTCCTAGGACCTCGTGAAGGTGCATCGATTCTTCTTGGATGACCTGAAGAACATCCTGTCCTTCAGCAATGCCCAGAACCTCTACCAGGTCTTTATCAAGTACAAGGAAAGGTGAGGCTTGTCCGGAAAGGTGAGGGTGGGGAGAAGAACCCCTGGGGAGGGGTGGAGGAGCTTCCCCTAGTGGGGTCACTTGGGCATGCTCTGAAGCCACATGTTCTTCTGCCTCCCCCTTGAGCCAGACCGTCTTGTTGGGGCGAGGGTCGGTTCCCCTTTCTCCTTCCTGCCCCGAGAGCTCAGTGTCTAGAAGAATCCGTGGAGATGCCCCCTTCTCACCACCGCCCCCTCCCCACTTCTGTATTCCCTGCCCCCATGGTTCCCCTTGCTGAGCAAGAAAGCTAAGACCACCTCGTGGGAGCTCTCTTTGCACTCGGAGAGCAGAGGTGGGACCAGGGAGTCAGGGCACAGCTGGTCCCTGTGTCCCCCACTCTCCGTTCCCAGGATACGGGGCTCCCAGCACCTCCTTCCCGAGTTCCCACCTTTCTTTCTTTCTTTCTTTCTTTCTTTCTTTCTCCTTCCCCTTGGCTGTGGGTGGAGACAGGAAGAAGACAAGTGAAGGCTTCTTTCCAGACTTGGCCAGGGCCACATTCCAGCTCTCTCTCCCCTCCCCCGGCTCACGGCCATACTCCCCTTTGCCCTCCCAGGTTCCTGCTCTATGGCAGATACTGCAGTCAAGTGGAAGCCGCCAGCCGGTGTCTGGACCAAGTGGCTGGTGCCAGCATGGACGTGAGGATGAAGCTGGAGGTCAGGGCCATGGTTCTGTATCATCCTAGCCACTCCCCATCCATCCTCTAACTATAGCCTCACCCTCCACGTCCCTCCGTGCTAACGGGAACCCCCGAAGCTGGAATAGGCTGGGGATATCAGAGGACATGACAGATGTGCCAGGGTCAGGGGGGTTCGGAGGTCTGGCGGGAGGTGTTATGGGGTCAGGGGGTTCAGAGGGCACAGCAGGAGGTGCAGGGTCGGGGGTGCAGAGGGCGCAGCAGGAGGTGCAGGGCCAGGGGGCTCAGAGGGCGCGGCAGCAGGTGCACGGTCGGGGGGCTCAGAGGGCACAGCAGGAGGTGCAGGGTCGGGGGCGCAGAGGGCGCGGCAGGAGGTGCAGGGTCGGGGGGCTCAGAGGGCACGGCAGGAGGTGCAGGGTCGAGGGGCTCAGAGGGCACGGCAGGAGGTGCAGGGTCGCGGGGCTCAGAGGGCACGGCAGCAGGTGCAGGGTCGGGGGGCTCAGAGGGCACAGCAGGAGGTGCAGGGTCGAGGGGCTCAGACGGCATGGCAGGAGGTGCAGGGTCGGGGGGCTCAGAGGGCATGGCAGGAGGTGCAGGGTCGAGAGGCTCAGAGGGCGCGGCAGCAGGTGCAGGGTCGGGGGGCTCAGAGGGCACGGCAGGAGGTTCCGTGGGTTCAGGGGGCTCAGAGGGCACGGCAGGAGGTGCAGGGCTGGGGGGCTCAGAGGGCACGGCAGGAGGTGCAGGGTAGGGGGGCTCAGAGGGCACGGCAGCAGGCGCGGGGTCGGGGGGCGCAGAGGGCGCGGCAGGAGGTGCAGGGCTGGGGGGCTCAGAGGGCGCGGCAGCAGGTGCAGGGTTGGGGGGCTCAGAGGGCACGGCAGCAGGTGCAGGGTTGGGGGGCTCAGAGGGCACGGCAGCAGGTGCAGGGTTGGGGGGCTCAGAGGGCACGGCAGCAGGCGCGGGGTCGGGGGGCTCAGAGGGCACAGCAGGAGGTGCAGGGTCGGGGGCTCAGAGGGCGCGGCAGCAGGTGCGGGGTCGGAGGGCTCAGAGGGCATGGCAGCAGGCGCCGGGTCGGGGGGCTCAGAGGGCACGGCAGCAGGCGCGGGGTCGGGGGCAGCGGAGGGCACAGCAGGAGGTGCAGGGTCGGGGGCGCAGAGGGCGCGGCAGCAGGTGCAGGGTCGGGGGCTCAGAGGGCGCGGCAGCAGGTGCGGGATCGGGGGGCTCAGAGGGCACGGCAGCAGGCGCGGGTTCGGGGGCTCCGGGGGCGCGGCAGCAGGCGCGGGGTCGGGGGGCTCAGAGGGCGCGGCAGCAGGCGCGGGGTCGGGGGGCTCAGAGGGCACGGCAGCAGGCGCGGGGTCGGGGGGCTCAGAGGGCACGGCAGGAGGTGCAGGGTCGGGAGCTCAGAGGGCGCGGCAGCAGGCGCGGGGTCGGGGGCTCAGAGGGCACGGCAGCAGGCGCGGGGTCGGGGGGCTCAGAGGGCACGGCAGCAGGCGCGGGGTCGGGGGGCTCAGAGGGCACGGCAGCAGGCGCGGGGTCGGGGGGCTCAGAGGGCACAGCAGGAGGTGCAGGGTCGGGGGCTCAGAGGGCGCGGCAGCAGGTGCGGGATCGGGGGGCTCAGAGGGCACGGCAGCAGGCGCGGGTTCGGGGGCTCAGAGGGCGCGGCAGCAGGCGCGGGGTCGGAGGGCTCAGAGGGCACGGCAGCAGGCGCGGGGTCGGGGGGCTCAGAGGGCACGGCAGCAGGCGCGGGGTCGGGGGGCTCAGAGGGCGTGGCAGGAGGTGCAGGGTCAAGGGGCTCAGAGGGCGCGGCAGGAGGTTCTGTGGGGTCACGGGGTGGATGGGTTCCAGAGTCCTGGCTCATGCAGGAGCTAGCTGGGGCCCTATGAGGGTCCCATCACATAGGACTGGCCCTAGTCTTTGTGGGTCCTTCTGGCCTGGCCCTCAGCACACTGAGCATCTCCCCCTGCCAACGCTGTCCTGTCCTGCAATCCTGTTGTGTAGGAATGCTCCCAGCGAGCCAACAATGGGCGCTTCACCCTGCGTGACCTGCTGATGGTGCCCATGCAACGGGTGCTGAAATACCATCTGCTCCTGCAGGTACGGCCCCTCGGCTGTAAGCTGGGTGTGGGCACGAAGGACCCTGGTCAATGGGGGGTGGTCTATGCAGAAGGGTCATGGATTGGGAGTCAGGACACCTGGGTTCTATTTTCAGCTCAGGGAGGGGAGTGGGGTCTTGTGGGCTAAAGGAGGGGGTAGGCTGGGGCTCAAGACTCCTGGGTTCTCTTCCTGGCTGTGCCATTGGCCTGCTGTGTGACCATGGGCAAGTCCTTTCCCCTCTCTGTGCCTCAGTTTCCTTCTATAAAATAGGCAGAACAATGACCACCATCGGAAAAAAACAAAACCTGTAGGTGTTCGGCATGATATAATCCCCCTCAGTACCAGCTGGGACTGGCCAGCTCTTCCATCGAAGCCTGGGGTCAGCTTCAGACTAGAAAGTCTGCTCTTCGGGGCAGGAGCCGTCTTTATGTTCTCTTTGTTTGTACAGGACGTATGTCCTGGGCCATAACTGGAGCACCTAGGTGCTACCGTAATATACCTAATAAATAACGTACAGCACCCAGCACTATATGGGCTCCTGGCTCTGCCCCATGATGCTTCGCTCTGGGGAGCTGGGGAACCCTGGCACCCTCTGCTGGAGGAGCCAGAAATGCCTTTGAGTTGGTCAAATGCATCCCGGTTTCTTTCCTCTCTCCAGGAGCTGGTGAAACATACGGTGGAGCCGTCAGAAAAGGAGAACTTGCGGCTGGCGCTGGATGCCATGCGGGTGAGGCCGGCTCTGCGTCTCCCGGGTGCTGTCAACTTTTGGGACAGTCATGAGGGTTTCTCAATGTTTTGGTTGCCAGACTTGGGCTGGTGCAAAACGCTCCCGGGCCTGGCGGGTGGTTGTGTGCATCAAAGGGACTTATGCTTAGGAGGTGAGGGTAGGAAAGTTTAAGGCTGGGTGGAAGAGGGACTTTCCTCCCCCGGGGAAATTCTGACATTGTGAGTGAGGGGGAGGGGGACGGGGACCATCATCCTGAGGCTGAAATTTTCCTCAGAATGGAAATTCTGAAAAATGTTGATTCCGAAACATCTCAATGACTCGAGGGATTGTGGAGACGTGGAAATGGACCGAAATAGCTATTCTGGAATAATTACCTAATAACAAAGCCAAGTAGCTAGTCTAGGATCATTATTTGAAAATGAGTAATAATAATAAAATCTATCCCAGAATAATTATAACAATAAAATAACCATAGTAATGAAAATAATAATTATAAGTAGCTGCTCTGGAATAATTATTAAATAAATGACATTATAGTAATAATTATAAATACCTCTTCTGGAATAATTACAAAATATAATAATAAATAATTAATAACAAGTGTAATAGTTATTAATAATAATTTCACTATTCCAGAATTGTTCTTTTTGTATAAGTCCCAGTGTGGACACTCTTATTCTGGAAGACAAATGCCTTTTCCAATTTAGCTTAATGCCCTTTGGAAGCGGGTTTATTCTGGAATAGTTACGTCAGAAAATGTTTAAGTGTAGACACACTATAATATAATAATTAATACAGGGGCACCGGAACAGGTGGGACCAGGGGGTTGTGGCCCCCCCCACTTTTCACTGGCCGTTAGGGCAAGTGATGGGAGGGGGCGGAGGGGAGCGAGCGGGGGCAGGGTCATTTGGGCGATACGGAAGCGGGGGCTCTGGGGAAGATGCGTGGTGGGGACTTGGGGAAAAGGGGAAGTGAGGGCAGGGCTTGGGGGGGTGAGACCTGATTAGAGTCAAAATCCAGTGACTTAGACAAGTGGACTAGCGCAGCGGTGCTCAACCTTTCTTTTTCTGAGCCCCACCCCCCAACATGCTAGAAAAACTCCGGGGCCCAGCCGGGGGCAGGGGGGCCTCCAGGGATAGGGGTAGTTTGACTTCTATGGTGGGGGGACAAGGGCTGGCAGGGCTCGGGCCAGCTCTGCACAGCGGGGTCCAGGGAGGGAGCCCCTGCCCCGACTCACCTCATCAGGTCACCCACCTGTCTGGGGCTGGAGCCGGCGGCTGCTCCCCGAGGGCTTTGCCTGGGCAGCTCTGACCGGCTGCGTGATTAGTCAAAGGGGGCTGGGAGCTGAGGGCAGATGCAACCCCAAGCGCCAGGGGCGGATGGGAGAATGCCACAGCTGCCCCCTCCATGGCACCACCAGCCAGAGGAGCAGCTGCCCCGCGCTGCCTGGCTCTGCCTTCCTGCCCAGCATCTGGCCAGAGGGTGGGGCCTGAGGGGGGCTGAGGGAGAGGGGTGAAGCTGCCCCCAGGATTACCCCACTCTGGGTAAGGTACTGCAGTTTGGGAGGCAACACCCTTGCGTCCCCTCAATGCTTCAGCCCCACGGGGGCCGCTGGGGCTTGGGGCACTGGGTTTCAGTGGCGGGGCTCTGCGGCCGCCCTGAAAGGGCTTAGTATCAGAGGGGTAGCCGTGTTAGTCTGGTTCTGTAGAAGCAGCAAAGAGTCCTGTGGCACCTTATAGACTAACAGATGTTTTGCAGCATGAGCTTTCGTGGGTGAATACCCACTTCTTCAGATGCAAGATTCTTGCATCTGAAGAAGTGGGTATTCACCCACGAAAGCTCATGCTGCAAAACATCTGTTAGTCTATAAGGTGCCACAGGACTCTTTGCTGCTGAAAGGGCTTGTGGACCCCCAGGGGGCTGCGGACCCCCGGTTGAGAACCACTGGACTAGCGAATGGCTAGTGAAAACAGGGCTGATTTGTTGATTGGAGGGTATTTACTTTGTGTATGCGACGGGTGATGTTCACAGGTTTTGAATCCGCTGTCAGTACCTCCTTGTCTGAGCACCTCATAATTATCCCTAAGTGTGAACATTTAAACCAATAAAAATAGGGAAAAAAATGCTTAAAACCCAGAAGTTCGTGCAACGGTGAAAATGTAAAGCTACAAACATTAAATAAACTTTGATAGTCTCAGTTAAAATTCAAAAAAAATCTGCTAAGCCTAAATAAATACACTAGAATAAATATAATGTAACAAATATATGTTGCTTTTGGCGCGGTGAGCTGGGGAGTGGAGGAGCTAGTGCTGGTGCTGAAAGGTTGGGGTCTTGTCGGGTGGGGAGGCTGGTGCTGAGGGGAGTGGTGGGGAGTTTGTGGGCTGGGGGCTGCGGAGTTGGGGGGCTTGTGGGGTGGGGAAGCTGGGGCTGGAGAGGGCAGTCGAGAGGGGTGCTACTGGGATGCTGCACTGGGGCTATTCAGTACACCCCATTGGGTGGCGGTGGGGCAGAGCAGTAATGGAGGGGGTCTGCCGCCCCCTTTGCCAGCAAGGGAGGTCACTCTGCCCCAAGGAAAGCCCCCTTTTTAATGGGCAGACATCAGATGGCCGTGCCCCCAGCAGAGAATGCCCCTGAAGGGAAAACCCAGCCATGATCACACCCCCAGGCACAGCTGGTTCTGACCAAGGGCTCATTGTGTCCCCCCACCCTCCATCCCTTAGGACCTGGCACAGTGTGTGAACGAGATCAAGAGAGACAATGAGACCCTGAAACAGATCACCAACTTCCAGCTCTCCATAGAGAAACTGGTGAGTCCCTGGGCCACAGCTACTGCCTTTGCTGCTTCCGTCGGTCTCTTCCTTTCTTTTTCCCTTTGTCCTTGTCTGTTTATTCCTTCCTTCATTCCTTCGTTCATTTTTCCACTTTCATTTGTTTATTCCTCCATTTATTTCTTCCTGCATTCATTAATTCATTCATTCTTCCTCCACCATGGTTCACGTTCGCTCCTTTATCCATTTGTTCCTTTATTTGTTCATTCTTCCTCTTTCATTCATTCCTTTATTCAGGGCTTTGGAGCGGAGCCCAGAGCTGGAGCGCAGAGCAGCTCCCGAGCGGTGGAGCTGCAGGTTTTGCCTGGAGCTGGAGCGGAGCCGGAGCACAGCTCCAAAGCCTTGCCTTTATTCGTTCATTCTTCCTCTTTCAATCTTGCGTTTGTTCACGCCTGTATTTATTCATTCCTTTACTTGTTCGTTCATTTCTCCTCTCTCATCCTTTTGTTCACTCCTTTATTTGTTTGTTCCTTCAATCATTCCTCCTCTTTTTCTTTTTTTGTTCTTTAATTCATTTTCTTTTATTTATTTGTTCTTTTTTTTTCATTCATTCACCCGTTGTGGGTTGGTTCTTTCATTCATTCGTTCGTTTTTCCTCTTTCATTCTTTTTATTTGTTCTTTCATTCTTTTTCTGTTTTACTCTTTTCCTTTCATTTTTTTGTTCATTTCTTTTCATTTGTGCGTTCTCTTTAATGAACTAATTATATCAAACGAGTGAAATTATTTTTTGAAATTATTTTTTCCCAGCCGACTGTATCACTTTTTTCCTTTTCCCTGGAATATGTACATCTCTACCCCGATATAACACGAATTCAGATATAACGTGGTAAAGCAGTGCTCCGGGGGGTGGGGGGTGGGGAGCTGCGTGCTCTGGCGGATCAAAGCAAGTTCGGTATAACGCGGTTTCACCTATAACGCAGTAAAAAATTTTTGGCTCCCGAGGACAGCGTTATATCGGGGTAGAGGTGTATATACAACACAAACCTGAGTGTGTGTTATACAGGACTGGCTCCAGGCACCAGCGCAGCAAACAGGTGCTTGGGGTGGCCAACGGAGAGGGGCGTCACGTCCGGCTCTTTGGCGGCAATTCAGCGGCGGGTCCCTCAGTCCCTCTCAGAGGGAAGGACGTGCCGCCGAATTGCCGCCGAAGAACGAAGCGGCGGCAGTAGAGCTGCCGCCGATCGTGGCTAATTTTTTTTTCCCCCCGCTGGTTGGGGCGGCAAAAACGCTGGAGCCGGCCCTGGTTTTATACACACTCAACAGCTTCCTGGCCGTTGTTAGAGCTGCCTCTGTCTAGACCAGTTCCCTTTCCCCGCTCCTACTGGTCGCTGTGGTATTTCTAGAGCAGACGGTGCCAGCATTATTGCTACCACCCTTTGTTCAGCTCCAGGAAACTTGTGCAGCCTAATATCTAATATGGCCTCCCATGGAGTGAACCCAGGTCCCAGCACAGAGGTTTTCCCTCTTTAGCAATAAGAGTCACTCCATCATCCAGTAGCAGTCATAGACTCTTACCGTCTTTGGGCCAGCCGCTAGGGAGGTATATGGCATCTCTTCAGCTTGCTGCTTCCATACATCTCAGACTGAATTCCTGTAAGAGGGTTTGGTTTTCTGTCCCCCTTCTCCTCTTAGTCACAGTCCCTGGCTCAGTACGGGAGGCCGAAGATTGACGGGGAGCTAAAGGTCATCAGCTCTGAGAAACGCTCCAAGATGGACAGGTGAGCGCAGGCAGAGAGCTGAGCTGCGTGGCTTTGAGTGGCAGCACTGGACTGGGACTCAGGAGACCTGGGTTCTACTATCACTGGCCTGCTGGGTGATCTTGGGCACGTCACTTAGCTGGGAATGGGGGCTGAATCGACACTGGAGGGCTTCCCCATGCAATACAGATATGATCAATAACCCCCCTAGGTCAGTGGTCTCCAACCTTTTTCATCTGGCAGTCACCAGACGACGAGCCACGGACGATTGTGGCGGCGGACGAGCATCCGCCGAAATTCCGCCGACAAGCGGCAATGTCAATAGAAAATCGGCAGCATTTCGGCGGCGACGCCTCTGGATGACGCAGCTTGTTGGCGGCATTTCGGCGGATGCTCGTCCGCCGGCCAGTACGCGGGCGCACTTAGACGCCCTGGCGGCACCGCGTCGGGGACACCTGCCCTAGGCGATGGAAGTTTTGCCATCCTGATTTAAGGTCGTACAAGTAGTTTACAAACTCTCTTACCTCCTTGGGCCATGGGGCCAACGCCAGGGCTAATCCCATTGCTCTTAGGCTGCTGACTTTCACCAGAAGGGACCATGATGCATCTGATCACATAACAAGTGTCTGGGACAGCGGTTCCCGGGCCGGGGCCCATGGCAGCTGTCTCTGCCACCGACAGAACCAACCCGGGGCTCCAGCGCACAAGATGCTAGAGCTCTGGGCCCCCATTCAGCAACCCATTTAAGCACATGCTGAGCTTTAAGTCACAGCGACTGCTTAGCGGTCAGCACATGCTTCCGGCCTCCGTTCAGGACCCCACCCCTATTCAGGAAGGGCACTTAGGCACGTGTTTAAGTGGTGTCCTGAACTGGGGTGTTAGCACCAGCGTTTTCAAGGTATAATGTGTCCTGTCGTGTGTTATTGGCGGGGTTGGTTGGATTCTTTTCCATTTCAACAACAACAACAAAAAAAGCTTTTCACTGAAAACGAACGCGGTGGTGTGGAAATGCCCTGGCTGGACATAATGATTCCTATACAAATGAATATTTTTCAGAAATAATTTGTATCGACAATTTAAACTGAAAAAACCAGGTTTGGGTTGGTTGGGTTTTTGGTCCACATTTTTTTTTGGGCGGGGAGGCAGGGAAATTTTGATAAACCCCAAATTGATTTTTTTTTGGGGGGGGGAGGAAATTTCCTGCAAATAAAACAAAATAAAAATAATTTGCGGTCTTGAACCGCCTCCCTTCTGCCTATTTCAAGAACAAGCTCTGGGGTGGCTGGGGGAATCTAGAGCAGATACGGTCCTTAGTAGTGTCATCCTGAGGTCCAGAGAATAGCAAAGGATGGAGAACGTGTCCCAGGGGCCTGGCCCTTAGAGATCAGTGTTTCAGTGCAGACTCTCACCGGAGGGGTTCTCCTATCCCGTAGCTAATCCACTTCCCTGAGAGGCAGTAGCTAGGTTGATGGAAGAATTGTCCCGTCAGCCTAGCACCGTCTGCACTGGGGTTTAGATCAGCTTAACTTCCTCGCTCAGGGGTGTGGATGTTTCACACCCCTGAGTGACGTAGCTGGGTCGACTTCGTTGATGCATGTAGACCTGGATTAAGTGTACGGCCTCCCACTGCATCCAGAGCAGGGCTAAAGTCTTGGGGCTCATATAGGCTGGATGTGCGTTCCTCCCGCCCTCTGCCCACGGCTCGTCTGTGGCTCATCTGTCGCGGGTTCCGTCTTCATCCCTCTCCGTGTCGGGGCCTGTTCCTTGCAGGTACGCCTTCCTCCTGGACCAAGCCCTGCTCATTTGCAAGCGGAAAGGGGACTCCTACGAGATGAGGGATTTCATCGACCTCCACACTTACCAGATCCGGGACGACTCCTTGGGAGAAAAGGACAATAAGAAGGTAACGCTGTGGGGGCGGGGTGTGTGAGAGCCGGAGCCTCTCCCACCCTGCTAACACAACATGT
Source organism: Mauremys mutica (assembly GCF_020497125.1). Classification (NCBI taxonomy): domain Eukaryota; kingdom Metazoa; phylum Chordata; order Testudines; family Geoemydidae; genus Mauremys; species Mauremys mutica. The sequence goes on along the minus strand of NC_059091.1, from coordinate 20,910,043 downwards.
GTGCACTCCCTTCTGCACATCGACACACAGCCAGACCCACACGTACACAGAACAGGTATTTCCCCCCAGTCGGGGGCAGTGACCACACACATACAGAGTCTGCACCATTTCCACCCAAACATTGGCCTAAGGCGTCTCCTTAGCTTGGCTGAGCCCAGTATCTGCCCCTGCACTAGCTCCTCTTCCCCCCGGCTCAGCCCTTTTCTGCTCCTGGGTTGGAGCTAATGAGACCTGCCAGTTCTGGCTGCTAGGGAGAGTCAGCAAAATAACTCCCACTCCTAGTCCCTCTGCTCTAACCTTGGGCACATTCCTCCCAACAGCCAGGAATAGAACCCAGGAGTCCTGGCTGCCAGTCCCCCTGCTTTGACTACGGGACACACTCTTCCCAACAGCCAGGAATAGAACCCAGGAGTCCTGGCTTCCATGCACACCCTGCTTTAACTACTGGTCGACGCTCCTTCCAAAAGCTGGGAGTAGAACCCTGGTAGTCCGACTCCTGCTTCCCTAGCTGTAATTACTAGACTTCGTTCCCCTCCCAAGGCTGGGAATAGACCCCAGGCATCCTGACTCCCCACTCCCTTGCTCTCATTTCGAGTCCACACTGCCCCTGTGTGCTGCTGCTGGGGTGGGGTGGGGTGTGGTTTCACGTTTCTCTTTGAGTCCCCTTGTCTGATATGCAGTTACTGGGAAGGTGGGACCTCTGCCCCATGAGTTCCAGGGGGACTGTTAAATATCTGTGTGCTTGTCTTTTCCAGTGGACTTACATGTTCCACCTGATCTGTAGTTACGGGACCCAGGGCTACGAACTCTTCTTCAAGACACGAGAACTGAAGAAGAAGTGGATGGAGCAGTTTGAAATGTCCATGTACGTTCCCCCCCCCCCAACCCTCACTCCCATCCCTGCCCATGATTCTCTGCAGATTCGGCGTCAAAAATCTGTCCCAGCCCTTCTCTGAAACTTCTCTGCCGCGTCCTGCCCCCGCTCTCCTCGGTGGGTTATTGCTTGCTAGATTATTAGTGGTAAAGTGGCAGTGGCCCCAGGTTCTGATGAGGATCAGGGTCCCATTGTGCAGGCGCTGTACAGACACACAGCGAGAGACGGTCTCTGTCCCAGCTGAGATCAGGGCCGTGCTGTGCCAGGCGCTGCACAGACACATAGGGTAAATCTACATTCTGAGCTGCAGCTCTAATGTCCAGCCCGGGCAGACGTACCTGTTCTAGGTCTGTTCAAGCCATGCACTAAAAATGGGAGTGTAGCCGTGGGGGTGTGAATGGCAGGAGGGACTTTCACTAGCTGCCCTGAGTACGATCCCGTCCACGCCCATAGGCACGTCCTCAGGGTGGCCAGCTCCTCCTGCTCCTCACACCACCTCGGCTACGCTGCTATTTTTAACGCGCCGGCTCCATCAGAACTAAGGGACAAAGTGCTCCTGGGTACTACCATAATATTCAGTGCTTAGCACAAAGGGGAGCTGGCCAGTGACTGGGACGCCTAGGTGCTACCGTAATATACCTAATAAATAATAATAATAACGATAATATAATATGCATAACTTGGTCTGTCTCTCTCCCCTGATCCCTGTAGCTCCAATATCTACCCCGAAAACGCCACGTCCAATGGCCACGACTTCCACATGCACTCCTTCGAGGAGAATGCGTCCTGCAAATCCTGCCAGATGCTGCTCAGGTAGGAACTGCCCGGATCCTAGTGCAACCCGCCTGGGACATGTGCATCCCCCACACCAGCTGCTGGTCTGCACTATTGCTCCCGGCTAAGGCATCTCCTGAGTTTGGCCGATCCCGTATTCAGGGTTAATTTGTGGGGCAGGGCTGAGCTGGGGATGGGGCATGGGGAAGTAGGGGTTAAGAGAGCAGGGCAGAAGGGTGGGGGGGATGACTTCAAGCCCCGATTTACCATGGCGACTCTAACACACAGATGTTCTCTCTTTTGGCCATGTGAATAGGGGCACGTTCTACCAGGGCTATCGCTGCAGCCGATGCAAAGCCCCGGCTCACAAGGAGTGTCTGGGCCGGGTATCCCCCTGCGGGAAGTTGAGCTCAGGTACGTGTCTGCGTCCAGCACAAGTCAGCAGCGTTGGCGGGATGTACAATTCCGTTCCTGCCACCTGAGCCTGCCTGCAGCCAGCCCTCCTTAAAGCAACCCGGAAACTAATCAGCTGATTCCCAGGGGGCCTTATCTGAAGGGTTGGGGGCAAGGGATTGTGGGATGCATCTAGGCCATGACGTGCAATGCATTCTGGGATGCATCTGGTTCAAGTGTTGCAAGGGATTGTGGGATGCAGCATGGACAAAGTGGTGCAAGGGATTCTGGGACGCAGCTGGGGCATGGGATGGTGGGATGCAGTTGGGACAAAGTGGTGTAAGGAATTCTGAGATGCATCTAAGGCCATGAGGTGCAAGGGATTCTGGCATGCTGCTGGACAAAGTCGTGTAAGGGAGCACAAAATGGTGCAAGGGATTGTGGGATGCATTTAAGCCATGAGGTGCAAGGGATTCTGGGATGCATTTGGGTCAAGTGTTGCAAGGGCTTGTGAGATGCAGCATGGACAAAGTGGTGCAAGGGATTCTGGGACGCAGCTGGGGCATGGCAGCACAAAAGATTCTGGGATACATCTGAGGAGGGTGCAGTTGCAAGTGGCTGTGGGGTGACAGACAGGCACCATGTGGGACAGGAGGTGAGTTTTCTAACCCAGCCTTCCTGGCACATACTGGTCACCCTCAAACAGAAATACAATTCTGCTTTAATTTAGTCTGAGAACTCTTAGGGTTCGATTACAGAACTATGGAGTAATCGGTTTCCCTCTTTTCTGTTTAATCCAGATTATGGGTCTACGCTGAAAAAGGTAAACAAACCCTGAACAACCTTAAATCTCTTAGGGAGAAAACATTCTCATCCGGGGGGTGGAGGCTTTTATTGTCCTGGGCTCCGTGGGGACAAAAACACATAGTAAGAGCCTGGGTCTGTCTTTTTGTTCTGTGTCTGTACAGGGCCTAGCACAACGGAGTCCTGGGCTTGGGAGGGTGGGGTCCTACACGTACCATAATACACCTAATAAATAAGAATAATAATAAAGTAGGAATGTTTGGAAACTGAGGCATGGAGAGGGGAGGGGATTTGGCCAGGATCACACAAGTCAGAGTTGGAAATAGAAGGCAGGTCTCTTGATTCCCAGTCCAGTGCTCTAGCCATTGGGCAATACTGCCCCTTGAAGCACCAGAGACTTTTAAACAAGGTTCTCTTCACCTCAGCTCATTCGCTGCCTGGCTCTCTCTCCTTATACTGTTTATCAGACAGACATTGCACCTAATTTCTCGCTCACTAGCGCCTTATTTTACACCAGTGATGCTTCAGCATAAGTGAGTGAAAAGCCAGGCCTTGTGGCTGATGGGAGAGAGCACATGGGAGATATAATCCAGCCAGGGAGCCAGGCCCATAGAAGAAAATGGGGGCACGAGGCCACTGAGCTACAACTCCCATGAGGCACTGGGGCAGTATATTGAAATTTTCAGGCGTGGGTGGGGGGGTTGAAGAAAAATGGACATTTTTCTGCAGAAAGCTGACACTTTTCATGAAAAACGGTGTTTCTCAGAAAAAAACCCTAAATGGAAAATTTGGGGGATCAGCCTTAGTCACAGCCTAAATGGCAGCATCAGGAGATTACAGACCCCTGCCCCATGGTTAATTAGCAATAAGTAATATGGGACAGGGGAGATCTTTACATGCTGATGGTCTAGAGTTTGGATGCAAAGGAACTTGGTCCCAGTTTATGTTATGCTGCTAGGGCCGTCACCAGGAAGGGGGATCAAACCTGGGACCTCTGGGTCTAAAACCTGATCTAGTAGCAGGCTTATCAGCCTCTGTCTATGACTCAACTGCCATTAGAAGGGGATTAATTACCACATGGGGGGTTATATTTGCCTTGCTGAGCCCTTCCCTAGTACCACACTCAAGCCCCACCCTCTTACTCCAGTTCTGCTCATAATACTACACCCCCCGCTGATGTATAGCAGGGTCTGTGCCTGCTGAACTGCAGACAGATCCCACACAGTCTCCTTATCTGAGCCAGGCTCCTTGTCTTCCCTCTGCAGAATAAATCCAACCGACACACGCAGGAGAGAAAGAAGAACGACCTTGGTAAGTCCTGTGGCAGGCACCCACTCTCATGCTTCAGGGCAGGCAGGGGAGTCAGGAAGGAATTTCCTTTCTTGTAATCAGCAGTCCTGATTAGGCCAGGTGTGATGGAGACCCCTATTGGTGACTCCAGGCACTACAGCCTGGAGAGAGCCGAGGGTCTGTTCTGGGTCTAACCCCACAATAAAGGATCCCCCTTTAAGTTCTGCTAGCTCTGCTGTACTACGAGGGACTGGAATGCTCTAACCCCATCCCTCTGAAGTGTGGTGCATCATGGGTGATGCAGTCCGGCTGGGGAGCCTGCCCCATAGAGGAAGTCATGTGGTAACTGAGCTACCATTCCCACAGGCTGGACACCGGACTAGAGGGACCCCTGATCTGTGCTGGGATGCTGAGCTCCAGCTTAAACTCAGGGCACGTGCAGGAAAGCCCCACTGGCTCATGGGAGGTCTGGGTTGATGAGAGTTCAGGAGACAATAAGCCCTTAACATACACCATCCTGCATGCAGAATCCCCGTCCTGGAGGGGCAAATGGAGCCTGCCCTGGGGCTGTCTCTCTATCCCCCCTGTAGAACACAGGGAGGATTTTCTGTCCCCCTCGCACCAGGAAGATGTGACCGTCCACGTGTGTCCACGTAGCGGGTGGGAGGAGCACTGGGCGCAGATGCTGCCGGGTGGCAGGCGTTGGCTGCAGGGAGATACATCGGGTTGCCCTGTGACCGGTTCCTTGCCAATGCCCTTGTTTCCTTAGGGCTGCCCAAAATGGAGGTCTGCCAGGAGTATTACGGGCTGCCCCCGCCACCCGTGGCATTTGGCCCGTCGCTGCGACTCAGCATGGGGGACATTGTGGAGCTGACCAAAGCCGAGGTGGAGCAGCTCTGGTGGGAGGTAGGTATCTCTGCAGCCATCCACCCATCACTCTGTGTGCCCTGATGGAGACACACTGACTAGAACAGCGGTTCCTGAACGTTCAATCCCACTGATTCCTACCACCCCATAACTACATCACTAGACCCGCTGCTGGAGGGTGAACCAAATACAGCATCTTCCGTGTGGCACGGCTTCGTATGCACAAGGTCATGCTGCACAGAGGACGCCATTTTGTGGAGCAGGTTCCAGACATGTTTAGATTTGGTTTGGCTACTCACTTGGACTCGCACCCCAATCCGCTGATGGTGTGACCCCACTTGGGGTCGCGACCCATAGTTTGGGAACTGCTGGACTAGAGGAATTGCACATAAATTTAGTCAGCGGGGACTTGAAGCCGGGACTTCTGGTTCCAAAACCACAGGGCTCTGCCCCATGAGGACATCCCATTTTGATGCCTGGTCCATCCAGAGGGTAACAGTCTGACTACTGTTACGTTCATGGCATGCAAACCAAGAAACTAGATAAACCCAGAATACTCTTGCCGGAAGGTTGCAGTGTAACACAACTTTATTGCTTTGAATCCAGAATGATAACACACAAGAACTCCAAAACAGAGAGAGACAAAACAGGCTTCTCCCTGAGAAATAACTCACCCCACCTCAGGGCCGCCCAGAGGATTCAGGGGGCCTGGGGCAAAGCGGGGGAGGAGACGTTAAAAAAAGGCGCCACCCGCTGCGGTGCTTGTACTCACCGGGCGGTGCTCCGAGTCTTCGGCGGCGGCGGGTCCTTCACTCGCTCCGCATCTTCGGCAGCACTGAAGGACCCGCCGCCGAAGTACTGCCGAAGACCTGGAGTGAGTGAAGGGCTCGCCGCTGAAGTGCCGCTGAAGACTTGGACGGCCGCCAGGTGAGTAAAAATTAAAAAGGCCCCTCTAGCCAGGGAAGGGATTCTCAGCTAGGGCTCGCGGAGCCCCTGCGGGGCCCGGGGCAAATTGCCCCACTTGCCCCCTGCACTCTGGGCGGCCTTGCCCCACCTTACTCTAGGCTGGCTGGCTGCAATCTAACTATTGCTAGGCCCACATCTCAGAGCTTCCTACAGAGCTCCCTGCCCACAAGCAGGACTAGGAACACCGCCCCTACCCGCTGAGCATTTAAAGGGATAGCGTACAGTTGCAATACAGTTTTCAAGATGCCGCAAGTTAGTGCAGCTGGCTAATGGAGCTCACTTTAGCTCAAGTGGGAGGGGTCTGTTTGTCAGTGCGGACATTCCAGCAGTCAAGCCCTGCTGATGACCGTAGCTGGGATCTTACAGAGCTCATGGTAAGAAATGATGGTGGGGAAGGGTGTCTTTAAAATCAGCTGTCAAAGAGGAGAGCAGCATAAATCAATTAGTGCTTTAGCCTCTTGTTGTTCAGGAGGCCGGGCAGCATCAGGCACCGAATGATGAAACAGAACTGATCCAGGCCGCTTCTGAAAGTGGCTAGTTGTTGAGCCGGGTACTCAACTCTCCTGATGAGGCCAAGAGGGAGGTCGACTCCTCCTAGTGGTGATGCCAGGCAGTGAAGACCAGAGAGAACCACAGGGTCTTCCCCGTCCAGCAGCCCTGGTGTCCAACCTGCCTTCAGTGTCTCTGTGTTTATACCTCGGGCTTTAGCAGCAATAAGTAGCCCCCTTTGGCAGGGTCACCCATGCCTTGTCTTCTCCCAGTTAATTCCCAGAGCCCTGATCTCAGTCAGGGTCTGTGCAGCACCTGGCATGATGGGGCTCTGATCTCAATCAGGGTCTGTGCAGTGGCTGGCACAATGGGGGCTCTGATCTCGGTGCTGGCTCTGATCAGAGATGCTGAGTGCTAGGCAGGGTTTGATCCAAAACCCACTGGAGCCCATGGAGAAGACTCCCGTTGACTTCACTGGGGGTTGGCTCAGGCCTTCAGGCTAGAACTGGTTGGAAAAAGGGGGATTTTTCCTGTGCAAAATGTTCAACTTTGGGGCAAAAAAAAATAAATATTATGGTTGGGGAATGTAGCCCTGGTGCCTTGTGGGAGTTGTAGTTTGGTTGCCTCATGCTCCCATTTCTCTTCCAAAGGCCAGGCTTCCTGGTCAGACTACATCTTCCATAATGCACCACAGTCTGCCCTCATGATGAGGGGAGACAGTTGCATCATGGGAGGCCCTGATCATGGTGCATCCTGGGAGAAGTAGTTTGGCTAGGGAGTCTGATGCAAAGCAAATGGGGTCACGAGAAAACCAGACTACAATTCCCAAGAAACACCACGTTGGGATAGCCGAATTGAAATATTTCTGCTCTCGGCTTAAACATCCAGCCTACGATAGTCCCTCTGCAAACCAGGCCAAGAGCAGCCGCCTTGGCCTCTTCCCTGATAGCTCTTTACAATAGATCTGACGTGCATTGGCTTCCGCTTTGCAGGGCAGAAACACATCCACGAACGAGATCGGCTGGTTCCCATGCCAAAAAGTCAAACCGTATGTGTGTGTGAGTAGCGACTCCTTTCACGTTTGCTCAATTAGCTGTTAAACGCTGGATGTTTTTGTAGGGTCTCTAAATTCCTTAGACAAGTTTCGGTGGGTTTTATCTGCTCTGGGGACAAAGGGCAGATGTCAGTCTGCAATCCAGGGCGCTTAGCAGCAGAAGAAAGGGTGGGTTTTGTGGGTAAGGTGCTGGAGTGGGGCTCAGAAGATGTGAGTGAAATTCTTGGCTCTGCCACAGATTGCCTGTGTGGGCCCTTGGGCAAGTCACTTCATCTCCTTGTACCTCAGCTCCTCATTTTTAAATTGGGTATAATAATTCTTTCTTTGTGTACATGCTGTCTGGGGCAGGAACTGTCTTTCACTTTGTGTCTGGGCAGCACCCGGGGCCCTGGGGTCCTGATCTTGGGGAAGGTCTGTGCAGTGCCTGGGACAGTGAAGCCCTGGTCTGTGTAGCACCTGGCACAGTGGGGCCCCATTCTTTGTACCATAATATAAATATTTTTTAAAAAATGAATTATTTGTGATGTGACCCTGGGAGAAAAATGAAACTCCAGAATAACAGAGCACTGACATCAGATCTCCTGGGCCAGACTTAACTCTTCTCTGTTTTATTTACTGCAAGAAAATAAAACTTTTTTCTTTTCCCTCCACAGAATCCTCCCCCAGATTTTTCTGCTTATCTTTGGTAAGTAAAATGATAGAACTGAAACATTTCTGCATCTACATAATTTATTGCTGTTTAATCTGGAGTCCAGCCTTGTGAATCTATGCTCTGTGAAATCACAGACTGTCTTAAACCAGCTTGAGTTCCAGCTTTGTCTCCATTGTTTACCAGACCACACCCTCGCTGGTGTGGCATACAGCCCACAGCGACATCTAGTGGCTGAATCATAGATCCAAGTAATAACTCTTGTGTGGATTTCCCTACTTGCAGGTACGCGGGACCTATGGAGAGAGCAGAGGCGGAGCAAATCCTCACAAACCGTTCAGACGGCACGTTCCTGGTGCGGCAGAGGGTCAAGGACGCGGCCGAGTTTGCCATCAGCATCAAGTAATCCTAACCTTAATAACAGCTTCTACAGAGCAACATCTTTGTGTGCGTGAATAGCCTGCCTCTCAGGGAGAACTCTTTTGGGCCCTTCCCTAGAATGCAAACACCAGAGGGCACTTAGGAAAATTAAATGCCCACCTGGTAAAAGTAAATATGCAACAGGTAGTTAACCTGTGGGACTCCCCACCTCATGATTTTATGAAGGTAATTTGCTTCGTAAGTTAAGAAGATAGGGTTAGATATTTAAGAATAGCACCTCCAAAAGCACCAGCTCGGGGAGCAGGGAAAAGTGCCTCCTGCTCCAGTGCATATGATGATCTTCCATCTGGATGTGCTTGCCATTTGAGGTGATACAAGGCCAGAGCTGTGCCGTTATGGAGAATCCTGTATTCCTAGCGCCAGAGCTCCAGCTGGCATAAATCAGTGTCACTCCATTGGAGTCGGTGGGGCCAGATCCCCATCTTAGTGCTTTCTGAAAGACCCTATGAGAGAGAGTATAGTGTGTGCCTCTCTTCTGTAACAATCTGCATTTACCCTCCATGCACAAAGCTCTGCCCCTCCCAGAGAGCAGACAGCTAGAAATTTAAAGGTGCAATACACTGGAAAATTACAGCTGTAGAGATCGTTAGGAAACCAGCGGCCCCCTGAGAGCTGGTGTCTGTGCCCCCAGGTTTAACGTAGAAATCAAACACATCAAGATCCTGACGTCGGAGGGCCTGTACCGCATCACGGAGAAGAAGGCGTTCAAAGGACTCATAGTAAGGATTGAGCGGATTTTGCATCCGATGCTTCAACTCCATCTTCACTGGAAGGCTCCGGCCACTGGGGGAATGCTTAGTGCAACACCAGCCGCTTAGCCCTCAGGATGGTGTATTGAATAGAGCAGGAGGGGCTGAGAGCCAGGACTCCTGGGTTCTGTTCCCAGCCATGGGAGGGGAGTGGGGGCTAGTGGGTTAGAAGAGGAGGCAGCTGGGAGTCAGGACTCCTGGGTTCTATTTCTGGCTGGGGGTGCCAGGGGAGTGGGGTCCAGCTGTTACTGTCTCTGCTCCTGCTCCAGGAGAGAAGGGATCTCTGCCCGCTCAGGGCCTCTCCGTGCTTCCTCCCTAGGAGCTGGTGGAGTTTTACCAGCAGAACTCCCTGAAAGACTGCTTCAAAACCCTCGACACCACGCTGCAGTTCCCGTTCAAGGAGCCCGAGCAGAGGGCCATCTCCAGACCTCCCGGTAGGGTGCTCGGGGGCCAGCGCTGGAGCCAGGGCGGGGAGACCTCGAGCGCCCCCCGAGCGCTGCAGGATCTCAGCCCCCAGGATTCTTGGGATAGATCCTCATGACCGGGCACATGTGGGATGGAAATTTCCCCTAAAACATTTTTCTTGAGGGACGGTGGCTTTTCAACCCAAATTTTTGCTCCCCCCTTCTAGTTTTTGTCTGATTTCCAGGGTTTTCAACAAAAATGGGAACATTTTGACAAAACCAGGAAAAAAATGTCGAGAGGCAAAACCTGTCATTTCCCAAGCTCAGCTCGAATCGCTCACCCTGGTCAGCTGCTGGCATGTGGGCGCTTGTCGAAATGCCAGTAAAGGGGCTGGGGCAGCCCCCAGCTGGTGAGGGTGGTCTGTGCTCCCTGCCGGACCTGGCAAAGGCTCCGTTGCAAAGAAGAGGGGGGATATTCTGGGCTGCCCCTCTAGTGCTGATGGGAGATGTCACAGCGTGGAGGAGTCATGCGGCCACGGCCCCCAGCAGTGGTACCCTCTTTCCTGTGGGTCATGGCTGGGGCATAGACTCCACCCTGGTGGTCTCTCGAAATTAACCCTCTGCGGCCCAAGCCCTTGGAGCCCCAGGAGGGGAGAGAGCCAATCTTTCCCCATGCGATCCCTGCCTCCAGCCATGTGGTGGGTGACGAGCGCTTCCGGGGGCCGCTCGCTTCCCAGGATCCCACCCAAGGGGTGGATCTTTATTTGAGGGTGTCCGGTCCTGGCACAGCTGTCTCTAGCGTGGGTCTGTCCCCTTGCAGCAGGAGGACTGAAGTACTTTGGGTCGGCGAAGGCTCGCTACGATTTCTGCGCGCGGGACCGGACGGAACTGACGCTCAAGGAGGGCGACATCATAAAGATCCTGAGCAAGAAAGGGCAGCAGGGCTGGTGGAAAGGGGAGATCTACGGCCGGGTGAGTGCATCGCCGAGCGGGGGTTGGGATTACAACCCCCTTATACAGCAGAACAGGCCTGACATAGCCTGTCCACAAGGGGGCAGTGTTACACACACATACATGCACACAACCCGCTCTGACATATCCCATCCAGCAGGGGGCAGCGTTCTTTGCACTTCTACACATACAGAGTGTAATCCCATCACACACACATTCACACACCACTCTCTAGTGTATATAGACCCATGCATGTGAGCAGTGCTGACATATTCCATCCAGCAGGGGGCAGAGTTCTGTGCAAGCACTCCCCGCCCCCACACCAAAACACACTTGTGAGCTGGTGTAATCATCTCCTACTCAGCAGAGGGCAGCAATTCTGTCTTACCCCCACTCACAATCCACACATGTACACACGCAATCCGCACCCAAAGATGTGCTCGCGCACACACAATCACTGCACGCCTACATTCCTGCATTCCTCTCGCTTGTGCATGTACATGTGCACACACCCATAAACGATCTCCTTACGCATGCACGTGTACACGTACGATCCGCCCCACATGCATGCACATGCACGATCGCGCCACATGTGTGCACCCACGCGCTCACACATTCTGATGCATCAGGTAACAATGAACACCTAGTGTGAGTATGGGATGCCAAGAAAGCTATGGCCAACTGGCCAACTTCAGTGGCACTTTGTCTCCCCCTAGTGGTGGCTGGGACTGTAGCGGTTGATGAGCCAGCTAATGGAGCTGGGGCTTTTAGGTCAAGCAGTAGAGACTGGTGCCTTTAGATCCAGAGATCCAAAGTTCAATCCCAGCTACTCATGCGTCATGATAGTGGCTCCTGTGCCACGTGGCATAGCCAGCAGATCTCACCACAGCATTGGGGATAGCACACAAAAACAAGCTGAGTTACAGGAGAATCCCTGTTAGCTCTTAGCAGTACAGGGCTTATGACACACAGGTGAGCAGCACCCATCCCATCCAGAAGAGGGCAGCAATGCGTATACAGCACATGGGCCATGTTCCAATGGCTGTTTTGTGATAACAATTCCATGTCTCACTGGGTTTTCCCCTCCTAGGTTGGCTGGTTCCCAGCGAATTACGTGGAGGAAGATTATTCGGAATATTGCTGAGGTCTGGAGCCCTGTGTAATTTTCCACCCCCCTGAGATCATGACCCACAGGATTCGTGACCCTGCATGGCACTCAGATCGTGAGCTCAAGCGGAGCCAGGCCCGGAAGGGGTCTCTGTAGCAGGAAGAAATGTTGTGTTGGCGGAAGTGCGGCGGGGAGTAGCGCCCCGGGACTATTAATTTATGAACTTTCGGATCCCTCTTTTCTTTCCCTTATCTCACGCATGTAAAGGAAGTTTTGTGTTGAATAAACTGAATGGGTGGACGGGCTGGAGATGTAGCGGCCGTCACCCTGCACCCAAGAGCCCTTTTCTCTCCAGTCCATGCCAGGATCCAGCTGCCCAATCAGGCACAGGTGTTTGGAGCCCAGAGGGCTGCTGCCACGTGAATGGGTAGGAGGCTGTCCCCACCCTGCCCACTGCCATCTTTATATTCCCTCCAGCATAGGCAGAACCCAGATGGCACCAGGCGCATGCGATTGTCATTAACCCTTTACTGAATTGGTCAGCAGGGTGAGCTAAGGCATGAGGGGGAGCGTCTTGCTGGCAAGTCACTTTATGAGCCAGGAACAGAACCCAGGAGTCCTGACAGCCACGCCCCTCTTCTAAATCACCAGACCACACTTCCTCCCAGCACTGGGGTTAGATCCAGCAGTCGTGACTTTCAGCCCTTCGCTCTAAATTAAACGTCTCTTCTCAGGGCCAGCATTAGAACTGGGAGTCTTGACTTTCAGAGGCACCCCCCCGCTCTAACCACTAGGCCTGACTCCCCTCCCTGAGCTGGGAAGAGAACCCAGGAGTCCTGGCTCCCATTCTCCCACCATGCTTTAACGTAAGGGTTCTCAACCTTTTTTGGGTGTGCCCCTCTCTGAAAATATTTCAGGCTGTGATGACCCCCCCCAAAAATGACAACCCCCCCCATACCATGCCACCTTTACTTCTGGGCTGTTGCTGGAGGCAGCGCTGCCTTCAGAGCTGGGCGCCTGGCCAGCAGCCGCTGCTCTCTGGCCACCCAGCTTTGAAAGGCTTGGGCTGTCAGCCCTGCATAGAGCACCGGCGTGCATGGGGGGTGGCAGCCTGCGACCCCCCCATGACCTTGTGACCCTCAGTTTGAGAACCCTTGCAACAGCTAGACCCCACTCCCCTCCCAGAAGAGGGAAGAGAACCCAGGAGTCCTGAATCCCATTCTCCTCTAACTCACGAGTCCCCGTTCCACCCCCCGAGCTGGAAACGTCACTCATCCATTTCATTGCATTGTGCTGCCTAATCCCCAGGCCACGCAGGGTTTCCTCCCCTCTGCTCCACTGGCTCTGCAGTGCATTGTCCATAGGGACGAGCTACCAGGGTAGATCCTGGGCACATGGACACCCGGTAGCATCAATTCCCAGCCACGCCAGGCCCAGTTCTGCGTTAGCATCCAAAGTAGCTACCCCTAGATGGCGCTGGTACCGCCAAGTGATGTGGTGCTGGTGGTGATAATGTGGGTCTCCCAGGAAACTGAGGCACAGGGCAGGGAAGCAGCTTGTCCCACATCACCCAGCAGCAGAGTCAAGCACAGAAGCCAAGTTGTGGGCATGGCAGGTCAGCGGGTTGCCCGCTAGGCCCCACAAACACACAACACAGGGAAATGCGGCGTAGGCCCAGTAGCCGTGGGGGTTGGGAAGAGAGAAACGTGGGGTGGGAGAGTGTTGGGAACAGGGCCAGAATACAGTACAGCATTTTGCTGAGCTGCTGGTAAGTTCAACCCTGGCTCAGCATTTCCCCTGGTCTTCAGTTTGTGCAATATTCCAGGAAACCCAAGGAAAACGGAAGCGCTTGGTTTCAAGAAGAACACTGTGGTCTCGGGGTGTGTGTGCGCGTGTGGGCGAGCAGGTGGCACGGGACTGCTACCAAAGAAACCCGGCTTCTATTTCTATGCTGCCAGATCCCTGAGCCTCAGTTTCCCCAACTGTAAAATGGGGTGAGTGATACTCGTCTCCATTGCAATGTGCTCTAAGTGCTAATTATTGTGCTGCACAAACACCTACTGAGACACGGTCCTGACCTCTACGAGCTCCCAGGCTAACCGGACTAGCCCAGAATCAGAGGGGGAAGATAAGGTACAGTGCGGGGCGGGGACTCAGCCAGCGTCAGTGGCCGAGCCTGAAAGAGACCCCAGGTCTGTGGAGTGCAATGCTGTAACCACTGGACCACCCTGCCTGTTAATCGGAGAGGCTGGGCTGCCATTTATCCCTGCGGGCGTTGGCCAGGCGCCCTTTCCCATCCCCCCTCCCTTCCCCCCCATTGTGCCTTTGGGGCTTTACACAATAAAAATAACACGATCCAGCTGGGGCCCAGCTTGGTGCACGTTCACCAGCGCGTGAGGCCCGGCTACGCATCCCCGGCTGCTCTGGCGGCATCTAAACCAGAACACGGGGAGCACTAAGCGAGGGCTCACGTTATTTAAACGGATCCTGCCCTATTCCTGTACACTGCCAGCCCCCCCCCGCAGCCCTGCTCCCACCCCAGAGCCCTGTTCCCCAGGTGTAACATCCTGAGCAGATGTCTCCTTGGCCTGAAAAACAAAATGCTTAAACAAGCCCCACCAGGCCAGAAAGGTCGCTCGTCTCCTTGCCTCCCCAAGGGCTTCCTGCTCCCAGGCAGCCCGTCTCTGCCGCTGGCATCTCCATGCCAGGCACAGGGCAGCTCCGAGGGAATGCTGGCACGGCTGCAGCAGGAATTAATATTAACCAGCATTGATAACTCCTAGCATGCACATGGCACTTGTTATTTCAAAGGAAGTCAGCCTCAGCCCCCATTTTACAGATGGGGAAACTGAGGCACAGACCCGCCGAAGGTCACGCAGCAGTGCCAGGAATAGAACCCAAGTGTCCTCAGGCTCGAGGCTGTGGTTGAGCCACCACCCATCCTGCCCCTTGGACAAGCCCCTTCTGTTCCCCTCCTCTGAGAGCGGCTCTGGGGAAACGCTCTGCCCGTGACTGACTCAGCACTTTTCCAAAGTGACATTTTGTCAGTTTCTGCACAGGCAGGGGCCGGCTTGATGCTCTAGCTGTGATGTCATCCCGGTCCCCTCCCGGCTTTGCAGACGGGGCGGTCTCAGAATTGGTTCCCCCCTCCATGTTCCTGCGAATCTCAGGGCTCCTGGCGGAACAGCAAAGGAAAAGTGGGACAACCGTGTGTCCCAGGGAAGCATGGAGGGCCCGACCCGGCTTCCAGATCTGAATGCCTCTGCAGGCCGGACGGCTGAGCCAGTGGCAACAGCCATCTACCTAGCTGCATGTATGTCTCCATGGACTGCCCCCATCGTCCTGTCTCCTGCCCTCTTGCAGCCCCACAAAGCTTTCCTTGAGCTCTCCCTACTCAGCACTCTGTCCAGCCCTCCCGGGCACGTAGCGCTCGCATCTCAGGCGTCATCTATGTGGGGAAATCCCGACATAGACTAGCCACGTCGTAAGCAGCTGGGTACAGCGTCTACCCATCTATGGGCTCTGCTGTTGAGAAAGCGGCCTCAGAAATAAGCCCTGATGATGAAAAACATCCTGGATGAAATATGACAACAGACTTCTGGGCTCCAACTCCCCTCAGCCTCCCCTTCCCAGAGCAGTAATCCACCCCCTGAGCATATAGCTTTATGGCAGTATGCCCTCCCTTGTACATTATTATCCTGTTTCCCTTAGCTCTGGCTACATCCACAAAACCTGCTCTTTACTCAGGCAAGAAAATACCCCCAGTAACACTACGTGGCAGTTACATTGGTGTGTCTTAGCCAAAGATATCAAAACACTTTTCTTAAGTATCATTGCCCCATTTCACAGCTGGGGAAACTGAGGCATGGAGCAGCAGTGACTTGACCGCGTCACACAGCAAGTCAATGGCTGAGCTGGGACTAGCAAGCAAACCACTGGATTCCCAGTCTAGTACTCAGACCTCTAGACCATGCTCTCAAAGTTAGAGCCATGCCCCCAAGAGACATGCTGAGATAAATAGAGTATATTCCCAGAGCATGACTTCTGCGTTCTTTCCCTGAGTCCCAATCCTGTGCTTTCACCACTAGGTAACACTCTCCTCCTAGAACTGGGACGAGAGCCCATGAGTCCTAACTCCCAGCCTCCCTCCCTGAGTTGAGGATAGAACCCAAGAGAAGAACTGAATGGAAAAAGTCCAACTGACCCTTTTTCCACTGGAGACTGCAGTTCCCTCGAAAGGGAAACATTTGGATTCACCAAAATTTTGTCTCAGAGAAAAAAGTTCCAACAATGTCTCATTTTTAACATTTTCGGAGCCAAATGGTTCACGTTTTCTTTTCAAAATGACGTCCATTTTTGAAATTTGTATTTTGTGTTATGGTGGGTGCGTGTTGTAACACAAGATAACATTGTTGAAGCAGCAACTGAAATGAAAAAAACCTTTGTCGAAATGAAACATTTTGATTGACCCCCCAAATGTTTTTTTTCCCTCCTGAAATTTTTTTTCACTGAGAATTTTGAAAGTTTTTGGTTTCATTCACAAGTGGAATGGAAAAAAAAGTTTGAAATCATGAACGTCCTCTGGCAGGAATCTTGACTCCTACTCACATGCTCTAGCTACTAGATAACACTGCCCTGGGAAGAGAACCCACATGTCCAAATTCCAGCTTCCTTTCTACCTGTTAGATCTTGAGCTAGGAAGAGACCCAGAACTCTCCTAGGCCCATACAAGGAGGATTAGGCCCAAAAGGAAATCTGATGAGTTCAACAAGGACAAGTTCAGAGTCCTGCACTTAGGACAGAAGAATCCCATGCACTGTTACAGGCTGGGGACCGACTGGCTAAGCCGCAGTCCTGCAGAAAAGGACCTGGTGATTATAGTGAACGAGAAGCTGGATACGAGTCAGCAGTGTGCCCTTGTTGCCAAGAAGGCTAACGGCATATTGGGCTGCCTTACTAGGAGCTTTGCCAGCAGATCGAGGGAAGTGATTATTCCCCTCTATTCGGCACTGGTGAGGCCACATCTGGAGTATTGCTTCCAGTTTTGGGCACCCCCCATTACAGAAAGGATGTGGACAAATTGAAGATAGTCCAGCAGAGGGCAACGAAAATGATCAGGGAGCCCCATGGGGCACCTGACTTACGAGGAGAGGCTGAGGGTGTGATGGGTTCGGTCACAGAGACCCCCCTTGGGACTATCACCTGATGCGCTGAAGTTACCTCTGAGCCTGTTTTCCCTGCCAGCTTGGGACTCCAGAACCCTGCCTTGTTGAGCCAGCTTCACTAGCCTGCTGCAACACAGGTGGAAAACAGGGGTGTTCTGTTCCACCCCCTTATATATCTTTGGCAGAAGGCGGGAATCTTTTGTCTCTCTGGGTCCCCACCCCTCCTTCTCAATGGAAAAGCACCAGGTTTAAGATGGGATTCCAGTATCATGTGACCTGGTCACATGTCCTGTGAGACCTCATTCTTCATAACCCGTGTCAGGTACACAGGAAGGCGTGCAGGTAAATAAACCCATTTACAACCAGTGGGAGCCATCAAGATTCCAAGCCACCATTAAAGGCCCACATAATTACAATAGGACCTCAGAGGTCTACTTTCTATTTCTAGTTTTAGATACAAGAATGATACATACATACAAACAGGATGGACACACTCAGTAGATTATAAGCTTTGCAATGATACTTTACAAGAGACCTTTTGCATAAAGCATATTCTAGTTACATTATATTCACGCTCATAAACATATTTCCATTAAACACTATGGAGGTCAACGTCACAGAAGGGACTGGGCTTGTTTAGTCTGCAGAAGAGGACAGTGAGGGGGGATTTGATAGCAGCCTGCAACTACCTGAAGGGGGGTTCCAAAGAGGATGGAGCTCAGCTGTTCTCAGTGGTGGCAGATGACAGAACAAGGAGTAACGGTCTCAAGTTGCAGTGGGGGAGGTTTAGGTTGGATATTAGGAAAAAAAATTTCACTAGGAGGGTGGTGAAGCACTGGAATGGGTTACTTAGGGAGGTGGTGGAATCTCCTTCCTTAGAGGTTTTTAGGGTCAGGCTTGACAAAGCCCTGGCTGGGATGATTTAGTTGGGTTTGGTCCTGCTTTGAGCAGGGGGTTGGACTAGATGACCTCCTGAGGTCTTGTCCAACCCTAATCTTCTATGAGTCTACGATAAGACCAACCTCCCCACCCCATGTCCCACTTTCAGTTCCTGAAGAGATAAGACTGCAACTTCCCCTGTTGTTTCCTGTCCATTGCAGGGGTGTTATTTGGCTACTCTGATAATAAACTTAGTAGATGCCCAGAGATCATCTTGGGCAGAGGAAGAACTGTCACAAGAGCAAGAGCGCTGAGCTAAAGCACCTCTGAAAGGAAGCCCCAGTAAAAACCATGTCATTCTGCAAACTTCCTCTGAGAAAGATCGCAACCAGATAAAGCAGGGGCAGTTTTCTTGCCTGGTAAGAGAAGGCAGTGGCATAATGAGGAAGCAGCTTATCACCCACCTTATAGGTAAGTTTGCAAGGAATTGTGTTATTTTCTTCCAGTGGGGGCTTGGCAAAAAACAAACTAACTTAACTTAAGCTCTTTGGGGCAGGGACTGTATTCTTGTTCTGCTTTTGTACAGCACCTAGCACTGCAGGGGCCCAATCCATGATTGAGGCTCGTGGGTGCAATCAATCCTTGTTACCGGTTGAGTTAAAACCTCATGGAAATTGATATGTGAAGATAATTGTAAGAGACCCTGTCGGGCCCCCGCCCCCCTAAAACAAGGCAGGATGGAATCTGCCCAGAAACTAGCATCGTGTGGGCAGAGGGTTCCACCTGGCTATTATTCTGACCATGTGTGTGTGAGACTGTTAGGCATGGAATTAATCTAGCTGCGGGGGGAGTGGCAGACAAGAAACTGGGGGAGACTCAGAGACAGAGGAAGAAAGCCAAACAGGAGCTTGTAGGCATGGTTTGAATGACCCTGGGAGAAGACCAGCTTTTGGGTTTGGTGCTGGCTAATGAGGCTTGGGACTGTAAGAAAAGAAGGTTACAGAGTAGCAGCCGTGTTAGTCTGTATCAGCAAAACCAACGAGGAGTCCTTGTGGCAACTTAGACTAACACATTTATTTGAGCATAAGCTTTTGTTGGCTAAAACATCTGATGAAGTGGGCTCTAGCCCACGAAAGCTTATGCCCAAATATATTTGTTAGTCTCTAAGGTGCCACAAGGACTCCTCGTTGTTGTTTTTTGTAAAGAAAAGAAGCTACCCCTGGTTTTTGGTCCCTCCTGCATTTGAAGAAGCAGGACTTGTAACCAAACCAGATTGGAACATAGGAAATACCAGAGTCCATCATCAGTTTCTACTCCCAGTTGGAAGATGCCCTGGGCCCAGAAATTTGACTAGCAGCTCGGATTGAAAAGGAGCAAC
The DNA here is from genome assembly GCF_020497125.1 of Mauremys mutica. NCBI lineage: Eukaryota > Metazoa > Chordata > Testudines > Geoemydidae > Mauremys > Mauremys mutica. The sequence goes on along the minus strand of NC_059091.1, from coordinate 20,890,808 downwards.
AATAATTGTCATTGTGTTGGGATCTCTGAGGGGTCGTAGGGTCTTTCAGTGATGGGCGTTCAGCCCAGATCTGTGACTTTTCATCTAAATGCTTATTTGATGAATGACCCAGAAAAACACGTAGAATCGTTATTGTGAAAGTCTGCAGAAGATGCGGATTGGGGAAGTGGTAGTAAGGAAGAGGACAGGTCATGGATACAGAGAGATCTGGATCCCTCAGTAAGCTGGGTGCAATCAAACAATATGCATGTCAGTGTGACCAAATATATGGACGTACATCTATGAACAAAGACTGTCGGCCATACTTACAGCTCCATCTTGAGAAGCAGTGACTCAGACAAAGACTTGGAGGTCATGGTGGATAATCAGCTGAACATGAGGTCTCACTGTGACCCTGTGACTAAAAGGGCTAATGTGATACTGAGATGCATGAACAGGGGAATCTCAAGTTGGAGAGAGAGGTTATTTTACTCTGTATTTGTCCCTGGTGTGACCCCGGCTGGAATCCTGTGTCCAGTTTTGGGGTCCACAATTCAAGAAGGGCGTCAAAAAAATTGGAGCGGGGTCAGAGAAGAGCCATGAGCATGATTAAAGAATTGGAAAGCTTGTCTTGTAGCTCTCGGAGCTCGATCTATTTAGCTTAACAAAGAGAAGGTTCAAGGGTGACCTGATCCCAGTCTATAGGTACCTACAGGGAAAATAAATATTTGAGCATGGGCTTCTCAGTCTAGTGGACAAAGGTCTAACAAGATCCAATGGCTGAAAGTTGAAGCGAGACAAAATCATCCTGGCAATAAGGTACAAATTTTAACAACGAGGGCAATTAACCATCGGAACAACCTATCAAGGGCCGTGGTGGATTCTCCAGCACTAGAAATCTTTAAATCAAGGTTGGATGTTTTTCTAAAAGATCTGCTCTTGTTCAAACAAGAATTAATTCAGGGAAGTTCTATCGCACGGATCACACAGGAAGTCAGACTAGATGTTCACCGTTGCCTCCAAATCTATTAATACACCGGTGGCTGCCACGCTTGGTATCCCTGGGGTGTTTTCATTATTAATCACAAATGGCTACTAATGAAGGATTCATTAGTGTTTGTACTGTGTGGATTTGATTATTAGTGGTTTGTTATTAATTGTTGCATGTTGATTATGAATGCTTGGTTGTTGTTAATCAATACATTATTAAGGTTATTGTCATGGCCCCAATACGCTAGGTGCTGTGTGTAGTGTGATAAACTCAGGACAGACAGCTGCAAGGGAGGGGTAGGAATCAGTCCCAGAGGGTTAAAAGGCCCTCCTCCCTATCAACTGGGAGGCAACTACGGGTCAATCAGGTTCAGCTGAGAAGGGGTTACCAAGGTAGCAATTAGAATCAGCTGAGGGGGAGCTACCTGAGGTTAATTAGGATCAGCTGATTCCAACTTAGGGCTGCCTGAGACCTTTTTAAACCCTCCCCTGGGAGGAAGGACTGGGGAGAGCAGAGAGAGAAGGAGCCCTGCTGCCAGTAGGTGAGGAGCAGCAAGACAGTGAGCCTCACCAGGAGGAGATGCATTACTCTTTCCCACGAGGGAGAAAAATACTCTAAACAGGACTGGTGGAGATACGGGGAGCAGACTCCCCCTGTGTCCCAAGGGAGACCACATTACCCAAGCCTGTCTCACCAGGGCTAAAAGCAGCAGAGGCTGGGGAGATTGAGAAGGTGCCTTGCCACAGTAGCTAAATAGCAAAAGACACTTCCTGTCCTAAAATGCTTAGTCTCTTTAAGCCCTGATTAATCCCAGCGTCCCCCTGCCTTTAACAGGCATGGGGGGCTGCTTGGGTGAAGATCACGGGAGGATCGGGGCCTTAGCGTAAGAGAAGGTGGGTAAAGGGAACCCAGTGGAAGGGTGGGGTGGGGGCACAGGATAAGAGTGACACAAGCGGGACTGTTTGTGCTCATGGCTTTCTAGGCGTAGGGTGTTTGTTAGTGGGGAGAAGCAAATCGCCAATCGCAGCTGAGCACCTGCTTAGCCTGTGGCCGCTGGGAGTGTCATCAGTCACGGGGGCCGAGCGTGGCCAAGCCGGCGTCTGTGGAGCACAGTCGTGCCTAAGCGCCTTTGTTGAACTGGGCCCCTGGGCCTTAACTGCGAGACCCCCGTTCGTCTCAGTGCCGTGACGAACGGGGTGCAGCCCACAGAGCCTCGTGGTGACTTCCGATGCTGCTTGAAGCAGCCAGTTAATGAATGGAAGGTCGGGCCAGTGAGGCTGCCTCAGGACACAGGACTGGAAGGGGCCTCCCAGGTCAGCCAGGCCAGTCTGGGGCATAGCCAGAGGTGGGCCCCACCCCACCCAGTTAGCACCTCGGCCCACCCCGATCTGAGCCTGTGACTGCAGAAGCTGAGAGCGGCGGGGGTGTGGATCAGGAGCTCCTGGCTGAAGACTCTTGGCCTGTCTGAGGAACATCACGGCCAGCAGGGAGCGGCGCCGCCCGGCCAGCCTCTGCCCCCGCACAGGTGCCAATTGTCCCCCCGGGTTAACCCGTGTCTGCCTGTGGGGTTGTGGGAATCAACCCTCTCCACTGGCCAGCCCAGCACCCGGCAACCCACACTCAAATCCTTGCCCTGCACCCAGCCCCCTTCCAATCCTGCCCCCAGCCATCAAATAGAACACGCAGTATAAAGGATTTGCTGTGATGTCAGATCTCTGGTCATTGCCCAGCTCCCACGAACAGGGGCCAGTCCGGTTTCCGCTCTGCATTTTGTCTCCACGAGCAGCAAAGGGTGGGGGAAGCAAGGGGGTGCCTGACACCCAGGTGTGAGAGAGGTCAGAGCTTTCCAAGCAAACGGGCCTAGATTCAAACTGTTCATAAAAGATAAAAGATGGGAGAGGGGAGAATGGGGGGCGGCTGGGCCCAGCCTCCCCTGAGACTGAGCAGCTGGGGATCAGGTGATTCTAAAGCCCAGCGAGTGGCTCAGCTGGGGCTGGCTGGAGAACTGCAGGGAGCCGGAGGTCTGGGGGGAGTGATGGGAAGTCAAGGGAACCCCTTGGGTCAGGGGAAGGGGTGGTTTGCGGTGGTCCAGTCCCCTGCTACCACACAGAATCCTGCCATATAACCCGGTGTATAAATGTATCCAGCTCCACCTTACACCTAGCTCGGCTGTTTGCCCCCACTAGTCCCATCGGGAGGCTGATCCAGAACCTCCCTCCGCTGCCGGTTAGAAACCCTCTTGTGTTTTCTAGCCTGAAACTTCCAGCCCCCTTGTCGGATCCAAAATGGAAACGGCCTCGTGTAACCGGCCGCAGCGGGCTGGGCTGCCAATGCCAAGCTCCTCTGCTCGTATTGTGTCGCACGGCCCTTTGTTCCATCGTAAGCGACTGACGGGAGCTGGGGGAAATGAGGATCAGCCCAATGGTTTTTTTTGAAAGTTTGGTCCCTTCCATTTTAAACCAAACGGCGCCGCCTCTCTGAGTTCCCGGTGAGGGTGGAGGAGGGAGCCTCAAAAGAATTCCTCTGTGCAGGGGCAGCTCCAGGGCAAGTGACAGCAGGAATCTTCTGAGGTTTCCACCTGCCTTCCCTGCTCCAGAGGGGGTTAGACCGAGCCGCTGGGCTTCTGGCTGTCCCAGCCAAGGCACGTTTCTGAACCTCTGGGGGCTCAGCCGTCCCTGGAGTTGGTTAGTGCTCACTGCCTTCTAGCTTATAGAGAAGTAGTCAGATCGCCAAGCAGCAGGGACACTGGGGCAGTGGGAGGAGCGAGGGCCTGAGAACATCTCTCTCGTGAAGGGCACCACAGAATGAGCTGATCTCGTGTATCCTTCCTTGGTGCTGACTCAGGCTAAACTCCTGCTGGGGCTGCGGGCCAGATCCTCAGCTGCTCACGGCAGTCAGGAGTGCCACGCTGATCTACACCGCCCGGGGATTGGTTCCTGAGTTCAGTACCTTGGGATCTGGCCCGCTGAAAACGTGTTACTCTGATAGGTTATGTTCTGGTAGCGCTTAGGGGTCTCAGCCATGATCAGCGGTGTGAAGACAAAGGCTGCTCTGAAGCGTTTATAATCAAAATGGGGAAGCTGGACCCAGGGGAAATAGAGAGGAGGAGCGACTTGGATAGGGTCAACCAGCAGAGCTAAGAAGAGAACCAACAAACCACCCTTCCCTGAGACCTACTGCTCTACCCGCTAGGCCACCCAGCCTCCTACAGGTAAGAGCACAGGGCAACAGCACTAACACCCAATGCAATAACAGAATCTTTGGTTGTGTCTCCTCTTCCAGGCTTTTGCTGGCTCGTCTGCTTCAAAGGGATTCAGCCTGTCTCCAGCGCTCGTAAGTTGATACCTAGAAACCTGGACAAAAATCTCCAGCTTTGAACCCCAGTGTGTCCTGCAGCTGGAGGGGAGCTTTGAACGGGCAAAGAACTTTCCATCCCATTTCCTCCTCCTTTTTCCCCACATTTCTGTGTATTTTTCTCTTTCTTCTTTTTCATTCCCTTCTGCTCTCTTGCGCTGTGTCCCCGCTTGCCACAAAGCCACCTTCTCCGCTGGCGGCTAAACAGGGCTGCGTTTTAATTCAATGCCCAGCCCTGGTTCCGTCTTCATTTCCCAGTGAACAGGTGCGATGATCCAATGCTGTGCCCTGATCACGCAACGTGCACCAATACTCTCCAGGGCTACAACTGCACCTGCCGACCTGGGTTCATATCCACTTCGGGGGCCACGAAGTTCACCGATCCAGCCGTCCGTTGCAACGGTGAGTGTGAGCCCTGGAGCTCTGTACTGGGGAGACTGCCATGGAGTAGCTCTGGAGCGTGCGATGAAGAGAATACATCAGGTACTAGAGAAAAGAGTAACAGGGACTGGGAAGCGTGAGGCGGTGACTAGGAGCCAGGCCAGGCCAATATGTGGCAAAGGAGATTTAACGACTTGGCTTCCCACAATCTGGCTGTTAATAGCCCCAGGAATGGCCAGTCACACTGGAAAGCAGCAATGGAAGTCAGTGCAAACTGCACAAAGCTGTGGGTGGAGATGCTGAGCAACCGGATTGCTGCCAACTGGGGCTGGACAGGGGATGGTTCCCTCGATCACTGCCCTGTTCTCTTCATTCCCTTTGAAGCGCCTGGCACCGCCCACTGTTGGAAGGTAGGGTCCTGGGCTAGATGGACCATTGGTCGGACCCAGTATGGCCGTTCTTGTGATCTTAATCCAAGGTGTAGGAGGAGTTCTCCCCACCCTCATCCTGATTTAAATCAAATCCACCCTGGAGAGGGGGATCAGGCATGGGGAGGAGACTGGGACTGGTTGGGAAGGGAGACGGGGACTGGGAGGGAGGGGGGATCAGGTATTGGGAGGAGACTGGGACTGGCTGGGCACGAGGATTGGCATGAGGAACCTGAGGAGTGAAGAATGGGATGGGGACAAGGAGACAGAGGTGGGGAAAAGACAGCACTGGGACAGGGACAGATTGGAGGGGACGGGGCGGAAGGAGCTGAGCTTGGGGGAATGGGCAGACGGGTCTGCACCCACTAGACCACACTCCCTCCAGAGCCTGGGATGGAGGCTGAGATTCCAGAGTCTCCCCATTGCTCTGCTGTCAGCAGGGATCTGGGGAACTCGCCGGCAAAGGCCTCCTCCCTCGCATAGATACTGACAAGCTGCTGCGGCTCGCAATTCCTCCCTCAGCTCAAGTGGCCGAGGTCCGTGCAATGGATGTTGAGGTTCCAACTCAGCTGGTGACCCATGTAGCTCTTCATATGGTGCCACGTGATGGGTTTTTTCAGTTTGTTTTTGAAAAACCTAGGAAAATACAGGTGCCAAAAATGCCTTTGTTAAAAGACCAGTCTACAGCAGTGGTCCCCAAACTCTTCAGGGTCATGCCCCCTCGCACCGCTGTCCACCCCTCCAGGAGCTGGAGCGAGGCTGCAGCTCCTGGGGTGCAGGGGCCGAGGCTGGGACTGCAGCTGGAGGTGGGTCTGGGGGTGGGACTGCAGCCAGGCCATGATGGGGGCCAGCAGCTGGGGCTGTGGCCGGGTGCAGAGCTGCGGCTGAGGCTGGGAGTGGTGCCAGAGCACAGCGGGACGGCACAGTGGGGCTGGGTAGCGCTTCCTCCCCAGGGCCACCCGGGTGGGGGGGCAAGAGGGGCAATTTGCCCCAGGCCCCGAGCCCCACAGGGGCCCCCATGAGAGTTTTTCGGGGCCCCTGGAGCGGGGTCCCTCCAGCCTCCAGGGGGCGCTTCAGGCCTTACCGCTGGCCCCAGTGTCCCTCCCGGGACCCCGGTGCCCCTTTCTCGGGGTTGCTGCCCCCTCTGGCAGTACCCCCACACTCTGGGTCTCCCCACCCAGGGGAACCCCCACCCACTATCCCCACCTCGCCTCAGTGTAAGGCTACTGCCAGTCACCATCTAGCCCCACTCCCTGCTGCCTCTGCCTAGCAGCCCCAGCACTGGTCTTAGGCCCTCAGCTAGGCCCGCAGCCTGGGGCTTTCCTAGGCCAGAGCTCCCCAGCTCCTCTAGCCTTCCCCCAGCCCTGCTTCACTCCTGGTACCCTGCTCTGCTCCCTAGCAGCCAGGCCCTTCTCCACACCTGAGCTTCTGGCTGCCCTGGCCACTTCCCCCAGTCAGCCAGGGCTTTGCTCCCTGCCCCAGCCCCAGCCCACTCCTGGGCTGCTTCAAGCCCCGCAGGGCAGGAGCGGGTAACCACCCTGCTACAAGCACACTGAAGATGTAAGACAAAAGGGGCAAAGGCTTGTTAATGAATTACATTGTTTCTTCTTCATTTCCCAGCTGACAGGTGTACGGATTCATCTATCTGTCCTGCTTATGCAACCTGTGACAACGTCGCCGGGAGCTACCGCTGCACCTGCAAACGTGGGTTTGCATCTAGCTCTGGGCAGCAGCACTTCACTGATGCGACAGTGACGTGCAATGGTGAGTGTGAGCTCCTGAGCCCAGCTAGGAAAAAGGGAGCCGTGTAGTGGGGCCACTGCTATGTAGCTTGCACTAGTGTCACTGGGAGTGGCTCTTCCGCTTGCGGCGAAGGTTCGGTATCGAGTATTTTGCTGACTGGAAAGCGTGATGCAGTGACTAAGAGGGATATATGTGGCCAAGGAGATTTAGTGACTTGGCTTCCCCAGCCTGTCAATCTGTCCCTCCCCAAACCACGGGACAGCCAATCAAATGGAAAAAGCCATAGTGCAGTCTGGACGCAGCCCTGGCGCAGCTACCCCATCATGGGGATGGGTGGCTGAATTCCTCCAGGAGCAGCCCAGGGTGTAGAAAGAGTCCCCTCAAGCCCTGATTCCATTCCTTGTACAGAGGGGAGGAGCATATTATGGCCCCGCCTCCTTCCCCACCCACTTTTGGGACACTATGATCCACCAGGAGGAATATGGAGGAAAGCGTGATCCTCATGAAGGCCTGGGGGGGGAGCTTCCTAGTGGACTCCCTACTCCTGTGCACCGATGTTGGGGCCATTCACAATCCAGTCCCTAAAACAGATAAAAGAAAACTGGGTTTTCTTACATGCTGCAATCTTAACCTGTAGAACTGCCTGCCACAGTATCCAATGGAGGTTGCAAATTTATCAGAATTTGAAGGATTTGACTTTATATAAATAATGAGAACATCTGAAATGATCGTCTGGATCATCTAGTACCAGCCACTGTTGAAAGCAGGATTCTGGGCTAGATGGGTCACTGGTCTGAGCCAGCTCTGACACAGAGCAGAGCGATCGATCCAAAAGGCCACTGAGGCCGGTGGAAAGTTTCTTACTGGGGCCAATGGGCTTTGTCTCAGGGTGTGGGTGGTCCGTGGCAGTAAAACCCTGGTATTCTAGTATCACGCGGGTCCAACCTGGATTCCCTCCCCTAGATATTGATGAATGCTCCCGGGACCCATCGCCCTGCGGCACCAGCTCCATCTGCACCAACACACGGGGCAGTTACACCTGTAAGTGTCCCCCAGGCTACCTCCGTGGCAACCAGCCTGGCATCCCGTTCAGCTGCACAGGTGAGCGTCCCGTGCGGGGGCTGTGGGTGGAGCTCTGGGGGTGGGTGGCTGAGGCCGGCTCTCCAGTCATCCTGCAGACGAGAGCGAGGGTCTGAGCAACTCCACCTGCCCACCCTGGGGTGCGACTGTCTCCAGAGCCCCGGGAAGTGGGGTGAGCTGACTGTGTCTTCACTGCTGGCTCCTCAGTGCTGCTCAGTGGGTCGGGCGACTGCCTGGGAACGAGGAGACGGGAGTTCCAGTCCCAGCGCTGCTCCTGACTTACTGAGTGTCTGCCCCTCTCCTGGCCTCTGTCCCCCTCCCACACTTTGTCTTGTTGGACTGTAAGTTCGCACTGTGTCTGTGCAGCGCCTAGCGCAGTGGGGCCTCTAGGTGTTACCTTAATACATGTAATAAACACACAGTCTAATTCCAAGTCATCTCCTGGCAGATGTGGATGAATGTGCCCAAACCCCTGCAATCTGCGGGCCCAATGCCTCCTGCATGAACACACCTGGGAGCTACACCTGCCAGTGCTCACCCGGGCACCATCCATCCACGCCAGGGCCTTGGGTACCCGGAACAACCCGCTGCACAGGTGACCATCCAAGCAACCTTTCCCGGCCTCTGACCATAGCCCTTGCTCATGAAAAGGACAAAATCTGAGCCCCCACCCTGGTTTTAAACAGCTTCTCTGCCCAGTAGAGGTGGGATTCACTAGGGTGACATAGATATTCCTGGGCCCAGAGACTGACTGTACAGTTCACAGGTGACTGCTACACAGCAGGTGGCATCAGCTCCTCCCTGCTCCAACTACCAAACCTCACTCTCCTCCCAAAGCTGAGACGAGAACCCAGGCATCCTGGCTCCCGCTTCTCAGGCCACTAGCACCCGCTGCCTCTTGGGACTGGGCAGCATATTGCAAACCTGCTGGGAGCCATATTCCTGGCACGATGCCCCTCCGATGGCAGGTGCTGGGACCTGCCTTCTCCCCTCCCCTCCTCCCATCAAGGGAAGGTTCCATTGTGCTAGCTGGGCCCATTGCTCCTTCCCCCATCACAGATATTGATGAGTGTCTGGATCTGGCATCATGCCCTGCTCACGCCGCCTGCACCAACACCCCAGGAAGCCACTACTGCACCTGCAATACCGGCTTTGTATCCAGTTCTGGGGAGCAGCGCTTCACTGACCCAGCAGCGCAGTGCAACGGTGAGTGCTGGTTCTGGCACAGAACAGAGCGATGGATCCAAAAGGCCACTGAGGCTGGTGGAAAGACTCTTACTGACTCCAGTGGGCTTTGGATCAGGGTGTGGGTGGCCTGTGGCAGTAAAACCCTGGTGTTCTAGCATCACGCAGGTCCAACCTGGATTCCCTTCCCTAGATATTGACGAATGCTCCCGGGACCCATCGCCCTGCGGCCCCAGCTCCATCTGCACCAACACACTGGGCAGTTACACCTGCACGTGTCGCCCAGGCTACCTCCAACGCAGCCAGCCTGGCATCCGGTTCAGCTGCACAGGTGAGCGTCCCATGTGGGGGCTGTGGGTGGGTGGCTGAGGCCGGCTTTCCTGTCGTCCTGCAGACGAGAGCGAGGGTGGGAGCGGCTCCGCCTGCCCACCCTGGGGTGCGACTGACTTCAGAGCCCCGGGAAGTGGGGCGAGCTGGCTGTGTCTTCACTGCTGGCTCCCCAGTGCTGCTCAGTGGGTCGGGCGACTGCCTGGGAATGAGGAGACGGGAGTTCCAGTCCCAGCGCTGCTCCTGACTTACTGAGTGTCTGCCCCTCTCCTGGCCTCTGTCCCCCTCCCACACATTGTCTTGTTGGACTGTAAGTTCGCACTGTGTTTGTGCAGCGCCTAGCGCAGTGGGGCCTCTAGGTAATGCATGTAATAAACACACAGACTAATTCCAAGTCATCTCCTGGCAGATGTGGATGAATGTGCCGAAAACCCCGCAATCTGCGGACCCAATGCCTCCTGCATGAACACACCTGGGAGCTACACCTGCCAGTGCTCACCCGGGCACCATCCATCCACGCCAGGGCCTTGGGTACCTGGAACAACCCGCTGCACAGGTGACCATCCAAGCAGCCTTTCCCGGCCTTGTGACAGATTTTCGTTACCAATCTGCCTGGGCCACAGTTGATCAGGCTGGGGCCACAGGATCTTTTCTGGGGAGGAGACGATGAGGCACAGCAAGTGTCTCAATTTTAAAGGTTTATTGATAAAATAACAGCAGAGAGTGCTGGGAATGGTCCCACGTCACTCAGGGGAAGAAAGAAAGCGTTAATGCCCCAAGCCTTAACCCACGCAAGCACGACCCAGAGTGGCCAAGTCTTGGTGTAAGAGCAGGAGAAGAAGTGGGGGAGGAGGGGGGAAGGTGGATGGGAGTGCTGTCCTGGGCCCAGGCCATCCAAGGATCTGCGGTGCTCTCCGAGTTGCTTCAGCTCTCAGGCGGGTTTTTAAGTCCTGGGCTCCTTGGGGTGGGATGGGGGCTTTGTTCAGGGCCCTCTGTTCCTGGTGCTCTTTTTACCAGTCCAAACAGGCTTGCTGTGGCCTCCTCGGTTTCCCAAAACAACCTGGCTCCGGAGACTGTTTTCCCTTTTGTTTCCTTCGCTCTCACTGTTTTCGCTGTTCTGCAGCTCTGATCAGCTTAGTTTTTCTCTTCTCACGGCTGGGCAGCTGCTGATTTCTCGAGCACGTGACCGTGGGCCGGGGCCAGCGTCTTATTCTCACACAGAGCTAGCTGAGGTGCTGAGTTAACCCGTTCTCTGCTCTCTTCCCCTTCCCCCCTCTTGGCCTTTTGCAACCTGCAAAGGAATCTTCCACTCCCCACTCACACACATTTGACCCTCCCCAAAAAGCTTTGCGATGCTAGCAAGAGTGTTAGCAATATACAATGCCGATCTGCCTTCCTAGGGACTCCTGGAGGGAGGGGGCTTTGGGGTGTGACAGCCTCTCACCGTAGCCCTTGCCCACGAGAAGGACAAAATCTGAGCCCCCAACCTGGTTTTAAACAGCTTCTCTGCCCAGAAAGGATGGGGCTCACTCGGGGGACATAGATATTCCTGGGGCCAGAGAGTGACTGTACAGTTCACAGGTGACTGCTAAACTGTATTACAGGGGTAGGCAACCTATGGGACGGGTGACGAAGGTGGCACGCGAGCTGTTTTTCAGTGGCATTCACAGTGCCCGGGTCCTGGCCACCAGTCCTGGGGGCTCTGCATTTTATTTAATTTTAAATGAAGCTTCTTAAACATTTTAAAAGCCTTATTTACTTTACATACAACAATAGTTTAGTTATATATTATAGACTTGTAGAAAGAGACTTTCTAAGAACATTAAAATGTATGACTGGCACACGAAACCTTAAATCAGAGTGAATGAATGAAGACACGGCACAGCACTTCTGAAAGGTTGCCGACCCCTGCTGTATTATAATGATCAGCCACTAGGTGGCACCATGCATAACATACTTGACCTGAGCCTCTACCAGCTGGAGCTGGCTGAGTATTAAAGCACCAAAGGGAACATCTCTGGTCTCTCTCTCTGTGATGGAGCCAGTCCAGAGTGGCTAGCGTCACACAGGTCCAACCTGCATTCCCTCCCCTAGATATTGACGAATGCTCCTGGGACCCATCGCCCTGCGGTCCCAGCTCCATCTGCACCAACACACGGGGCAGTTACACCTGCACGTGTCACCCAGGCTACCTCCCCCACAGCCAGCCTGGCATCCCGTTCAGCTGCACAGGTGAGCGTCCCGTGCGGGGGCTGTGGGTGGAGCTCTGGGGGTGGGAGGCTGAGGCCGGCTCTCCGGTCGTCCTGCAGATGAGAGCGAGGATCAGAGCAGTTCCGCCTGCCCACCCTGGAGTGCGACTGACTTCAGAGCCCCGGGAAGTGGGGCGAGCTGACTGTGTCTTCACTGCTGGCTCCTCAGTGCTGCTCAGTGGGTCGGGCGACTGCCTGGGAATGAGGAGACGGGAGTTCCAGTCCCAGCGCTGCTCCTGATTTACTGAGTGTCTGCCCCTCTCCTGGCCTCTGTCCCCCTCCCACACTTTGTCTTGTTGGACTGTAAGTTCAAACTGTGTCTGTGCAGCACCTACCGCAGTGGGGCCTTTAGGTGCTACCGTAATGCATGTAATAAACACACAGACTAATTCCAAGTCATCTCCTGGCAGATGTGGATGAATGTGCCGAAAACCCCGCAATCTGCGGGCCCAATGCCTCCTGCATGAACACACCTGGGAGCTACACCTGCCAGTGCTCACCCGGGCACCATCCATCCACGCCAGGGCCTTGGGTACCTGGAACAACCCACTGCACAGGTGACCATCTAAGCAACCTTTTCCGGCCTCTCACCATAGCCCTTGCTCACGAGAAGGACAAAATCTGAGCCCCCACCCTGGTTTTAAACAGCTTCTCTGCCCAGTAGAGGAGGGATTCACTAGGGGGACATAGATATTCCTGGGCCCAGAGACTGACTGTACAGTTCACAGGTGACTGCTACTCAGCAGGTGGCATCAGCTCCTCCCTGCTCCAACTACCAAACCTCACTCTCCTCCCAAAGCTGAGACGAGAACCCAGGCATCCTGGCTCCAGCTTCTCAGGCCACTAGCTCCCGCTGCCTCTTGGGACTGGGCAGCATATTGCAAACCTGTTGGGAGCCATATTCCTGGCACGGTGCCCCTCCGATGGCAGGTGCTGGGACCTGCCTTCTCCCCTCCCCTCCTCCCATCAAGGGAAGGTTCCATTGTGCTAGCTGGGCCCATTGCTCCTTCTCCCATCACAGATATTGATGAGTGTCTGGATCTGGCATCATGCCCTGCTCACGCCGCCTGCACCAACACCCCGGGAAGCCACTATTGCACCTGCAATACTGGCTTTGCATCCAGTTCTGGGGAGCAGCGCTTCACTGACCCAGCAGCGCAGTGCAACGGTGAGTGCTGGTTCTGGCAGAGAGCGGAGCGATGGATCCAAAAGGCCACATGAGGCCGGTGGAAAGTTTCTTACTGAGGCCAATGGGCTTTTAATCAGGATGTGGGTGGCCCGTGGCAGTAAAACCATGGTGTTCTAGCATCATGCGGGTCCAACCTGGATTCCCTCCCCTAGATCTTGACGAATGCTCCCGGGACCCATCGCCCTGCGGCCCCAGCTCCATCTGCACCAACACACGGGGCAGTTACATCTGCACGTGTCCCCCAGGCTACCTCCCCCGCAGCCAGCCTGGCATCCGGTTCAGCTGCACAGGTGAGCGTCCCATGTGGGGGCTGTGGGTGGAGCTCTGGGTGTGGGAGGCTGAGCCTGGCTCTCAGGTCGTCCTGCAGGTGAGAGCGAGGGTCTGAGCCGCTCCGCCTGGCCACCCTGGAGTGCGACTGTCTCCAGAGCCCCGGGAAGTGGGGCGAGTTGGCTGTGTCTTCACTGCTGGCTCCACAGTGTTGCTCAGTGGGCCTTGTTGGACTGTAAGTTCGCATTGTGTCTGTGCAGCGCCTAGTGCAGTGGGGCCTCTAGGTAATGCATGTAATAAACTCACTGACTAATTCCAAGTCCTCTCCTGGCAGATGTGGATGAATGTGCCCAAACCCCTGCAGTCTGCGGGCCCAATGCCTCCTGCATGAACACACCTGGGAGCTACACCTGCCAGTGCTCACCCGGGCACCATTCATCCACGCCAGGGCCTTGGGTACCCGGAATAACCCGCTGCACAGGTGACCATCCAAGCAACCTTTTCCGGCCTCTCACCGTAGCCCTTGCTCACGAGATGGACAAAATCTGAGCCCCCCCCCCCCGGTTTTAAACAGCGTCTCTGCCCGGGAAGGGTGGGTCTCCCTTGGGGGACATAGATATTCCTGGGCCCAGAGAGTGACTGTACAGTTCACAGGTGACTGCTAAACTGTATTATAATGTTCAGCCCCCAGGTGGCACCATGCACAACATAGTTAACCTGAACCTCTACCAGCTGGAGCTGGCTGTGTATTAAAGCACCAAAGGGAACATCTCTGTTCTCTCTCTCTGTGATGGAGCCAGTCCACAGTGGGTGCAGGAACCAACCCTGTGTGCAGCAGCCTGGCAACTTGCTGTGACCAGATACTCAAGTGGGAGACCCAGGGTCCAGTCCCCTGGTTGCAATGAGCGTGTTACCCAACCGGAGAGCTTGAGAGAGAGCAGCCTTGCAGCCTAGTGGTTAGGGCTCTCTCCGGGGTGATTGGGAGACCCAGGGTTCTACATCAGGCAGAGGGAGGAAATTGACCCTTCATGTCCCGTAGCTCAGGTGAATGCGCTACCGACTGGGATCTCGGTTCCAAGGGGTTTTTTGTGGAGGCGGCACCACCCCAGCTCCACCTCCCTTTGGAAAAGGGTGACCAGGCTCCTGTATGTGAATCCTGAGTGGAAATAGATGCCTCCCTCTGACCCAGATCTGGGGTCAGTGCACAGTGGAGCTTACTTGGGTTGTAGTCCCTAGACCTGGAAGTCACTTGTGTTACAAGCAGGATTTTTAAACCCTTCGTATCCTGGATGGGGACGCCCAGCGATTTCCTGCAGATTTGATTTTTTTTGTTCATTTCCTCCTAGCGGTCGCTTCAAATGATCTGGTGAGGAATTGCAAGAACCGAAGGGTGGACGCGGCTCACGGCTCATCGCAAAATGATGTACGTACCCCAGCATAGTTCACACGCCCCATTAATCTAGGGACACTCACGGCAAAGGCAGTGTGGGGAACCTCAGCTGAAATTCTTTAAAGCGACTCAGTGATTGTTTTTGGGGTTCCTGACTTGAGATGCCTTCAAATGGCCTAAGTGTGCCGGGAGCCAGTTCTCGTCTCTTCCTGGGCACCTTTAAGGAACCTCGCACGAGTGCTGCCAAAATTGAGTTATTTTGGAGAATCTGAGCCCAGGTCAGTTTCATCTGCAGTGCGGCCCTTGACTGCCACAGCAAAGCCACTCACGCCTGGCATTTCTGGCACTGGGGATTTTAATTCATGGGGTGAAAATTTGTCATCCCTGCCAGTGAAGCAGCAGCAAAGTGCAGGTTGCAGGAGAGTGACAAGAATCATCAAAACTTTACTGGGTGGAGAATCCCAGTGTAGGAAGCCATAGCTCCCCCCTGCCCCCTCCCCGCAGCAACACCAGTCCTGATCCCCACGGTACCAGCAGTAGAACCTCTGGCACCCCAAACCTCCCTTGTCCCTTCCTGCCACCCACAATCCTTTGCAGTAGCACTCTGGCTTCAAGCAGGGTAATGCACAGACCCCTTCCCCCTCCCTCGCACCAAGGTCGGGGCCCCCATTGTGCCGGGTGCCCCATGGACACATAGTAAGAGGCAGTCCGTGCCCCCACGACTTACAATGTAAGTGGCCAAGACGGGATTAGTTGCCCCACTGTACAGATGGGGAACGGAAACTGTGAGAAATGAGATGGCTTCGTGACTATGCTGCCGTTTGAACCCCTGGGTCCCAACCCCATGCCTTGGCCACAAGACCAAGCTTCCTGCTGTACGATTGAATTTGTGTTGTACTACGGGCTTTTCCTTCTGCTCTGGCCCCCCTCCTTCCGCCCTGCACAGGATGCCTTCTGCAAGTTATTGACCTCCACCTTCAGCGTCTTGGGAGACCCCAACGAAAGGAAGAACTCCACCGTCTCTCTGGAGGTAAAAGAAGCCTGGATGTTTTATCGCAGCTTTCAGTCTTTCTAGACCCTCCTGCTTCACCCCGGCCACAGAACCCCACCCCACTGAGCCCTGAATCCAGCCCTGTAACTAGGGGGTGGGTGGGTCTTAGAATTCCCTGGAAGAGAACAGGGCTGATGCTCGTGGTTCACCGGCATCTTGCTGTAGAGAGATCTAATCGGTGCCACGCAGGCCTGTAGCAGGGCTGGATCGGGGACACTCAGCTTTAGAGGCACAAGCTGCTAGCGCTTGAGCCAGCGGACTTCAGGCCTGAGCCGAAGCCCACTGAAGTCATTCAAAGCCTCTCGCTCGCCTTGGAGCAGCCCCCGGAGCTGTAGCTGGCTCAAACCTGTATGGAGCAGCCACTAGAGGGGGCATGTTGCACATGTGGATCCTCAGGGCAGGTGGGACGAAGGGCAGCTGTGAGGACACCCATCAGCAGTTCTTAGGAGATTGGCCGACTGTTGCTGGGGTAACACAGCACAGCCAATAAGAGCTCTCTCTCTCTCACCCCATCGTAGAAAGCCGCTGAGGGATTTGCCTCCATCCTGGATCAGACGCCCTCCTGGTCCAACCTGAGCACGGAGCAGGTCTCCACCATGGCCACCGTCTTCCTGGAGAACGTGGAGAATGTCGTGCTGGACGTCTTCAAGAACCCCACTGGGAACGGGAGCCAGACCATCCGGATGGAACAACTGGGTAGGAAGCTGGGTCTTGGGGTGGGGTGGTGGGGAGTGGTTGGAACAGGTGGCAACTGCACATCACAAGCAGCGTGACCTGGCCCAATAGGGATGGAGCCTGCCTGGTGACCAATCAGCAGGTGCCATATCTAGTTAGCTCATTTCTCTACGGTCTCCTTATTATGAACATTAGGGTATCACCTATTTTTCTATGGCCTCCCTATTATGACCATTATGGTAGCACCTAGAAAGCCCAGCCAAGACCGAGACACTGCTGTGCCAGGCGCTGCACAGACACGGAGGGAGAGAGAGTCCCTGCCGCGAAGAACTTCCAATTTAGATAGACAAAGGGAGGCTCATTATCCCTATTTTACAGAGGAGGGAAACGGAGGCAGGGAGCTGCAGTGACTTGCCCAAGGTCACACAGGGAGTCGGTGGCAGAGCTGGGAGTTCAGCTTGAATCTCCTGCCTGAACCACAAGGCCATATCCCTAGATCCTGGCTCTCGGGACTGCAGCCTGTATGTGCCGACGGCTGCAGTTCCCATTCTCAAGGAAAGCCACGTTTTCCGCCCCCATCTACAGCTCTCCAGTCCCCCCTTGTTCTTAAACCCCTCAGGAGAGGCTTGGTGCAAGGGCCCGATGAAACTTCCTCCCTATCTCTTTCCTGTGGGCACAAAAGCCTCTTCCCCTCTCAGCCAGACGTGTCTCTCCGTTTCTTTCTCTCTCTGCCATTCCCCTGCCTGAGGAGCCGTTGTGCTGTATCAGACCGTGTTCTTTCCCCCTCTCCTTAGAACTCCAGACCAAAGTCATTGAGGACGGCTGCCCTGGAAAGGACTCAGTCGTCAGCCTGGAAGTCAAAGGGGAGACCATGAAGATTAGCTGCAGAACGATCCAGGGATCAGTGGCACAAGGTACGTCACCACCACCAGAGGGTGTGAGACGGATTTCTCAGGCTTGCTTCTCAGCTGGTAAGGCCGGCTGCATGTCCCTCCGTGTCAGGCTTGCTTCCCCCAGCCCTCACCGCCGAGCGGCAGGTATTGCACAGGTAAAGTACTGGAGGTTTTGTACCTCTTGAAGCATCACTGGCAATGGCAGGAGATCCCATCTGATATGGGCCGTTGGTCTGTGCTGACAGAGAGAGATGGGAAAGTGAACTAGATGCACCATTGATGTGTATGGGATACAGGGCTCTGTGCTGGAATGGGAATTCCTGGGTTCTCACGCCTACAAATGTAAATTCCTTCTGTCCTAGTCAAGCTTGCTAGAATAAAGGGAACTAGAACAATGAAGAATGAGGGCTGGAAAATTGGGTCCTCAGAAAATGCAATTCTTCATGAAGTGGCTGATTTCTGCAGAAAACTTAGTGTGTGTTGAAAAACTGGCTGCCCCAAATGCCCTCCAACATGAAATATTTTCTGCTTTTGGCAGAAGACCTAAAATACACCTCTACCTCAATATAACGCAACCCAGTATAACACAAATTTGGATATAAGAGAGTAAAGCAGCGCTCCGGGGGGCGGGGCTGCGCACTCCAGTGGATCAAAGCATGTTCGATATAATGCAGTTTCACCTATAATGCAGTAAGATTTTTTGGCTCCTGAGGACAGCGTTATATTGAGGTAGAGGTGTATCTGGATTCTGAAATCATGTTCCTGATGCCTCATGCTCCCATTCCCCTCCATAAGTCAGGCTTTCTGCCAGGCTTTGTCTCCCATGATGCACTGTGGCTAGATGATTGCCATGGTGCATCATGGGAGATGCAGACCAACCAGGGAACCTGGCTCATAGAGGAGAAACAGGAGCATGAGGCACGCGAACCACAACTCCCAGGAGGCATTGCAGTGGCAATTTAAAATAAAAAATTTGGTTTCCACCCCCCCCCCAAAAAAAAACCCTTACGATTTTCACCAGGGGGGAAAACACTCTTTTCCAACTAGCTCTATTAATATCAGATGTTTTGAGAAAACCATCTTCAGGGGCTCTCCAAAAACTGTCAAGATCTGCCCACCCCTGATAACACTGTAACACTGAAACAAACACACAACATAAAGGAGCCCCGTGCCCACTGTTGCGTTCCGTAATTTATGGACAGCCCCTCTGTCTTGTTGTCAGTGCTAGCTGAGCTGCAGTTGTAAGTTGAAGTCTGGCTGCCCGGACACCTCTCTTCCCGCTCTGCTGCTGGCTTGCTGTGCCATCGTGTTACTTTTCTGTGCCCCGTTTTTATCCGTGGGTGGGTCTGAAGCAATACATTACCCAGCTCCTGAAGCGGGGGAGTTGTACAGTGCTTTGCGAGTCCCCTGGTGCAATGCAGGGTAAAGAAGCCGCTAACTCACCTGGTTTCTCCTTGGGGATACTTGCAGCCCGGGCTGGAGTGGCGTTTGCCTCCTACGTGGGCATGGAGTCCCTCCTGAATGGCAGCTTCTTCCATGGCCAAAGGGCCACCTCTGTCTGGCCAGTTCGGATAAATTCCAGGGTGGTGAGTGCCTTCCTGACCAGCCAGACCAAGACCGATTTCCCGGATCCGGTCAACTACACCTTCCGGACCATCATGGTAAGGCCGGCTGCACGTGCCTCCATGAACTGCGGTTGGGGTTGATTCCTCTGATGGGGATGCTGCATTGAATTAACTCGCAGGTGGGGAGGAATTCTTGTGTTCTCCCCAAGTGTGGTGCTGTCTTGGGGGGAAGGGGGGATTGAACTCATGACCTTTTGATCAGAAAGTCTGAATTTCTCCTCCAGCTGCTAAAGGGCCAGCTCCATTAACCGAGCATCAGTAGTAGATGCATGAATTTCCCACTACTGGGATTGAGTGACAGGGGAAGAGAGAAAGAGGAACACGGGGAGACAGTGTGGCCTAGTGGATAGCGCACTAGTGGGCGACCTGGGTTCTACTCCTGGTTCTGCTACTGGCCTGCTGGCTGACCTTGATATCCCCCCCCCCACCTCACTCTGTGCCTCAGTTTCCCCATATGTCAAATGGGGGTAACGATAGTGACTTTTTTTGGAAAGCGCCTTGACTGATGGATGGAAAGCACTGAAGAGCGAGGTGTTAATACTAGGAGCAGGGATAGATTTTTCTTCTGCTTCATTAAGGCAGACACAGAGTCTGGGAGCCCTTCAGAACCACCCCATGTGTGTTCTTTGGCTCACTCTCTGTGGGGAGCGATAGAGAGGCTGTTAACCCTCTGCCCTACTGTTCAGTATTTGTGCTAATGCACAGGCTGAAATCAGTGCCCCCTTCTGGCAGGAGCGGCTCATCGTGCCGCCAAGTGCTTAGCCTGTCTAGACAAAGGGTGGGAGGGGAAACTGAGGCACAGAGCAGGAGCGTGACTCCGTCAAGGTCACACAGCAGGCCAGTGGCAGAGCCAGGACTAAAACTCAAGTCTTCTGAGTTCCAGTCTAATACCCCGTCCACTGGTCCGCACGGCCTCTGTTAGTCTGCCTCTCAAGTGCTCTCCTGCAGTCTCTGACCTGCTCCCCTGGTACGTTTTTTCCAACTTGCGTTATTCTTCGCTTTTTCCTTTTTTGCAGCCAACCAGCAGCCCCGACAAGCTCATCTGCGTCTCGTGGGAGGCCACGGACCGGCGTGGCAGCTGGTCTCGGGCTGGGTGCGGGGTCGTGCGCAGCAACGCCACTCACACCACGTGCAGCTGCAATCACGTCTCCAACCTGGCCGTCCTCATGGCATCGGGGGAGATAACGGTAACGGGCCCGTACTCGCAGACCGAGGCTGCGGGCTTTGCTGGGGGCAGTCGGGTATCCTCTTGGGAAAGGGGAGATTGAAGGAGGACAAGGAGGTAGCTCTGGGGATGTTTACAGGGAGCCCCTCCCCGGCATGGGGGGCAGCACTGGGGAAAGCGCAAAGGGGCTGGGGTGAGCACTGGAGATGGGCATCATGGGCCGATCACAGGCGGTTCCCTGTTCCATGGTCCCCTGCTGGCTCCCAGAGCCCTATGGTTGAAATAAAGGCCCCTGTACAGGTATATGCCCGTGCTCCCCTGGAACAGCTGCGATTATCTGTCACGGGCAGGAGTCGGGGGGAGTTCTTAGGAAAGCCCCACCTGCATTAACTGCCCCACGTGGGACGACGCGTGGCCTCCTAACGAGCCGTCTGCCCCGCCTCCCCGATAGGCAGGCTTCCCACTGTTCCTCATCTCCCACGTCGGGCTGGCCCTGTCCCTGCTGTGCCTCTTCCTCGCCATCCTCACCTTCCTCCTGTGCCGCTCCATCCGCAACGTGAACACCTCCATCCACCTGCAACTCTGCCTCTGCCTCTTCCTGGCCGACCTGCTCTTCCTCACCGCGGTGGACAGCCCCAGCCACCAGGTAAAGCACTCCCCACCCCTCGGGTGGTGCCTAACGTGGCAGGCAGAGCAGCCTGGTAGATAGCGCACTGCCTGGGGACTCTGGTGACCTGGGTTGTAGTCCTGGCTCTGCCCTGAGCCTGTTGGTGATGCTGGGCAAAGCACCTTCCTGTGCCTCAGTTTCCCTATCTGTAAAATGGGGGTAATGATACTGACCTACTTTGAAGAGTGAGCGTTTATTGGGTATGCAGCTAGCAGTGGCCATCAGGGCAGAGAAGAGATCCTAGGGCAAAGCCCCTTCTTGCAATGGTAATTCCCAGGGGTGGGTTTGATGCAGGGGAACCAAGCCCAAGGATGCTCATTAGAGGCTGTTAAATGAAAGAATCATAGGACTAGAAGGGACCTCAATAAGTGTCACAGAGTGTGGGGGTGTCAGGGCCCTGCACCCCCCACTTCCTGCAATTCACCGTGACGCTCAGCCAGACTCTAAAACAGGTTTATTTAGACGACAGGAACACAGTCCAAAACAGGACTTGCCGGTACAGACAACAGGACCCCCTTTAGTTAGGTCCATCTGCGGGCCCCCAGGGAGGCCACAGCCCCATTGGGAAGCCCCTCTTCATTTCTCAGCCAGCTCCAGAGGGAAACTCCCTTCAGCCTCCCTCTGACTCCTCCCCCAGCCTTTGTGTCCTTTGTCCAGTGTCCCTGGCAGAAGTGTTACCTGGCCTCCAACCCCCCTCCTGGGTTCTCAGGTTACATGCTCAGGTATCCTCCCTTCCCCAGTGCAGGCCGTCCCAGCAAAACTCCCCTGCAACCTTCCCAGGTCAATACTCCCCACTCAGCATTCGAACAACACATCAAGAACATTCCCACTTCGTCACAGCAAGTGCTTGTTAGTGCAGGCTGAAGGTCTCTTTGAAATGCCCCCCTGAGCTGGGATTTGTGTGGCAGAAGATAGTGGTGGCTACAGTGCCCCTGGTGGTCGGGTGGAGGCAATGCTCAAACGTTGTTTAGCTGGGCTGCTGGACACAGACCCTGTGGCTCTCTCTGGTTCACCAGTTCCTGCCCTGTTCTGCATAGCGTCGCCACTAGGGGTCGCCCTAAGTGCCAGCCCGGGGAACCACGTAGCAGCAGAGCCCGGGATCTCTGCGCTCACGCGGGCGTTCTTCCCTCCCCAGCTGGCCTGCGCCGTCATTGCTGGCCTCCTGCACTACCTCTTCCTGGCCTGCTTCGCCTGGATGTTCCTGGAGGCCGTGGTGCTCTTCCTCACCGTCCGCAACCTCGGGGTCGTCAACTACTTCAGCACCCACAGCCCCAAGATGCGGCACCTGAGCCTCTTCGGCTACGGCTTCCCCGCCCTGGTGGTGGCCGTCTCGGCGGCGGTTATGCCGGAGGGATACGGCAGGCGGGAAAAGTGAGCGCCTGAGCTGGGGAACTGGCCCTGAGAGGCATTAACATGTGTTAGGGGAGATGCAGGTCCCAGCTCTACCACAGGCTTGGTGCCGGGCAAGCCAATGCCTCAGTTTCCCCATGTGTGAAATGGGGATAATGGCACTGCCCTGCTGCACTGGGGCATTGGGAGACAAAATCGATTAAAGATTGTTAGATGCTACAGTGATGGGGCCTTATAAGTCCCTAGAAGTAAACAGTCCAAATCTAAGGCGTTCTTGGCCTTAAGGAAATTTGATGTACTGTGGTTAGATCTAAAGGACAAATTTGCTGTGTGAGTGCAAAAATGGTAGTGAAGAGAGTAGGTCTTGTCTTACGCCAGCACTGTGTGTGTGTGTGTGTGTGTGTGTGTGCCCGTGCCCGTGCCCGTCCCAGCACTCCCCAGTGAAAGATGCTCTGGACCAGTGGGCGTCTGTCTCGATAGCTGAGCTGCCGTCCTTAATGAATGAATTAATGTTTCTAGCATCTAGTCGACTGGAGCGCAGGACACCTGGGTTCTCTCTCTGGCTCTGCTCCTGACCTCTGTGCATGACCTTGACCTTGAATAAAATTAATAGATTCTCTGGCCAGACCACTGTGATCATGTGCTCCGGCCTCCTGTATAACACAGGCCAGAGAACTCCCCGAAATGAGTCACATCCCCCTTCGCTGCCTCAGTTTCCCTTCCCCCACATCATTTAGATGGTGCTGGTAGGGGCAGGGACTGTCCCTCACTCTGTAGCTCGGTAGGAGCCCCGTTGGGTAGCACTAATATCAATGGTAATCGCTGCACCAGGCTGCTGATGTTCAGTGAACGTCACATTAACCTTTTGTTCTTGTAGCTGCTGGCTCAGCATGGAGAAGGGGTTCATCTGGAGTTTCCTAGGGCCAGTGTGTGTCATCATCGGGGTACGTATCTGTTGCGGCTTGAGCCTGCCGCCTACCTCAGTACGGTGATGTCTGGAGCTCTGCCTGGCTTCCCTTGTCTATTGCTAAGCACTGTGGGCCCAGTTCATCCCCTGGTGTAATGCTACTGACCTCGAAGGAGTATATGCCAAGGAGGAGTTTGGCCCAGTCAGGGAATGGGGTGATAAGAGCCACCAGATCAATCCTGCGAAAGACAGTTTCTGGCATCACATTGGGACTTCAGATCATGGGGCCAGATCCTCACCTGGCGTAAATCAGTATTTCTCTGTTGATTTCAACGGAGCAATACTGATTTGCACTAGCTGCGGATCTGGCCAGATAAACATACCGAACAGCAACACCCTTGCTTTGGATGGCGACAATTTCTGCTTCTGCTCATGTCGAGACCCCCAGCTGCCCGTCACATCCCTTCCCCGGAGCCTGAGGCAAATCAGGGTTAGTGAGATAAGAACATACAAACATAAGAACGGCCACACTGGGTCAGATCAAAGGTCCATCTAGCCCAGTATCCTCTCTTCCGACAGTAGCCAGTGCCAGGTGCCCCAGACAGGGATCTCTGCCTGGATGGGCTCAGGCATTTGGTCACAAGCTGAGGTGGTTCAAAAGTTTTGAATTTTTTTTAAGCAGAATTTTTTAATTGTTTCTTTAAACAGTCAAACACAGCAAGCAGCAAATATTTGGCCACACACTTCTGAAACCCCAAACCGTGTTCAGGTTTTGGCAGACTAATTTCAGCTTTTCAAGTAAAAAAACCACAACAGATTTTGAAGGAAAGCTGACATTGTCCGTGATTTTTTTCTGCTTTTTAAAAAAAAACCCTAGTTTTCGATCCAAAAAAAGTTTTGACGGAAAATATTTGTCCAACCCTTTTAATGAGCTTTAGTGCCTTTTAGCTCTAGCTGATGCTGAGAACTAGTGATACCTTGTAAAGATGACTTGAAAAGAAGTTTTCTTAAAACTGGGTTTGTGCCGAGATGTGGAAGGTTTTTAAATGTTTATTTTTTCCAGGGCTGCCCGGGGGTGGAGTGAGGGGGGGCAATTTGCCCAGAGGCCCACACAAGAATATAGTATTGTATAGTATTGCAACTTTTTTGTATGGAAGGGGCCCCTGAAATTGCTTTGCCCCAGGCCACCTGGCCCCAGAGGGAATGAACAGAAAGGGTGATTATTAAGTGATCCATTCCTGTTGCCCATTCCCAACTTCTGGCAAACAGATGCTAGGGTCACCATCCCTGCCCATTGCCATTGATGGACCTATCCTCCATGAACTTATCTAGTTCTTTTTTGAACCATGTTATAGTCTTGGCCTTCACAACATCCTCTGGCAAGGAGTTCCACAGAGGTTGACTGTGCGTTGTGTGGGAAAAAAATACTTCCTTTTGTTTGTTTTAAACCTGCTGCCTATTAATTTCACTTGGTGACCCCTAGTTCTTATGTTATGAGAAGGAGTGAATAACACTTGCTTATTTACTTTCTCCATGTCGGTCATGATTTTCTAGACCTCTATCATATCCTCCCTTAGTCGTCTCTTTTCCAAGCTGAAAAGTCCCAGTCTTATTCATCTCTCCTCATATGGCAGCCGTTCCAGACCCCTAATCATTTTTGTTGCCCTTTTTTGAACCTTTTCCAATTCCAATATATTTTTTTTGAGATGGGGCGACCACATCTGCAGGCAGTGTTCACGGTGTGGCCGTACCATGGATTTATATAGAGGCAATATGATATTTTCTTTCTTATTAACTATCCCTTCCTTAATGATTCCCAACATTCCGTTTGCTTTTTGTCTGCCGCTGCACACTGAGTGGATGTTCTCAGAGAACTCTCCACAATGACTCCAAGATCTTTCTTGAGTGGTAACAGCCAATCTGGATCCCATCATTTTATATGTATCATTAGGATTCTGTTTTCCAATGTGTATAACTTTGCATTTGTCAACATTGAATTTCATCTGGCATTTTAAGTATCAGAGGGGTAGCCGTGTTAGTCTGGATTTGTAAAAGCAGCAAAGAATCCTGTGGCACCTTATAGACTAACAGACGTTTTGCAGCATGAGCTTTCGTGGGTGAATACCCACTTGCATCCGAAGAAGTGGGTATTCACCCACGAAAGCTCATGCTGCAAAACGTCTGTTAGTCTATAAGGTGCCACAGGATTCTTTGCTGATCTGGCATTTTGTTGCCCAGTCACCTGGGTTTGAGAGATCCTTTTGTAGCTCTTCGCAGTCTGCCTGGGACTTAATTATCTTGAGCAATTTTGTATTTGCAAATTTTGCCACCTCTCTACTTTGATTCTAGATTAATTCCGTCCTTTTTGCCTTAACGCTCTGGATGCTGCAGAGAAAGCTTTCCAGCCTCAACACTGAAGTGTCCACCCTTAAGGAGACCAGGTAATGTTGGTTTAAAAGCAGAGCTGAAAAGTATAGTTCAGTGGTGGTAAGAGGGAGGGGGCAGGGTGGGAGTCAGGACTCCTGGTTTCTGTCCCCAGCTCGGGGAGGGGAGTGGGGTCTAGCAGTTAGAATTGGGAGTCAGGACTCCTGGGTTCCATTCCCAGCTCTGCTACTGGCAGTGTAACTTTGGGCAAGTCACTGTGCCTCAGTTTCCCTCTTTTAAAAACTGGGCTGAAGTGGGAGTTGTGAGCCTCCCTGAGTGTTGGGACAGCCCTTGGAGATCCTCAGTCTGGCCGACAGCCCCCCAAGGGCAGTGCTGGACGCCCCATTGTTTGTGTCTCTCAGCCGTGGAGTGGCCAGGGTGCTAGAATGCAGGAGAGAGGGTGATGTTGCTGCGAAGCCTGGATGGACAGATCCTCAGCTGGTGGAAGCTGGTGTCTCTCTATGGGATCTGCCGATTTGAACCAGCTGGAGATCTGCTCCCAAGGGGCTTTCCCCCGTCTCTGACACCTTGGATTTACAAACCTGCTCTACTCCTTGCTGTGTACCCCGCACTGACATCTTCCTCGCCCCGTCCCCACCTGCCCTCTGCAATGGGGCCTGGCTGGGATAGTCACCCCGAAAGCCAGGTCACGTAGAAGCAAAGCTCTCTCTGTGTTTCTATGTGCCTGCAGCCAGTGCTGGTGAGTGTGTCACAGGGCTCCTTTTGCCTGATCCAGACAGGATCTGAATCCGTCCCAGCCCCTCTTAGCGAGACTTGGGTCTTTAGGAAGCATTCACCATTTCGGCCCGGACCCCCCTGTGACGATGCGGTTCTGGCGGGACCCAACTGAGAGTGCCAATTCAGCAGCAATTGCTCAAACAGGGCAGTCACAGCCCAAGGCTGTTTTTCCACCTCTAAGGCTAACCAAACCAGCCAGACAAAAAGGACTTTGGTTTCACCCCACTGGCTAACCACAAGTCACACAAGCAATTGCCTTAGACACTCCAGTCTCCCAGTATCCCCACCAGTGCCACTCATCCTTGGGATGAACGGTTATATAAACCAACACCCCAATAAAAGAAAAAAGTTCTCTCGATCCCAAAGAATCAAGCCCCAGACCCAGGTCAATATACACATCAGATCTTACCCACAAATCACGCTGTTGCCAATCCTTTAGAATCTAAAATCTAAAGGTTTATCCATAAAGGGAAAAAGGTAGAGATGAGAGCTAGAATTGCTTAAATGGAATCAATTACATACAGTGATGGCAAAGTTCTTAGTTCAGGCTTGTAGCAGTGATGGAGTAAACTGCAGGTTCAAATCAAGTCTCTGGAGAACATCCCCAGCTAGGATGGGTCATCAGTCCCTTGTGTAGAGCTTCAGCTTGTAGCAAAGTCCCTCCAGAGGTAAGAAGCAGGATTGAAGACAAGATGGAGATGAGGCATTAGCCTTATATAGGCTTTTCCAGGTGTAAGAACCTCTTTGTTCTTACTGTGGAAAATTACAGCAAAATGGAGTCTGGAGTCATATGGGCAAGACCCTGCATACTTTGCTGAGTTACAAGGCGTATCTGCCTCCTCTCAATGGGTCAATTATGTAGCTGATGGTCCTTAATGGGCCATCAAGCAGGCTAGGCAGAGCTAGCACCAACTTGTCTGGGATGTTTCCCAGAAATACAGCACAGATTTGAAATACAGACAGTGTACAGCCAATACTCATAACTTCAACTACAAAATGATACAGACATACAGACAGCATAATCATAACCAGCAACCCATAACCTGGTCTTAGACACCTTATATGACCCCCTTTACATAAGATTTGGTGCCACTACAGGACCTTGGTTGCAAACCATGTTCTATATGGTCCCAGTTTATATCAATAACATCACACCCCCTGACTCAGCCACCCTCCAGAGGCCTGTCATCACGGGATCTCTCCCTCTGCCTTTCTCCAGGCTACTGACCTTTAAAGCCATTGCCCAAGTCTTCATTCTGGGCTGCACGTGGATTTTCGGTCTCCTCCAAATCGGCCCAGCCGCCACAGTCATGGCGTATTTATTCACCGTCGTCAACAGCCTGCAGGGAGCCTTCATCTTCCTGGTGCACTGTCTCCTCAATCGCCAGGTACCACCTAGGGCCCTTCGTCCCCTGATGGACTCAGCAGGCCCCCTGCCAGCAGAGAGGAGGGGGGGCTAAGGACGCTTTACTGGACGCCCTGAGGCTGCTCTAACTTGTACCAAGGCATAGAGGAGGGGGAGCATAAATAGCTGTAAGTCTCTGCATGGGTAACAGCCAGTGAGCCCCAATGACTGCATCGGGCTCAGGTCCCTTTTATCAGGCAGGATTAGATGCAGCTCTTGTTCATTTGCATAACGCCCAGATGCTGAGGTGCTGGGCACGTTAGAAATGGAGATAAGGCCTAGAGAGAAGAGATCTCTCGGCACCACTGACTGTCTCTGCATCTCCAGGTGCGGGAGGAGTACAAGAGACGGTTCACCTGCAAAGCCAAGTCCTACGTTTCCGATGTCTCCATGTCTACTTTAGCCACCAGCAGCAAAGCGGTAAGAGAGCCAATGACCCTGCGATTTGTGCCGCCCCTCACCAGATGCATCCGAAAGGCTAGCTCTGGGCAGGGTTACAGCACTGGACTGGGAGTCAGGACTCCTGGGTTCTATTCCAGGCTCTGGAAGTGGGGTGGGTCTAGTGGTTAGAGCAAAGGGGGTTGGGAGTCAGGACTCCCCGGTGCAGGGCAGCCGTTGTGTCTGGACTGCTATAGTTAAATTGGCACAAAAGCTGGGTGCAAACCAGCCCTCAGGGACTTCAGAGCATTTGGGGAAGCTCCAGTGACACCAATAGACATGGAAATCTGCTACGCTAGGAGCTTGAAGTCTGGGTTAAATCCGAGTGCACAGAAGGGCTGATCCCACTCATCTGATATCAAAACTCTCTTGGGAGCTTGTGTTTTCCCCTCCGGAACCATGCCGGTGTCTCTCGTTCCTTGCAGGGCTGATGTTCTGGCCGGGAGGCAGGAGACGCCATCGCGCCACAGGAGAAGGAAAAGCTTATTGCAGAACTTGAATCTGCCGTCTTTAAAGTGCTTGCAGGATCAGAACTTCGAAACCAACCTGCCAGCTGGAGTGTGATCCCGGGATTAAATCAGCGGGCTGGGAAGGGGAGAGGGGTGTGAGGATTAGAGCTGGGGGTGCTGGCAGTCAGGACTCCTGGGTTCTTCTATCCCTGGCTGTGGGGTCTAGTGGTTAGAACAAGTTAGACTCCCTAGGCATGGGCCAGTAGCACCTGTAGTTTAATCTAGCTATAGCTTAATCCACTGCTGCTTTTCGGAGATTCCCTTTCTCCTTATTTATCATCCCCCCCACCCCAATCCTTCAGTCCCCTGAAATCTGAGCAGGTTTTGCATGTCTGCGGCATTTCAATACTGTAAAATGAGTTTGATTTTGAATGCATGACTTCGCGGTGTCTTTTTAAAACACTTTCTCGAGTGGTTTCGTTTCTACGCCCTAAAATAGACAGGCTCAATTGTGTCTCCCTCTAGTGGCTGGAAATGGGGTACGAGCAACCACATCCCGAATCCCCACAATGCTGGGTCTAAGTGCAGTTCCTAGTGCTCCCTGACAGCAAGGGTGCGCTGTCGAGCACGCCCAGTAGTGCTGTCCTATGAATTCAGTACAGCCTGCGCTCTGCCCCATGGCTGCTTAATGCAAGCCAGTATTTGGAGAGACGCCTAATGGTGACATCAGGAAGTACAGTCTGGGAGCTAGAGTGCCTGAGGGAACCAGTGGGTCTGTATCCAGCAGCTCAGTACAGGACCCCCCTTTATTGGCATCCACGCAGAGTCCTGGCTCTGCTACGCCCCCCCTACTCTTGGAGAGCTCGGTTCTTTTGTCCATGATCTTGTTGGGCCCAGTGCGCACCCCCACATGTGCAACTGCCCCTGCTGCTTTGCACCCCTCTGCTGCTGCCCCTCCGCCACCAACAGGGTGTGACTGTGTCTGGATCCCAGCCTCATGTGGCCACCAGCCCCCTCCCCCCTCAGCATGGGATTGCCTCAAGAACGGTCACAGTGGGTCAGAGCAATGGTCCATTCGCCCAGTGACCTGTCTCTGACAGTGGCCTGTGCCATTCGCATCCTAGGGAAGGAACAGAACAGGGCAATTAGCCAGTGATCCATCCCCTGACAGCCAGTCCCAGTTCTGGCCGTCGGAGGCTTAGCTGTCTTGGCTAACAGCCAGCGATGGCCCTGTCCTCCAGGAACCCAGTTATACCTTCTCCGGCCTGCGGTGGATTATGGCACCGGCTACTAGCAAGCTGTTCAACTGGGCAGTAGGGGCCCTCTAAGCGCTTTGAGATCTACTGCTGAAAAGGGACCCAGCAGTGATCCTGGTACATTACAGTCCAATGGGCCAGGGGGAGACGTACCTCAGGGTATGTCTATGCTGCAGCTGGGGATGTGCAGAGCCCTTAGGATTTATGGGGCCCTCCGCAGTATTATTAAACTTGTGCCCCTATGCCCGACTTGCTCTTAGCAACACAAACACAAGCTTGGAAAACTTGCCACGTGGACTTTATTCAAACCAGTTTAATTGTGCTGCCTTCACCCCTAACCCTGCACTTCCCTCCCACTTGCACCCCCAGACCCAGCCCTGCGGTGCCAGTCTGCCCCGCCACACTGCCCCTCTGCCCAGTACTCCCACCCCCTTATGCCCAGCAATCCCCATGCCCAGCAGCCCCTCACCCAGAGATCTCCCTATGCCCAGCGATCTCCCATCCACAGACACCCCCCACTGCCCAGCACCCCTCTCACAGCCCCCCTAACTGCCCAGCACCCCCATAGTCCTGAGGGAATTCAGCACCAAAAAATTAAATTCTGTGCACAATATTTTAAATTTTGCAAAATTCTGCAATTTTTGTCAATAAATAAATGTGGAGGCTCCAGCATGGCAGTGGCAAGCTTAGGCCACTGGGTGCATGGAGGTGGGAGAGCACCCTGCAGCCTTCCCCCTCCCCTCCCGTCCTAGGATGGGGACTTGGCAGTGAGGTATCTCTGTGTGCAGGTCACAAGGCCACAGGGAAGTGTTTTACATGATGGCTGGGATGTCACCATGACCCCAAATCCAAAAGAAATAGCTGATACCAAGGACTGAGTCCAGGCCCTTCCCTGCTGTCATAACTATACAGCTAAAGGGTAGCAAAAAATCTCCTCCTTTACCTGTAAAGGGTTAAGAAGCTCAGATAATCTGGTTGGCACCTGACCAAAAGGACCAATAAGAGAAGATCCTTTCAAATCTCTGGGGGGAGGTTTTTTGTTTTGTGCTTCTTTGTTGACAAAGAGAGGGACCAGGCAGGAAAAAAAAACAACCCTCTCCTAAAACCATACCTGAAATAAGTCTCTAAGATTACAACTTGTAAGTATAGCAAGAGAATGTGTCAGTTTATCTTTTGTTTTAGCTTGTGAATTTTCCCTGTGCTAAGAGGAGAACAGGTTTATCCCTGTTTTTGTAAATTTGAAGTTTTGCCTAGAGGGGAATCCTCTGTGTTTTAAATCTTATCACCCTGTAAAGTTACCTTCCATCCTGATTTTACAGAGGTGCTGCTTTTACTTTTTTTCCTTTATAATAAAGTTTTTTTAAGAATCTGATTAGTTTTTAGTGTCCTAAAAATCCCAAAGTCTGTCTGGGCTCACCTTGTTACCTATCTGGTTGGTAGATTATTCTCAAGCCTCCCCAGGAAAGGGGGTGAAGGGGCTTGGAGGGGATATTTTGGGGAAACATGAACTCCAAGGCGTCCTTTTCCTAAATCTTTGCCTAACTCACTTGGTGGTGGCAGCAATACTCATCCAAGGACAAGGAAGGATTTGTGCCTTGGGGGAGTTTTTAACCTAAACTGGTAGAAATAAGCATAGGGGGTCTTTCATGCGGGTCCCCACATGTGTACCCCAGAGTTCAGAGTGGGGAGGGAACCCAGTCATCTGCCACTGCTCTGGGCCATCAACTCCCAAATGGCCTTTCATTCTCCCTAAAATAGAGCATTTCCCGCTAATCTTGACAAGTAAAGAAGTGCTTGGGAAGTGCAGTTTAATAAGAAAAGGAATTGTAGTCAGGCACCAGGCTTTTTTTCTGCCCTGATTTATACACCTGGTTGCCACACAGGGCTCAGTGGGGATTGTACTGGGTATAACTCAGCACACAGTTTCAACAATGCTTCAACCTTGGGGCTGGAGCCGTAAGCAGCCGAGTCTCACGTGAACAGTGGCGCTTGTTTTGGATTATTTAAAGCTGTTTTCAAAGGTCTTTCCCACAGGGGAGGAAGAAGGTGCTGCATTCTTGAAGGGACCTTTAAAATCCCACTCAACTCTGCACTGTTTAGACCTCTCCCTGGTTCAAAATGCTGCCAGCTTGAGAGACCGCGCTGGAGATACTTGGATCCACAAGAAAAAAAACCATGTCCCTTTTCCCTAAATGAAAGTGTTCAGCTACTCCAGCCTTGTCAAGTGTGAGTCCATCTTCCTCCCCAGCTAAGAGGTCACTCCCTCCCTTGCATTCTGCAGCCCTGATTGCTGCTTTTCTGCTCCTGGTACGTCCCCCTCCTCCTATTGTTTTAGTGTCAGTTTCCTCCTGTAGAGACAGGAATATTGTGAATGGGCAGGGAAAGCAAATGCCACCTGCTTTTATTTTCCTCTAAACTTCCCCTCCGCCCCAGCCTGGTTGTGTGTGTGCCTCTCCCTCCTCCCAGCCCAGGTCTGCTGCTGATCCCTTGTCAGGATCCCTCCCCACTCTGAACTCTAGGGTACAGACGTGGGGACCTGCATGAAAGACCCTCTACGCTTATTCCTACCAGCTTAGGTTAAAAACTCCCCAAGGCACAAATTCTCCCTTGTACCTTAGGTAACGCTGCCACCACCAAGGGATTAGACAAAACTCAGGAAAAGGACCACTTGGAGTTCCTACTCCCCCCTAATATCCCCCCAAGCCCTACACCCCCTTTCCCGGGGAGGCTTGAGAACAAACAAAATGAGCACAGACCAACCTGGTTTTTTTTTAGGACACTAAAAAAACCAATCAGACTTTAAAAAAAACAGAACTTTATTAGAAAGAAAAAAGGTAGAAGAAGCACCTCTGTCAAATTAGAATGGAAGATAATAAGAACAGACAAAACAAAGCCACCACCAGATTTGAAAGTATCTTGTCCCCTTATTGGTCCTTTGGGTCAGGTGTCAGCCAGGTTACCTGAGCTTCTTAACCCTTTACAGGTAAAAGGATTTTGTGCCTCTGGCCAGGTGGGATTTTATAGGACTGTACACAGGAGGGCTGTTACCCTTCCCTTTATAGTTATGACATCCCTGCTTGGGAAGGGAAGAGAGGAAAGGTGCCGGTCCAAAGGGGATCCTCGAGGTCTGGGCTTAAACTTCAGAGAAGAGGGAGGCGGAGTGAAGAGGAGACTAGGGGAGAGGTGGCAGGGAGTTGCCGGGGGACAGGGCATGTGGGCAGAAGAGGGGAGAGGTGCAGGTACAGTGTGGGGATGCTCGGAACAGCTGCTCTCCCCCCGGGCCACCACCCTGCTACTCAGGAGGCCCTAGTGCATTTGCTGCTTGCTCACTGAGCTAGACAAAGAACCCCCCCACCCCGCTCCTTTTCCTTCTCAGCCCGGCTCCCCCCAGCCATCCCTAGCCTGGTTCCTCCCCCCCCGCCCACTCCCCTAAGTCCCATACCCGCCTCTACCCCCTGAGCTGGGCTCCCCCTCCCTTCCCCAGCCTCCGGGTATCTCTCCCCCCACCCAACTCTGTTCCCAGCCTTGCCTGGCCCGGCTCCTCCTGCTCACTCACATGCAAACTTTCGTTCCTGGCCCCGTGACGCCCGAGCCAGCTCAGATCAGGGGGGTGATGCAGCGCTCGAGCCGCACTGGAATGCAAGTACTGGAAGTATCACAAGATGCCACGGAAGTGCCGGAACGGTGTGCCGGAGCGTTCCAGTACGACTCACCCATCAGCTCAGACATGTCTAGAAGTGCAGTGGTCACACCTCCTGGTTGCAATGTAAGTACATCCTTAGCCCTCACGAGGGACCACTCGGGGTTTCTTGGGTCTGGGGCGTGGGCCTACAGGGCAGCTCTGGCTTGTGGCTTCAAAGAGGAAGTTTTTTTCACAAGAAGTGTCACCATCCTGCACCAGGGCGATAAGAGGAGGCAAGAAACCAAGGAGGGGAACTGAGCTCTGTGAAGGAGATAAGGCAACAGAAAGCTGCAGGGATAAAGCAGAGAGATTGGTGCTCCGTGCTGGGTTAACTTTTGCAGTAATGGGTGAATGGGGATTCATAATATGTAGCTTCTTCTCTCCCCCCTCCCCCCCCACAACACCCCATTGTTCACCCCGACAGGGTTCTTGGTCTCCACAGCTGTCCCCTAGTAGCAGAGCACGAGATCCACTCTGATGCGTTACCTCAGGTCCTCTGAGGCATAGTGCTGTGAACACGGTGCCTAGAGCAGTGCCAGGAATGCTGGTAGGCAGGTGCTAGAGCCCTGTCCAGCTGGCCCAGTTGGGCCCCATGACCTCTACTTCAGACCTATCCAGAAGTGAGAGTCATTCCAGAGCAGAGGAGGGCTTGTAGGGAGAGACCCTGCAGCAGCTAAGTCAGAAGAAATGTTGTGTTCCCTCTTTCTGGGGCCATTCAGGCCTTTGGTGTAAGTTAGAGCAGCCTCGAGGCTGTTCTAACTTATGCTGCAACCTGTAGCCTCTTGGGGAGCAGGGAAGAGCTGCAGTGCAATGTACTCTGGTCATGCCCCTGATTTGCCCTCCACTCCGAGAGCAGGGGGATGCAGGACCCGTACTCCAGCTAGCGAGGCCCCCTGACCACGGAACCTTTACAAAGGGTGGCCATTTCTGCCAACTTTATACCTTAAAAGGTCTGGCATAAAATCAAGACGGGGCACAGTGTCTGTGTTTCCCTTTCTATAAGCTGTACAGTCAGCTCCGAGCCCCAGAACGACTTCCTACTCCAGGAGGAAAGGCAAAAGTGATAGGCAAAAAGGTCAGAGTTAGTTACCAAAACAAAATATAAGCACACATCTGAACTCTTGACCCTGTTAGACTGGGCAACATCTAGATGAAGCAGTTTTTCTCACCCCGCTGGATATTGCGGTTCATAGTACACAGATTTCACCCTTGAAATCTGGGCCAGTTCCCTCAGTTATAGTTTTCAGAGTGTCCTTGTTGCTTGCAGCAGAGGTAGGTGAAGGAAAAAGGCCCAGCATGTGGCCACTGGGTTTAGGGCCGGCTTTAGGAAGTGCGGGGCCTGATTCGACAGGGCCCCGGCAGGGGTGATTCACACGGCGGTGCTCCGGGTCATCGCTCTGGGTCTTCCGCGGCACTGAAGGACCCGTCGATGACGACCTGGTAGAGAACCGCCCAGTGAGCACATCCCCGCCATCCGACCCCCACCCATGTCCTGCCCCCGACTGCCCCCCTCAGAAACCGCAACCCATCCACCCCCCTGCTCCTTGTTCCCTATCCACCCCCTCCCGAGACCCCCCCCACCCTAAGTGCCCCCCAGGACCCCACCCCCTACCCAACTTGCCTTGCTCCCTTTCCCCTGAGTGCCCCGACCCCATCCACCACCACCCCAACAAACCCCCGGAACTCCCACCGGCCAGAGTCTGGGCTGTGGCCAGAGCCACGGGGCCAGGGCCAGAGCTGTGGGGCTGGGACCAGAGGGAGCTGCTGGGCCGGGGCTGGAGGGAGCCGCCGGGCCGGACCCGCTTGGCTGGATCCGAACTGGGCCGTGCCGCAGCTCCCTGGAGCCCTCCTCGAGCCTCCCCGCTCCTGCTCACCTTGCAAAGCCGCTGCTTCTTTCTGAACCCTCCCTGGCTTCCCGCCCGAACATCTGATTTGCGGGAAGCGGGGGAGGGGGAGGAGAAGGGGGGTGGAATGTTCAAGGGAGGAGGGGGAGGTGAGCTGGGGCGGGGGCGGGGCGGACAGCTGCTGGAGCTTGGGAACTGGGCTCCAGCTCACCAATGAGCAGGGGGCCCGATTCAGGAGAATCGTCCTAAAGCCGGCCCTGACTGGGTTCTGTTTTATACCCTCTGAGCAGTTCCCCTGGTGTGGCCTCATGCAGGGGAGTCATCGCATTGTAGCTCCCTTGCTGGACACTGGCTGTTGATGGGTTGTTTGACACCCCGCCCGGGTGTTGGTTACTTTCCTTGCTGTTGACTCTGGGGAGCGAATCTCTGGCTGATTCCTCAACTTACAGCATGTTTTAGTGACAACCATACACACAATTCTCATAACTTCATGTGCATTATTTATATACATATATGGATAGAGAAATGACTTTCAGCAGAGCGTAACCTTTCCCCTGATACCTTGCAAGGCCTGCTTTATATGTAAAATCACGATTACATAAAAATGAGGAATATGGTTACAAGCTGTAGAATGTCACATGTAGTTCCCAGGAACCATCCATGAGGTTATTTAAAGCCTTCACATCCCTCTATTATTATTAGCCAGTTTCAGTTCCCGAAAGGCAAGGAGCACAGTTTCCCCTGCTACTTTCCTGCAGGGAGGTAGGCAAGGGAGCTGGAACTATTTTTCTAGTGGGAGGCGGGGGGGTGCTGCTGATGGAAACCATGTATTTGGTGTTTGTTATTAGTGCTTCAACCTGAGGGGCATGGCAGCGTCTCTAGTATCAGCACTGCTGGAGGTAGGTTTACCCTCATAACAAACGTTAGCTAGATACTGAGAGGCCATTGTGGGCAGGGGAGGTGTGTCCCTCCTAAGAGAGAGACAGCTGAGATGAGAATCCCCAGTAAAAACTGTGTCACTCAGCAAACTTCCTCTGAGAAAGATCACAACAGGATAAAGTAGATGCGGTTTTCTTGTCTGGTTGCAGAAGGCAATGGCCACCATGAAGCAGCTTATCTCCTATGTTCTGGGTAAGTTTGAAAGGAATTGGGTTATTTTCTTCCAACGGGGGCTTGGCAAAAAAGAACCTTAGCTTAAGCTCTCTAGGGCAGGAAACCTCTCTTTGTTTTCTGTTTCTACAGCTCCTAGCACAGGGGTCCATGACCGGCTGCTGCCATAATAATTGTGTTGGGATCTGTGTAGGGCCCTTCACTGATGGGCATTCAGCCCAGATCTGTGTCTCTGGAAATGAACACTCGTTTTATCAATGACCTGGAGGAAAACATAAAATCATCACTGATAAAGTTAATAAACCACCGATTCCAAGGTCAGACAGGACTAGTGTGAGCATCTAGTCTGACCTCCTGTCTACATAGACCAGAGACCTACCCCCAAAATTATTCCTAGAGCAGATCTTTTTAAAATCAAGATTGGCTGTGTTTCCAAATCGTCAGGGATGGGAAATCTACCATGACCCTTGGTAAATTGTTCTAATGGCTAATTACCCTCACTGTCGAACATGTACGCCTTCTTTCCAGGCTGCATTTGTCTAGTTTCATCTTCCTGCCATTGGATTGTTTTACACCTTTCTCTGCTAGATTAAAACCCCCAATATTAAATATTTGTTCCCGTGTAGATGTTTATAAACAGTAATCAAGTCACCCCTTAACCTTCTCTTTGTTAAGCTAAATAGATCGAGCTCTTTGAATCTTTCGCCTACACACGTGCTCCAATCCTCTAATTCTCCTGGCTCTTTTTGGGGTAGTCATTGGGCCACAGAATGAACGAGAGGGACTCTGCAGTGCGGGGGTTAGCACACCTGCTTGGGACAGGGGAGACCCAGTTTCCAGTCCCTCGCTTCAATGGCTCTTTCAGTGCTTCTGCTTTGTGTAGCTAATTAAACAGGACAAACTTCAGGAGCCCCACAACAGCATAGCACAGTGGGGAGGACACCCCCCTGTTCAAAACCCCTTTTCCTCCCATCAGGCACAAGGGGGGAATTGAGCCTTGATCTCCCGCATTCCAGGCGAGTGATCTAACCCCAGGCTAAAAGGTATGAACAAGGTGCCCCCACTGCTTTTCCCCTTCCCCCAATTTTGAATGGGACCCAGTCCAGGAGGTGTGCTCTGAGCATGCCTACAAGATTGGGGTCCCCATCCCCCAACTTGTGGGGCTTAGGTGTGAGAGAGGCATCAAGAGCAAGGCAAATAGGGCATGTGCCCAGAGGCAGAGACTCAGATGCCTGGAAAAAGTTTTACCCGGTGAGTTTAGGCATCTACAGGGGTAGGGGGCAGTGAGCAGGGGCTTTGTGGCTAAATCTGAGATTTAGACCCTTAAGTACCTTTGTGGATCTGGCCTTAATTGCGAGACCCCCCATTTTTCTTGTTGACTTCAGTGAAGTTATTGTAGGTTGGTATCAGTGTAACTGGGACCAGACTAGCCCCTGAGCTTTATCCTAACTCAGTGGTTCTCCACCAGGGTACACATGCCCCCGGGGGTACGCACAGGTCTTCCAGGGGGTACATCAACTCATCTAGGTATTTGCCTAGTTTTATAACAAGCGACATAAAAAGCACTAGCGAAGTCAGTACAAACTAAAATTTCCTACGGACAATGACTTGTTTATACTGCTTTATGTACTATGCACTGACATGCAAGTACAGTATTTCTATTCCAGTTGATTTATTTTATAGTGATATCATAACAATGAGAGTCAGACATGTTTCAGTAACAGCGTGCTCTGATACTTTTGTATTTTT
Source organism: Mauremys mutica (assembly GCF_020497125.1). NCBI lineage: Eukaryota > Metazoa > Chordata > Testudines > Geoemydidae > Mauremys > Mauremys mutica. Next base: position 20,852,817 of record NC_059091.1, on the reverse strand, counting down.
ATGTCTGATTTTGTAAGCAAGTAGTTTTTAAGCGAGGTCAAACTTGGGGGTATGCAAGACAAATCAGGCTCCTGAAAGGGGTGCAGTAGTCTGGCAAGTTTGAGAACCGCTGTGTAACTCATGATGCAACTCAGAGAAGCCATATAACAAATGGTGGATTTAGTCAGTAAAACTTCCTTAGGACATGGGACCATCTGGGTCATTGAGTCCAGGCACCTGCTGTTGTTCACGGTCCCATCATAGAACAGAATTATATGAATAGGGTGAATTCCATCTTCAGACTAGTTGGGTTATTTGCCACCACTAGTCCTATTGGAAAACTGTTCCAGATCCTCCTTCCTCTAACGTCCAGCCATCTTAGAGCCACAAGGGAAAGTACCTCCTGTAATGGGCTGCACAGTGCTGGATCGCAAACACAAAGCGGTGAGAGCTGGGAAAAGCCCACGGCCAAGGGTTGGGAGCTCCTCTGCTTCTATTGTGCCTGGCATGAGCCGTTGTTCTATTGTAAACTGCTGAATCCGTTGGGGGTAAAATAAGGATCAGGTGAAAATATTTTTGATCCAAAAAGGTTTGGTCTCTTTGTTTTTAAATCCTCACCATGTGCCTCTGCATTTCTTAGTTCCAGCTGAGTGTGGGAGAGGAAGTATCAAGTAGCCATTCACTGGAGCTGCTACAGTGCAGGGAACAGAAGTAAACTTCTGAGATTTCCTCCTGCGTTCCCAGCTCCAGAGGGGTTTTTGCTGAGCAGTTGGGCTTCTGATGGTGGCATCCAAAGCATGTATCTGAGGCTCAGGTGTCAATGAAGGTAGCAGAGGGTCAGTTGATACACAGCAGTACTACGGCAGCAGGTTACAAGGAAGTGGCTTTCACACTGTGTTCTGAGATGATCTGATAAATGTGCAGTGGGGACATTGGGTAATAGCAGAAGTGAGTCAGTCTCTTACAGTGTAGGTGTGGGTACGAGACAAACTCTGATTGTCCTCACTCAGTGTTTCCGCAGACAAACTTCCCTTTGGGTTGAATGACAGAAGTAGGCTGAGCACAACTTGATTTTATTTTTCTATTTTTATCTATTTTAATTTTCTCGGTTGTGGGAAACTGGAGGGGTCAGGCCATGCGGGGAGTCAGACAGTATTTGTTTAGTGACAATAGACCTTGAGATTCAAAAAGTTAAAGCTCTGTAATTGTGAAAACACAAATTGTCAATATCACGTCACAATCTATAAAGTAAATATCCTGAAATCCAACTGTAATAAGTTCTCAAGCAGCATTTTTCTTTTCCTATCGGTCAATCTCAGTTATTACTGATGGAAATATTTTTTCATGGGTTTCGGTGTGTATGACAAAATTGACGTTTACCAACATGTACCAATATAAATTGAATCCTTCCAACGCTACTGTTTTACAGGTCCTCATCCTCCCCACGAGGAGGGTTTGGCCCTCTGAAAATCCCCCCAAATTGCTTTTATTATCTACAGACTATATTTCAGCCATGCTTGGGGGGTCTCCACCAGTATCAGAGCCTTTCTGTGCTAGGCGCTGTAGGGACACAATGACTTGAACTTACAGTCTAAATAGAAAAGATGGACCAAGGGGAAACTGAGAGGGGTAAGGACTTGTCCAAAGTCAACTGTCAGGTCAGTGACTGAGCCAGAAATAACACCCTGATCTCCCAGCCTACTGCTCTATCCACTAGGCCACGCAGCCTCCTACAGGGTAACCGCACTAAAACCCAGTGCAGTAAGAGCATCCTTGGTTGTTTCTCCTCTTTCAGGCTTTTGCTGGCTCGTCTGCTTCAAGGGGACTCAATGTTTCACCAGCACTTGTAAGTTGATGCCTAGAAACCTGGACAAAAATCTGCAGATTTGAACCCCGGTGTGTCCTGCAGCTGGAGGGGGGCTTTGAATGGGCAAAGACCTTTCCATCCCATTTCCTCCTTATGTCTCTCTGTATATTTTTCATTCTCTTCTGATCTCTTGATCTTTGTCTCTGCCTCCTTCTTCCCTAGTCACCAGAAAGCCACATGCTTCACTGGTGGCTAAATAGGGCTGTGTTTTAATTAAATGACCAGTGCTGGTTCCTTCTTCATTTTACAGCTAACAGGTGTGATGATCAATCTGTGTGCCCTACACACGCAATGTGCACCAATACTATCCAGGGCCAGTACTGCACCTGCCGACCTGGGTTTGTATCCACTTCAGGGGACCCAGACTTCACTGATCCAACAGTTCGATGCAAAGGTGACTGAGCGCCTGAGTCAACCCAAGTGAGGGGGAGCCCTGGAAAGGGGAGACAGTTCTGTCACTTGCTGTAATGCGGTTGAGCTTGCAAAGGAGGTGCTCAGGGGTGAAAGTAACTTAAAGGACTTGCCAGTACTCCAGAGTCCTGTGGAGGGGGAGGGGCCTCAACCAGAAGAGGCATGGCCTCTATCAGAAGAGGTGGGGCCTTTAAATCCCGAGGCTTCTAAATCAGGATTTAAAGGACTCAGGGATTCAGCTGAAGCTAGGAGCCAGGCCCTTTAAATCATCCCCGGAGCTACCAGCTGCAAAGGCGGCTGGGAGCCCTGGGGTTTGGGCAGGGGTGAAAGTAATTTACCTTTCTTACCCATATGGTCCAATCGCAAGCAACCCACCTCTCCTACGTACTTCATGGATCCCTCCCATTGCATGACATAGATAGAGAAAATAAAGCTACTATTACTACTACCAGTACTGTCTGTAATAAAACTTTACTATTGGAATAAGCCTGAAAAAGTGAAAACTCACTGTCACGTTTTTCTCCGTGTCTTCCCTCCTCCTCCACTCCAGCCAGGCTGCAGACATTAGGCTCCATGCTTTCTCCCTGTCTGGCACTGAGCAGCAGCTGCAGGGGCTTCTCTCTAGCTTGCAGCAGGGAGACTGGCAGAGGGAGGGAGAAGCCTGCCTCCTGCATAAGAACAATTTAAACTCAGCTGTTCCCTGCGCAGTTCAGTAACAATTCAAAGAGCAAGCAGTTTGGACATCACAACCGTGATCCTCTGCTGGGGAGGGAATGGGATAGATTTGAACTTGGAAATGGTTCCTGATTTTGATATAGGAGATCCTTTCATCCCGGGGGCCCCTGCCATGATCACCCCCCCACCCCGGACAACAACAACTGGGAGTGAAATTAACAAGGATGCCAGAAACGGCTTCTCACCCTGGGGGCTGAACTGCGCAGGGAACAGCTGAGTTTAAACTGTTCTTATGCAGGCAGCAGCAGCAGGCATCTCAGCCAGTCTCCCTACTTCAAGCTAGAGCCTAGAAGAGAACCCCTGCTGGGGGGAGGAATGCAGAGGCTTTTCTGCAACCTGGCTGGAGGAGGGGGAGGGAGGAGACAAGAAACCAATGTGACAGTGAGTTTTCCCCTTCCACCCGCTTTTATTAGCTCTGGATTTAAGCTGTGCAGCCAAATGCTTGTATTTGTTGTGTATATTAGTATTAGAGAGATCCCCTCATCCCGGGGGGGGGGGGGTAGACAAGGACTGCCCCTGCCATAGTCAAACACACCCTCCCCACAGCTACTGTGAGTGAAATTAACAAGAATGCCAGAATCCACTCCTAACCCTGAGGGCTGAACCACTCAGGGAACAGCTGAGTTTGATTCTTATACTGGGGGCAGGCTTCTCCCTCCCTCAGCCAGTCTCCTTTTCTTACCGGTCCTCCGTACTTGCCCGTACCGGCTTACTTTCACCTCTGGAGGTGATGCATTGAGCACTCTCAAAAAGAGCTTTACTGACTGGAAATGGGTTTAAAAGACCAAGAAAGGAATGATCTGGGGCCAGGAAATTTAATGACTTGGCTTCCCCTGTCTCTTAATCTGGCCATCAATGAAGTCAGGGACATCCAATGTAACTGGAAAGCAGCCATGTGCAAACTGCGTACAGCCCTGGGTGGGAAAGCTACCGAGCCAAGGTGTGGGGGTCCCTACGCACCCTTACATTCTTCTGGGGGAATCCTGCATACGTCCCTCCTCTATGTGGTCGGAGACCTTGGGCAAGTGCGGAGGGAAGGAGCATACTGTAGCCCTACCCATTTCTCCACCCCCTATTTGGGGGACTGTGATCCACCGGGAGGAAGGAATGTACCTCACGCAGCCGCTGGAGAGGGTGTGGTGGGGAGGTTTCCTGAGTGCATCCCGCCTCCTGTGTGCTATGTCGGGGCCAGTCACAATCAAATGGATAAAAAGGAAGGCTTTGATTTGATACAGTTTAGTGTTCACCTTGGGACTCACTGGTGCAGACTAGGAAACCATATGTTGGTTGATTGGTTTCTGGGGAAAAAAAAAACCCTTGGAGCCAGCTCAGATCCTCCCTGCCCCCAACACCAGTCCTCCATCTGTACCTTCCCCACCACCTCCTGCTTTTCCTTTTGGGGCTTCAGGGGAGGTGGAGAGGGATGGGGATTTGTTCCCTCACCTGATGCCTTCAGAAGTGTCAGCCAGCTGGCTTGGTTCTCCCACTCCAGCCACCTGCTCTGCTAGGTCCACCCTTTCTTTCTTGCTGCATGATTAACCAGCTTAATGGATGACTATGAACCACACTGAAGAAGTCAATCAAAAGCCTCAAAGAATTATCCATTGCTCTCTTTCAATGATATGATTCCTTCTTCCTTTCACAGCTGACATGTGTGCGAATTCGTCTACTTGTCCTGATCTTGCAACTTGCGAAAACATTCCTGGGGGCTACCACTGCACCTGCAAAGGCGGGTTTGTGCCTAGTTTTGGGGCAGAGCCATTCACTGATCCAAGAGTGAAGTGTGTCGGTGAGTATCGGCTCCGGAGCCCAGCTGAGTGAGCGGGAGCCCTGTACTGGGGCGACTATAATGTAGGTTGCTCTAATGCACTTGGGAGAAGCTCTTGCAGAAAAGTTATGTATCGATGCACTCTACTGACTGTCGAACACGACGCAGTGACTAAGGCCATGACTACACGTCCAGCTAGGGTATGATTCCCCGCTCGAGGAGCTAGCATGCTAACAATAGAGGGTAGCCAGGCTGGTGCAAGTGGTGGGATGGGCTTGTTGCCCCAGGTATGTACCTAGCGCCTTAGCTCAGATTCCTGCAGCAACACTCTACTTCTAGCGTGCTCGCTTGATGGGAATTACACGCCCAGCTCGTGCCCTAAAAGAGCAGGAAAGGGATGATCCACAGCCCTAACACCTGTCAATCTGTCCCCCCACAAACCAAGGGATGTCCAGTAAAACCAAAAAGCATCAGGGTAAGATTAGACTCTGCAATAGGCACAGAGCCCTGGGCAGGGGGGGCATGGAGCTGTTCCAGCCCTGCTGGGGCTGAATCTTTCCCTGAGCAGCCCAGGGTGTCTGGGGAATGATCCACCCCCAACCCCCGTGACATTCTTCACATGTTGCAATTCCATCTTCATGTGGCCAGACAGATCCTTTGGCAAGTGCAGAGGGGAGGAGCATATTATGGCCCTGCCTCTTTTCCCACCCAATTTTGGGGTGCCACGAGCCACCATGGGGGGCAGGGAGGAAGCAGTGACCCTTGTGCCGCCTGTGGAGAGGGTTTCGGGGGAGGTTGCTAATCATAATCTGGCCCCTAAATGGATAAAAAGATAAAATGCTTTTGTTTTACCCAATGCTATGTTAACCTGTGGAACTTACTGGTGGAGACTGACCCTGGGAGCTGGTAAGGGAAATGGGGGCAGAAGGGGCAAATTGAGAGACCGTTTTTGGTGGAGGAGAATGAGATCGGGTGAGGAACTGGGATGGGAAACTGGGCCTGGAAACCAGTGTGTGGAAGTAGGGTGGGGAGACAGATCTGTCCAGGCAACAGGGTGCAGGGAGAAGATGAGACTGGCCAGATAAAGAGAGTGGGTCAAGGAGCTGGGCTGGGGGAACAACAATGAGATTGGACTGAGGGACACTGGGACGTAGTGGGACTGGGGATGTTGGTGGGTAGGTGGCAGTGTGGGCACAGCTGGAAACTAGGAGGGGAGGAGAGAGACAAATGGGATGAGGAGCCACGATGGAGGGGAGCTGGGACTGGCTGGGGAGGACTGGGTGCAGGGGGAGACTGGGACTGGCTGAGCAAGGAAACTGGGACTGGGATGAGGCACCTGGGACGTTCAGACTGGGATGGAGACAAGAGCCAGGAATGGGAAGAGACAGCACTGGGACAGGGACAAGTTCGGGGGGGATGAGGCTGGAGGAGCCAAGCTTGGGGTGGAGTATGCAGAAGAGTCTCCACCCACACGCCCATTCAGAGCCTGGAATGGAAGCCAAGACTCCAGAGTCTCCCCATTCCTCTGCTGTCAGCAAACATTTGTGAAACCTGCTGGCTAAGTGCTTCATCCCTCTAATGCTGCTCCACATAGTTACAGACAACCTGCGAGTGCTCTGTTACTCAGTGACACAGCTACACAGGGCTGGCAACCTTAATTCTGGCACTCCCCAACCTCTGAGTGTTTGACTTTGCAACCTTTCTAATGGTCTTTTGATTGTGTGCAGTTGGATGGATGGAGGCTGTTTCTTGCAGTGGGGTTGGCTGGGTTAATTAAAGAATGAATTAACGCTTGCAAAGTGCTTTGAAAATGTGCGTGAAAGGTGCACAAGAGGTGCAAAGGGTTATTTTTTTATCTGTGTTTCTGTAGCTCCTAGAGGCCTCTACAAAGACAAAGGCCACAGGGGGCTGGGTGTTGCACAGACGTGGAGGGGGAGAGCGTCCCTAACCCCAAAGAGACACAATCTAAATAAACAAAGTGAAAACACCAGCACGACATGGGGAAGTGCTTTGCCCAAGGCACAGAGCAGGCCAGGGTCAGGAATAACACCCAGCACTTCTGACTCCCCACCCAGCACCTGGCCAGGCTTGGTTCCATCAGTTCAGCATGACTGCCTAGGCGTGGGCAGGGGCGGCTCTAGGAATTCCGCCGCCCCAAGCAGGGCGGCGCGCCGCGGGGCACGCTCTGGCGGTCGCCAGTCCCGCGGCTCCGGGGGACCTCCTGCAGACATGCGTGCGGAGGGTCCGCTGGTCCCGCGGCTCTGGTGGACCTCCCGCAGGCATGACTGCGGAAGGTCCGCCGGAGCCGCCTGCCGCCCTGCTGGCAAAATGCCGCCCCAAGCGCGCGCTTGGCGCGCTGGGGTCTAGAGCCGGCCCTGGGCGTGAGTGAGAGTCCCAGCAGGAAGATTTGCCTTTGCCAGGCCACTCACACCATGACCTTTGGAGTTACTTTTATGCTTGCAACGATGGCCGTGCATTGAGCTCTGGAGTCCAGATCTTTACTGACTGAAACGTAACCAGGATCCTTCAAAATTATTTCTTCCTGCTGCTGCTGCTGCACATGGATTTTAAGACAAAGAGGGACCTTAGCGGGTGATTCGTCTATTTCTGGACTAAAACTCACTGTACCCTGTCCACAGGATCAGAACCTCCCTACCCTCAACTGCCATAGAATCATACAATTGTAGAATATTAGAGTTGGAACAGACCTCAAGAGGTCATCTAGTCCAATCCCCTGCTCAAAGTAGGACCAACACCAACTAAATCATCCCAGCCAGGGCTTTGTCAATCCAGGTCTTAAAAACCTCTAAGGATGGAGATTCCACCACTTCCCTAGATAACCCATTCTGGACTAAAACTGACTGTAGGATCAACTGGATCAGAACCTCCCTACCCCCAACTCCCATCCTTCAATCTTTCTGTGAAATTCCCCAGGGTGCAACCTAACCCCCGAACCTGGGGTTCCTTTTATGCTGCTTTATTGTCAGACCAGAAATTCCTGACCTGCTCATGCACAGTATGATATGAGAGAGAGAGAGAGAGAGAGAGAGAGAGAGAGAGAGATTTTTAGTGTTAAGGCACAAAAATCAGAATTGGTTACAAAAGAAATAAAAAGATAAAACCGCAAGCTAATTCCTAAATGTTCCCAAGCTAAATTAGATTTGAAGTAAATATCCTTCTCACCACACCGGATGCAACAGGCAGGTCTCAGTTCCCAGACTGGATTTCCTTTCATTCTGGAACCACTCTCCTTAATTCAGTGTTTTTCAAGGATTCATAGATGTTATAAGCAGAGAGAGATAAGGTAGACAGGAGAGGTGGATAAAGGCATTTTTGTCCCCCTTCTTACACCCTGATCCTTTTGTGCTGGAAATACCCTTGCTCGGTCCTGTGGGTGGGCAGTATGTGAGCACCAAACCGTCGTTCAGGTGATTTGTAAATTTTCTGTTGAGAACTCCCCAGTTGGTGAATCTCCGATTAACCAGGGGATGACGCTTTAGCATGTTGCTGGCATGCCAGTGTGTCCTTGTCTCTGAGGCATTGGCTTATGAGGACTACCCAGGAATTACAACATATTTCAGTAATAATCATACAGCAAAGTCTCATAATTTCACATGCAGTGTTTGTTTCACATATTTCAACAGGATAATAATATTAATCAGATATGAGTTTCCAAATACACCTCACAGGGCATACTTCGTACAACATAGATCATAGCCATATAAAAGTGGTGAATATGGGCTACAGGGTGTCACAGCTACCTGTCCCACATCCTCCTGTTTTCCTGGATTCAGGGGAGAGGGATGGAGGCCTTTTCTTCATCCTTTGCCTCATGCCTCAAGAAGAGTGACCAGCTGCCTTGGTCCTCCTATTTCAGCCACCTGCTCTGTTAGGTCCACACTTTCTCCCTCACTGCATGATTAAGAAGGTTAATGAATGAATGTGAACCACACTGAAGAAGTCAATCAAAAGCCTCAAAGGGTTATCCATTGCTCTCTTTCAAAGACATGATTCCTTCTTCCTTTCACAGCTGACATGTGTGCGAATTCGTCTACTTGTCCTGACCTTGCAACTTGCAAAAACATCCCTGGGGGCTACCACTGCACCTGCAAAGGCGGGTTTGTGCCTAGTTTTGGGGCAGAACCATTCACTGATCCAAGAGTGAAGTGTGTCGGTGAGTATCGGCTCCGAAGCCCAGCTAAGGGAGCGGGAGCCCTGTACTGGGGCGACTATAACGTAGGTTGCCCAGCTGTGCTTGGGAGCAGCTCTTGCTGTATCAATGTACTCTACAGACTTGCGAACACGGTGCAGTGATTTAAGTCATGTCTACACTTCCAGCTGGGGGTGGGACAGTATAACCTCATAGATAGTCCGACATTCCAACGAAGGGTAATGTTTATGCACCAGCCTTTGTTATCTCAAGGACAGGTTTCCCAAACACACTGGTGTAGATTAAACAATAAAACATGTTTATGAACGAGAGAGAGAGAGAGAGAGAGATTTTAAGTGGTGAGGCACAAAACTCAGAATTGGTTACAAAAGAAATGAAGAGATAAAACCTCAAGGAAATTCCTAAACTTTACCAAGTTAAATACCCTTGCTGGGTCTTGTGGGTAGGCAGTATGTGAGCGCCAAACGGTCTTTCAGCAGATTTGTAAATTTCCTGTTTGCAGCTCCCCAGTTGGTGTATCTCTGATTACCCACAGGATGACTCTTTAAGATGGCAAAAGTGCTTTTGCCTGAGAAGACCTGCTGCTCCTGCAGATGAGTCAGGAATCTGAGAGCCCTTGGCAGACTTTCAGCTGTTGCTCTCCATGAAAGAGCAGACTGATGAGAGAGCAGCCCAGTGCCATGTTTTTCCATTGCATTTTGGCAGCAGCTTCCCAGTGTGGATGGTGGGTTCTGTAGACAGTTACCCAAACAGTTATACAACAGCTGTGGTGGGGACTCGGCCCTTTTGAAATACTGGGAGGAATGGCAAGCCATGAGGTGGCAGGAAGGGGATCTCCTGCATAGTTATTTGTGTGCCCTGCAGAGACTATTTGATAGTTGTTTCCCTGCGCCCCCTGGCTGGGAGATGGCTTGAGTGCAGTAGAACTTGCTGTGCTCAATCTGACAGTGGAGATAGGAACGTATGACCAGTGCCAAGCCATGAGAGAATCCTATGTGAAAAGCCAGTTTATAAATGGTTTAATAGGGGAACTTCATAACCTGCCGGTGAAGCAGGGTGATGTGCCGGATAAATGTATGGACTAGCTTATACACAGAGTTCAAAAGCCTCGATCTGATGTTCTAATGAGCTCTTCAGTTTGTCGATGATTATGATGAAGGTCTTAACTCTGAAGGCCTCCTTGGCACTGACCGAGTGGGCAGTTGCGTCGTCGCATGTCTTCTGTCATTTGCAGCGTTTGGCTGACTGATATTCATGGTTAGCAGTCCTTGCAGCCCCCTGAATTTCATGCTCATCAAAACTATCCCACATTTGTTGAAGAACAGTTCCAAGACTCCTCATTAGATTTACAGCAGTGGAAAGGTCAATTTGAGCACTTTGCAAGCTTAGACAGCACTTGCTTTACATGATGCAATATCAACCTGTGGAACTCCCTGCCACAGTATCCCATGGAGGCTGCAAATTTATCAGGTTTTGAAGAAGGATTCGACTTTGATATAAATAATGAAACCATCTGAAATGAACTTCTGAAGCATCTAGTACTAGCCACAATTGAAAGCAGGATTCTGGGCTAGATGGGTCACTGGTCTGAGCCAGTCTCTCCATCCCTGTGTTTCTAAATGACTGATGTTTTCAGACCTGCATGCTAAATGCTCCATTCATGATTTCTATACACTAACCCCTGATAAATGTGGCTTATTAACCATCTCCAAATGTGACAGCCACTGTCTTGGTTGATTCACAAACGGGGGATCTCTACAGCTGAAAGCATGAGCTGCTACAGCTTGAGTTAAAGAACCAAAGATGTGGTGCCAGGAGTTGTAACAACTCTGTGTCCTCTTACACACGGGCACATAGGGGGACCTGTAACACCCACCCACCGGTGGGTAACACAAGCACCTCTCCGGGTGACCAAACGACAACAGGTTCTGTTTTCTCTTGCTTAGATGCCGATGAATGCACTCAGGACTCCACACTCTGCGGCCCGAATGCCAGCTGCAAAAACACTGTAGGAAGTTTTGCCTGCAAGTGTTTGAATGGGTACAACTCGCCCAGTGGAGCCTCCGAGCAGCGCGGCATCACCCATCTGAACTGTACAGGTGAGAGCTCCTGGGCCAGTCCCGAAGGCGTTCTCAGGGCAGGATCTCTCCTGCGCCTGTGATATTACTGGAGTTACTCCTGGGGTACTCTAGAGCCGGCTTTGAATTTTGGTACCATCATTTGCCAGGTGATAACCAGTCTGGTCACATTTGGGATTGACCAGCTTTTGCTCCCAGGAGTGCCCAATGGCAAGGCACCAAGGCTGTTTGGTGTTCATTACCATGTACTGCAAACGCCCTGGCATATAGGTTAACATGTACTAGGCCCTATCCTCGGCTAGTTTAAAGGGGCCTCGGTCCACTGGAGCCATGGGGCCAGATCCCCAGCTGGTGCAAATCAGTGTTACTCCATTGACTTCAGTGAAACTATTCCAATTTTACGTTAGTGGGGGATATGGCCAGTGATTTGGACTCTTGTTAGACACACAGACTGCCTGCTCTGCAGCCAGCCTGGCATCCCGTTCAGCTGCACAGGTGAGAGTCCTGTGCGGGGGCTGTGGGTGGAGCTCTGGGGGTGGGAGGCTGAGGCCGGCTTTCCGGTCATCCTGCAGACGAGAGCGAGGGTCTGAGCAATTCCACCTGCCCACCCTGGGTGCGACTGTCTCCAGAGCCCCAGGAGGTGGGGCGAGCTGGCTGTGTCTTCACTCACTGCTGGTTCCCCAGTGCTGCTCAGTGGGTCGGGCGACTGCCTGGGAATGAGGAGACGGGAGTTCCAGTCCCAGGGCTGCTCCTGATGTACTGAGTGTCTGCCCCTCTCCTGGCCTCTGTCCCCCTCCCACACTTTGTCTTGTTGGACTGTAAGTTCACACTGTGTCTGTGCAGCACCTAGCACAGTGGGGCCTCTAGGTGCTACCATAGTGCATGTAATAAGCACACAGTCTAATTCCAAGTCATCTCCTGGCAGATGTGGATGAATGTGCCCAAACCCCTGCAATCTGCGGGGCCAATGCCTCCTGCATGAACACACCTGGGAGCTACACCTGCCAGTGCTCACCTGGGCACCATCCATCCACACCAGGGCCTTGGGTACCTGGAACAACTCGCTGCACAGGTGACCATCCAAGCAACCTTCCCCGACCTCTCACCGTAGCCCTTGCCCACAAGAAGGACAAAATCTGAGCCCCCACCCTGGTTTTAAACAGCTTCTCTGCCCAGTGAGGGTGAGTCTCCCTCAGGGGATATAGATATTCCTGGGGCCAGAGAGTTCACAGGTGGCTGCTAAACTGTATTATAATGTTCAGCCCCCAGGTGGCACCATGCACAACATACTTAACCTGAACCTCTACCAGCTGGAGCTGGCTGTGTATTAAAGCACCAAAGGGAACATCTCTGGTCTCTCTCTCTGTGATGGAGCCAGTCCAGAGTGGGTGCAGGAACCAGCCCTGTATGGCAAGCTGCTGTGACCAGATACTCAAGTGGGAGACCCAGGTTCCAATCCCCTGATTGCAATGGCCAGGTAGCTTGAGAGATAGCAGCCTTGCAGCCCTGTGGTTAGGGCTCTCTCCGGGGTGATTGGGAGACCCAGGGTTCTACATCAGGCAGATGGGGGAAATTGACCCTTCATGTCTCGTATCTCAGATGAGCACGTTACCCACTGGGTTCTCGGTTCCAAGGGGTTTTGGGGAGGCAGCACCACCCCAGCTCCACTTCCCTTTGGAAAAGGGTGACCAGGCTCCTGGATGTGAATCCTGACTCCCCATCCCTCATCACCTCCCTGCTCCAACTACCAAACCTCACTCTCCTCCCAAAGCTGAGACGAGAACCCAGGCATCCTGGCTCCCGCGTCTCAGGCCACTAGCACCCGCTGCCTCTTGGGACTGGGCAGCATATTGCAAACCTGTTGGGAGCCATATTCCTGGCACGGTGCCCCTCCGATGCCAGGTGCTGGGACCTGCCTTCTCCCCTCCCCTCCTCCCATCAAAGGAAGGTTTCATTGTGGTAACCGGGCCCATTGCTCCTTCCCCAATCACAAATATAAATGAGTGTCTGGATCTGGCATCATGCCCTGCTCATGCCACCTGCACCAACACCCCAGGAAGCCACTACTGCACCTGCAATACCAGCTTTGCATCCAGTTCTGGGGAGCAGAGCTTCACTGACCCAGCAGCGCAGTGCAACGGTGAGTGCTGGTTCTGGCACAGAGCAGAGCGATGGATCCAAAAGGCCACTGAGGCCAGTGGAAAGTTTCTTACTGAGTCCAAAGGGCTTTGACTCAGGATGTAAGTGGCTTGCAGCAGTAAAACCCTGGTGTTCTAGCATCACGCAGGTCCAATCTGAATTCCCTCCCCTAGATATTGACGAATGCTCCTGGGACCCATCGCCCTGCGGTCCCAGCTCCATCTGCACCAACACACGGGGCAGTTACACCTGCACGTGTCCCCCAGGCTACCAGCCCCGCAGCCAGCCTGGCATCCCGTTCAGCTGCACAGGTGAGCGTCCCATGCGGGGGCTGTGGGTGGAGCTCTGGGGGTGGGAGGCTGAGGCCGGCTCTCTAGTCATCCTGCAGATGAGAGCGAGGGTCTGAGCGGCTCTGCCTGCCCACCCTGGAGTGCGACTGACTCCAGAGCCCCGGGAAGTGGGCCGAGCTGGCTGTGTCTTCACTGCTGGCTCCCCAGTGCTGCTCAGTGGGTCAGGCGACTGCCTGGGAACGAGGAGATGGGAGTTCCAGTCCCAGCGCTGCTCCTGACTTACTGAGTGTCTGCCCCTCTCCTGGCCTCTGTCCCCCTCCCACACTTTGTCTTGTTGGACTGTAAGTTCGCACTGTGTCTGTGCAGCGCCTAGCGCAGTGGGGCCTCTAGGTGCTACCTTAATACATGTAATAAACACACAGTCTAATTCCAAGTCCTCTCCTGGCAGATGTGGATGAATGTGCCCAAACCCCTGCAATCTGCGGGCCCAATGCTTCCTGCATGAACACACCTGGGAGCTACACCTGCCAGTGCTCACCCGGGCACCATCCATCCACGTCAGGGTCTTAGGTACCCGGAACAACCCGCTGCACAGGTGACCATCCAAGCAACCTTTCCCGGCCTCTGACCGTAGCCCTTGCTCATGAAAAGGACAAAATCTGAGCCCCCACCCTGGTTTTAAACAGCGTCTCTGCCCGGGAAGGGTGGGGCTCACTCGGGGGACATAGATATTCCTGGGCCCAGAGAGTGACTGTACAGTTCACAGGTGACTGCTAAACTGTATTATAATGTTCATCCCCCAGGTGGCACCATGCACAACATACTTAACCTGATCCTCTACCAGCTGGAGCTGGCTGTGTATTAAAGCACCAAAGGGAACATCTCTGGTCTCTCTCTCTGTGATGGAGCCAGTCCACAGTGGGTGCAGGAACCAGCCCTGTGTGCAGCAGCCTGGCAACTTGCTGTGACCAGATACTCAAGTGGGAGATGCAGGGTCCAGTCCCCTGGTTGCAATGAGCGTGTTACCCAACCGGAGAGCTTGAGAGATAGCAGCCTTGCAGCCTAGTGGTTAGGGCTCTCTCTGGGGCGATTGGGAGACCCATGGTCCTACATCAGGCAGAGGGAGGAAATTGACCCTTTGTGTCCCGTAGCTCAGGTGAGCGCACTACCCACTGGGCTCTCGGTCCCAAGGGGTTTTTGGGGAGGCGGCACCACCCCAGCTCCACTTCCCCTTGGAAAAGAGTGACCAGGCTCCTGTATGTGAATCCTGAGTGGAAATAGGTGCCTCCCTCTGACCCAGATCTGGGGTCAGCGCACAGTGGAGCTTACTTGGGTTGTAGTCCCTAGACCTGGAAGTCACTGGTGTTACAAGCAGGATTTTTAAACCCCTTGTATCCTGGATGGGGACGCCCAGCGATTTCCTGCACATTTGATTTTTTTTTTGTTCATTTCCTCCTAGCGGTCGCTTCAAATGATCTGGTGAGGAATTGCGAGAACCGAAGGGTGGATGCGGCTCACGGCTCATCCCAAAACGATGTACGTACCCCAGCATAGTTCACACGCCCCCGTTAATCTAGGGATACTCACAGCAAAGGCAGTGTGGGGAACCCCAGCTGAAATTCTTTAAAGCGACTCAGTGATTGTTTTTGGGGTTCCTGACTTGAGATGCCTTCAAATGGGCCTAAGTGTGCTGGGAGCAGGCGCTCGTCACTTCCTGGGCACCTTTAAGGAACCTCGCACGAGTGCTGCCAAAATCGAGTTGCTTTGGAGAATCTGAGCCCAGGTCAGTTTCATCTGCAGTGCGGCCCTTGACTGCCACAGCAAAGCCACTCACGCCTGGCATTTCTGGCACTGGGGATTTTAATTCATGGGGTGAAAATTTGTCATCCCTGCCAGTGAAGCAGCAGCAAAGTGCAGGTTGCAGGAGAGTGACAAGAATCATCAAATCTTTAGTGGGTGGAAAATCCCAGTGTAGGAAGCCATAGCTCCCCCCTGCCCCCCCCCCAGCAACACCAGTCCTGATCCCCACGGTACCAGCAGTAGAACCTCTGGCACCCCAAACCTCCCTTGTCCCTTCCTGTCACCCACAATCCTTTGCAGTAGCTCTCTGGCTTCAAGCAGGGCGCTGCACAGACCCCTTCCCCCTCCCTCGCACCAAGATCGGGGCCCCCATTGTGCCGGGTGCCCCATGGACACATAGTAATAGGCAGTCCGTGCCCCCACGACTTACAGTGTACAATTGAATTTGTGTTGTACTATGGGCTTTTCCTTCTGCTCTGGCCCCCCTCCTTCCGCCCTGCACAGGATGCCTTCTGCAAGTTACTGACCTCCACCTTCAGCGTCTTGGGAGACCCCAACGAAAGGAAGAACTCCACCGTCTCTCTGGAGGTAAGAGAAGCCTGGATGTTTTATCGCAGCTTTCAGTCTCTCTAGACGCTCCTGCTTCACCCCGGCCACAGAACCCCACCCCACTGAGCCCTGCATCCAGCCCTGTAACTAGGGGGCGGGTGGGTCTTAGAATTCCCTGGAAGAGAACAGGGCTGATGCTCGTGGTTCACTGGCATCTTGCTGCAGAGAGATCTAATCGGTGCCACGCAGGCCTGTAGCAGGGCTGGATCGGGGACACTCAGCTTTAGAGGCACGAGCTGCTAGTGCTTGAGCCAGCGGACTTCAGGCCTGAGCCGAAGCCCACTGAAGTCATTCAAAGCCTCTCGCTCGCCTTGGAGCAGCCCCCGGAGCTGTAGCTGGCTCAGACCTCAATGGAGCAGCCACTAGAGGGGGCATGTTGCACACGTGGATCCTCAGGGCAAGTGGGACGAAGGGCAGCTGTGAGGACACCCATCAGCAGTTCTTAGGAGATTGGCCGACTGTTGCTGGGGTAACACAGCACAGCCAATAAGAGCTCTCTCTCTCACCCCATCGTAGAAAGCCGCTGAGGGATTTGCCTCCATCCTGGATCAGACGCCCTCCTGGTCGAACCTGAGCACGGAGCAGGTCTCCACCATGGCCACCGTCTTCCTGGAGAACATGGAGAATGTCGTGCTGGACGTCTTCCAGAACCCCACTGGGAACGGGAGCCAGACCATCCGGATGGAACAACTGGGTAGGAAGCTGGGTCTTGGGGTGGGGTGGTGGGGAGTGGTTGGAACAGGTGGCAACTGCACATCACAAGCAGCGTGACCTGGCCCAATAGGGATGGAGCCTGCCTGGTGACCAATCAGCAGGTGCCATATCTAGTTAGCTCATTTCTCTACGGTCTCCTTATTATGAACACTAGGGTATCACCTATTTTTCTATGGCCTCCCTATTATGACCATTATGGTAGCACCTAGAAAGCCCAGCCAAGACCAAGACACTGTTGTGCCAGGCGCTGCACAGACACGGAGGGAGAGACAGTCCCTGCCATGAAGAACTTCCAATTTAGACAGACAAAGGGAGGCTCATTATCCCTATTTTACAGAGGAGATAAACTGAGGCAGGGAGCTGCAGTGACTTGCCCAAGGTCACACAGGGAGTCGGTGGCAGAGCTGGGAGTTCAGCTTGGATCTCCTGCCTGGACCACAAGGTCATATCCCTAGATCCTGGCTCCTGGGACTCCAGCCTGTATGTGCCAATGGCTGCAGTTCCCATTCTCAAGGAAGGCCACATTCCCCGCCTCCATCTACAGCTCCCGAGTCCCCCCTTGTTCTTAAACCCCTCGGGAGAGGCTTGGTGCAAGGGCCCGATGAAACTTCCTCCCTATCTCTTTCCGGTGGGCACAAAAGCCTCTTCCCCTCTCAGCTGGATGTGTCTTTCCGTTTCCTTCTCTCTCTGCCGTTCCCCTGCCCGAGGAGCCGTTGTGCTGTATCAGACCATGCTCTTTCCCCCTCTCCTTAGATCTCCAGACCAAAGTCATTGAGGATGGCTGCCCCGGAAAGGACTCAGTCGTCAGCCTGGAAGTCAAAGGGGAGACCATGAAGATTAGCTGCAGAACGATCCAGGGAACAGTGGCACAAGGTATGTCACTACCACCAGAGGGCATGAGACGGATTTCCCAGGCTTGCTTCTCAGCTGCCCCATTTGGGGTGGGAATGGGCTAACCCCAGTCCTCACCGCCGAGCGGCAGGATCGCACAGGTAAAGTACTGGAGGTTTAGTACCTCTTGAAGCATCACTGGCAATGGCAGAAGATCCCATCTGAGATGAGCCATTGGTCTGTGCTGACACAGAGAGATGGGAAAGTGAACTAGATGCGCCATTGATGTGTATGGGATACAGGGCTCCCAGAACAGGGCTCTGGGAATGAGGGCTGGAAAATGAAGAATGAGGAATGAGGGCTGGAAAATTGGGTCCTCAGAAAATGCAATTCTTCATGAAGTGGCTGATTTCTGCAGAAAACTTAGTGTGTGTTGAAAAACTGGCTGCCCCAAATGCCCTCCAACCTGAAATATTTTCTGCTTTTGGCTGAAGACCTAAAATACACCTCTACCTCAATATAATGCAACCCAGTATAACACAAATTTGGATATAAGAGAGTAAAGCAGCGCTCCGGGGGGCGGGGCTGCGCACTCCAGTGGATCAAAGCAAGTTCAATATAACGCAGTTTTACCTATAATGCAGTAAGATTTTTTGGCTCCCGAGGACAGTGTTATATCAAGGTAGAGGTGTATCTGGATTCTGAAATCATGTTCCTGATGCTTCAAGCTCCCATTCCCCTCCACAGGTAAGGCTCTCTAGCCAGGCTTCGTCTCCCATGATGCATTGTGGCTAGATGATTGCCATGGTGCATCATGGGAGATGCAGACCAACCAGGGAACCTGGCTCATAGAGGAGAAACAGGAGCACGAGGCATGCGAACCACAACTCCCAGGAGGCATTGTAGTGGCAATTTAAAATAAAAAATGTGGTTTCCATTTCCCCCCCCCCCAAAAAGCCCTCAAGATTTTCACCAGGGGGAAAAACACTCTTTTCCAACTAGCTCTATTAATATCAGATGTTTTGAGAAAACCATCTTCAGTTGGGGGGGATTTTCAAGATCTGCCCACCCCTGATAACACTGTAACACTGAAACAAACACACAACATAAAGGAGCCCCGTGCCCACTGTTGCGTTCCGTAATTTATGGACAGCCCCTCTGTCTTGTTGTCAGTGCTAGCTGAGCTGCAGTTGTAAGTTGAAGTCTGGCTGCCCGGACACCTCTCTTCCCGCTCTGCTGCTGGCTTGCTGTGCCATCGTGTTACTTTTCTGTGCCCCGTTTTTATCCGTGGGTGGGTCTGAAGCAATACATTACCCAGCTCCTGAAGCGGGGGAGTTGTACAGTGCTTTGCGAGTCCCCCGGTGCAATGCAGGGTAAAGAAGCCGCTAACTCACCTGGTTTCTCCTTGGGGATACTTGCAGCCCGGGCTGGAGTGGCGTTTGCCTCCTACGTGGGCATGGAGTCCCTCCTGAATGGCAGCTTCTTCCATGGCCAAAGGGCCACCTCTGTCTGGCCAGTTCGGATAAATTCCAGGGTGGTGAGTGCCTTCCTGACCAGCCAGATCAAGACCGATTTCCCGGATCCAGTCAACTACACCTTCCGGACCATCATGGTAAGGCCGGCTGCACGTGCCTCCATGAACTGCGGGTGGGGTTGATTCCGCTGATGGGGATGCTGCATTGAATTAACTCGCAGGTGGGGAGGAATTCTTGTGTTCTCCCCAAGTGTGGTGCTGTCTTGGAGGGAAGGGGGGATTGAACTCATGACCTTTTGATCAGAAAGTCTGAATTTCTCCTCCAGCTGCTAAAGGGCCAGCTCCATTAACCGAGCATCAGTAGTAGATGCATGAATTTCCCACTACTGGGATTGAGTGACAGGGGAAGAGAGAAAGAGGAACACGGGGAGACAGTGTGGCCTAGTGGATAGCGCACTAGTGGGCGACCTGGGTTCTACTCCTGGTTCTGCTACTGGCCTGCTGGCTGACCTTGATATCCCCCCCCACCTCACTCTGTGCCTCAGTTTCCCCATATGTCAAATGGGGGTAACGATAGTGACTTTTTTTGGAAAGCGCCTTGACTGATGGATGGAAAGCACTGAAGAGCGAGGTGTTAATACTAGGAGCAGGGATAGATTTTT
The DNA here is from genome assembly GCF_020497125.1 of Mauremys mutica. NCBI lineage: Eukaryota > Metazoa > Chordata > Testudines > Geoemydidae > Mauremys > Mauremys mutica. Next base: position 20,833,289 of record NC_059091.1, on the reverse strand, counting down.
CTTCTGCTTCATTAAGGCAGACGCAGAGTCTGGGAGCCCTTCAGAACCACCCCATGTGTGTTCTTTGGCCCACTCTCTGTGGGGAGCGATAGAGAAGCTGTTAACCCTCTGCCCTACTGTTCAGTATTTGTGCTAATGCACAGGCTGAAATCAGCGCCCCCTTCTGGCAGGAGCGGCTCATCGTGCCGCCAAGTGCTTAGCCTGTCTAGACAAAGGGTGGGAGGGGAAACTGAGGCACAGAGCAGGAGCGTGACTCTGTCAAGGTCACACAGCAGGCCAGTGGCAGAGCCAGGACTAAAACTCAAGTCTTCTGAGTTACAGTCTAATACCCCATCCACTGGTCCGCACGGCCTCTGTTAGTCTGCCTCTCAAGTGCTCTCCTGCAGTCTCTGACCTGCTCCCCTGGTACTTTTTTCCAACTTGCGTTATTCTTCGCTTTTTCCTTTTTTGCAGCCAACCAGCAGCCCCGACAAGCTCATCTGCGTCTCGTGGGAGGCCACGGACCGGCGTGGCAGCTGGTCTCGGGCTGGGTGCGGGGTCGTGCGCAGCAACGCCACTCACACCACGTGCAGCTGCAATCACGTCTCCAACCTGGCCGTCCTCATGGCATCGGGGGAGATAACGGTAACGGGCCCGTACTCGCAGACCGAGGCTGCGGGCTTTGCTGGGGGCAGTCGGGTATCCTCTCGGGAAAGGGGAGATTGAAGGAGGACAAGGAGGTAGCTCTGGGGATGTTTACGGGGAGCCCCTCCCCGGCATGGGGGGCAGCACTGGGGAAAGCGCAAAGGGGCTGGGGTGAGCACTGGAGATGGGCATCATGGGCCGATCACAGGCGGTTCCCTGTTCCATGGTCCCCTGCTGGCTCCCAGAGCCCTATGGCTGAAATAAAGGCCCCTGTACAGGTATATGCCCGTGTTCCCCTGGAACAGCTGTGATTATCTGTCACGGGCAGGAGTCGGGGGGAGTTCTTAGCAAAGCCCCACCTGCATTAACTGCCCCACGTGGGATGACGCGTGGCCTCCTAACGAGCCGTCTGCCCCGCCTCCCCGATAGGCAGGCTTCCCACTGTTCCTCATCTCCCACGTCGGGCTGGCCCTGTCCCTGCTGTGCCTCTTCCTCGCCATCCTCACCTTCCTCCTGTGCCGCTCCATCCGCAACGTGAACACCTCCATCCACCTGCAGCTCTGCCTCTGCCTCTTCCTGGCCGACCTGCTCTTCCTCACCGCGGTGGACAGCCCCAGCCACCAGGTAAAGCACTCCCCACCCCTCGGGTGGTGCCTAACGTGGCAGGCAGAGCAGCCTGGTAGATAGCGCACTGCCTGGGGACTCTGGTGACCTGGGTTGTAGTCCTGGCTCTGCCCTGAGCCTGTTGGTGATGCTGGGCAAAGCACCTTCTGGTGCCTCAGTTTCCCTATCTGTAAAATGGGGGTAATGATACTGACCTACTTTGAAGAGTGAGCGTTTATTGGGTATGCAGCTAGCAGTGGCCATCAGGGCAGAGAAGAGATCCTAGGGCAAATCCCCTTCTTGCAATGGTAATTCCCAGGGGTGGGTTTGATGCAGGGGAACCAAGCCCAAGGATGCTCATTAGAGGCTGTTAAATGAAAGAATCATAGGACTAGAAGGGACCTCGACAAGTGTCACAGAGTGTGGGGGTATCAGGGCCTTGCACCCCCCACTTCCTGCAATTCACCGTGACTCTCAGCCAGCCAGTAAAACAGAAGGTGTATTTAGATGACAGGAACACAGTCCAAAACAGGTCTTGTCGATACAGACAACAGGACCCCCTTTAGTTAGGTCCATCTGTGGGCCCCCAGGGAGGCCACAGCCCCGTTGGGAAGCCCCTCTCCATTTCTCAGCCAGCTCCAGACAGAAACTCCCTTCAGCCTCCCCCCCGGCTCCTCCCCCAGCCTTTGTGTCCTTTGTCCAGTGTCCCAGGCAGAGGTGTTACCTGGCCTCCAACCCCCCTCCTGGGTTCTCAGGTTACATGCTCAGGTATGCTCCCTTCCCCAATGCAGACAGTCCCAGCAAAACTCCCCTGCAACCTTCCCAGGTCAATACTCCCCACTCAGCATTCGAACAACACATCAAGAACATTCCCACTTCGTCACAGCAAGTGCTTGTTAGTGCAGGCTGAAGGTCCCAGACCTTGAGTGGGCTCTTTGAAATGCCCCGCTGAGCTGGGATTTGTGTGGCAGAAGATAGTGGTGGCTACAGTGCCCCTGGTGGTAGGGTGGAGGCAATGCTCAAACGTTGTTTAGCTGGGCTGCTGGACACAGACCCTGTGGTTCTCTCTGGTTCATCAGTTCCTGCCCTGTTCTGCATAGCGTCGCCACTAGGGGTCGCCCTAAGTGCCAGCCCGGGGAACCACGTAGCAGCAGAGCCCGGGATCTCTGCGCTCACGCGGGCGTTCTTCCCTCCCCAGCTGGCCTGCACCGTCATTGCTGGCCTCCTGCACTACCTCTTCCTGGCCTGCTTCGCCTGGATGTTCCTGGAGGCCGTGGTGCTCTTCCTCACCGTCCGCAACCTCGGGGTCGTCAACTACTTCAGCACCCACAGCCCCAAGATGCGGCACCTGAGCCTCTTCGGCTACGGCTTCCCCGCCCTGGTGGTGGCCGTCTCGGCGGCGGTTATGCCGGAGGGATACGGCAGGCGGGAAAAGTGAGCGCCTGAGCTGGGGAACTGGCCCTGAAGGGCATTAACATGTGTTAGGGGAGATGCAGGTCCCAGCTCTACTACAGGCTTGGTGCTGGGCAAGCCAATGCCTCAGTTTCCCCATGTGTGAAATGGGGATAATGGCACTGCCCTGCTGCACTGGGGCATTGGGAGACAAAATCGATTAAAGATTGTTAGATGCTACAGTGATGGGGCCTTATAAGTCCCTAGAAGTAAACAGTCCAAATCTAAGGCGTTCTTGGCCTTAAGGAAATTTGATGTACTGTGGTTAGATCTAAAGGACAAATTTGCTGTGTGAGTGCAAAAATGGTAGTGAAGAGAGTAGGTCTTGTCTTACGCCAGCACTGTGTGTGTGTGTGTGTGCCCGTGCCCGTCCCAGCACTCCCCAGTGAAAGATGCTCTGGACCAGTGGGCGTCTGTCTCGATAGCTGAGCTGCCGTCCTTCATGAATGAATTAATGTTTCTAGCATCTAGTCGACTGGAGCGCAGGACACCTGGGTTCTCTCTCTGGCTCTGCTCCTGACCTCTGTGCATGACCTTGACCTTGAATAAAATTAATAGATTCTCTGGCCAGACCACTGTGATCATGTGCTCCGGCCTCCTGTATAACACAGGCCAGAGAACTCCCCGAAATGAGTCACATCCCCCTTCGCTGCGTCAGTTTCCCTTCCCCCACATCATTTAGATGGTGCTGGTAGGGGCAGGGACTGTCCCTCACTCTGTAGCTCGGTAGGAGCCCCGTTGGGTAGCACTAATATCAATGGTAATCGCTGCACCAGGCTGCTGATGTTCAGTGAACGTCACATTAACCTTTTGTTCTTGTAGCTGCTGGCTCAGCATGGAGAAGGGGTTCATCTGGAGTTTCCTAGGGCCAGTGTGTGTCATCATCGGGGTACGTATCTGTTGCGGCTTGAGCCTGCCGCCTACCTCAGTACGGTGATGTCTGGAGCTCTGCCTGGCTTCCCTTGTCTATTGCTAAGCACTGTGGGCCCAGTTCATCCCCTGGTGTAATGCTACTGACCTCGAAGGAGTATATGCCAAGGAGGAGTTTGGCCCAGTCAGGGAATGGGGTGATAAGAGCCACCAGATCAATCCTGCGAAAGACAGTTTCTGGCATCACATTGGGACTTCAGATCATGGGGCCAGATCCTCACCTGGCGTAAATCAGTATTTCTCTGTTGATTTCAATGGAGCAATGCTGATTTGCACTAGCTGCGGATCTGGCCAGATAAACATACCGAACAGCAACACCCTTGCTTTGGATGGCGACAATTTCTGCTTCTGCTCATGTCGAGACCCCCAGCTGCCCGTCACATCCCTTCCCCGGAGCCTGAGGCAAATCAGGGTTAGTGAGATAAGAACATACAAACATAAGAACGGCCACACTGGGTCAGATCAAAGGTCCATCTAGCCCAGTATCCTCTCTTCCGACAGTAGCCAGTGCCAGGTGCCCCAGACAGGGATCTCTGCCTGGATGGGCTCAGGCATTTGGTCACAAGCTGAGGTGGTTCAAAAGTTTTGAATTTTTTTTAAGCAGAATTTTTTAATTGTTTCTTTAAACAGTCAAACACAGCAAGCAGCAAATATTTGGCCACACACTTCTGAAACCCCAAACCGTGTTCAGGTTTTGGCAGACTAATTTCAGCTTTTCAAGTAAAAAAACCACAACAGATTTTGAAGGAAAGCTGACATTGTCCGTGATTTTTTTCTGCTTTTTAAAAAAAACCCCTAGTTTTCGATCCAAAAAAAGTTTTGACGGAAAATATTTGTCCAACCCTTTTAATGAGCTTTAGTGCCTTTTAGCTCTAGCTGATGCTGAGAACTAGTGATACCTTGTAAAGATGACTTGAAAAGAAGTTTTCTTAAAACTGGGTTTGTGCCGAGATGTGGAAGGTTTTTAAATGTTTATTTTTTCCAGGGCTGCCCGGGGGTGGAGTGAGGGGGGGGGCAAGTGGGGCAATTTGCCCAGAGGCCCACACGAGAATATAGTATTGTATAGTATTGCAACTTTTTTGTATGGAAGGGGCCCCTGAAATTGCTTTGCCTCAGGCCACCTGAATCCTCTGGGCGGCCCTCGCCCCAGAGGGAATGAACAGAAAGGGTGATTATTAAGTGATCCATTCCTGTAGCCCATTCCCAACTTCTGGCAAACAGATGCTAGGGACACCATCCCTGCCCATTGCCATTGATGGACCTATCCTCCATGAACTTACCTAGTTCTTTTTTGAACCATGTTATAGTCTTGGCCTTCACAACATCCTCTGGCAAGGAGTTCCACAGGTTGACTGTGCGTTGTGTGGGAAAAAAATACTTCCTTTTGTTTGTTTTAAACCTGCTGCCTATTAATTTCACTTGGTGACCCCTAGTTCTTGTGTTATGAGGAGTGAATAACACTTGCTTATTTACTTTCTCCATGTCAGTCATGATTTTCTAGACCTTTATCGTATCCTCCCTTAGTCGTCTCTTTTCCAAGCTGAAAAATCCCAGTCTTATTCATCTCTCCTCATATGGCAGCCGTTCCAGACCCCTAATCATTTTTGTTGCCCTTTTTTGAACCTTTTCCAATTCCAATATATTTTTTTTGAGATGGGGCGACCACATCTCCACGCAGTGTTCACGGTGTGGCCGTACCATGGATTTATATAGAGGCAATATGATATTTTCTCTCTTATTATCTATCCCTTCCTTAATGATTCCCAACATTCCGTTTGCTTTTTGTCTGCCGCTGCACACTGAGTGGATGTTCTCAGAGAACTCTCCACAATGACTCCAAGATCTCTTTCTTGAGTGGTAACAGCCAATCTGGATCCCATCATTTTATATGTATCATTAGGATTCTGTTTTCCAATGTGTATAACTTTGCATTTGTCAACATTGAATTTCATCTGGCATTTTGTTGCCCAGCCACCTGGGTTTGAGAAATCCTTTTGTAGCTCTTCGCAGTCTGCCTGGGACTGAATTATCTTGAGCAATTTTGTATTTGCAAATTTTGCCACCTCTCTACTTTGATTCTAGATTAATTCCGTCCTTTTTGCCTTAACCCTCTGGATGCTGCAGCGAAAGCTTTCCAGCCTCAACACTGAAGTGTCCACCCTTAAGGACACCAGGTAATGTTGGTTTAAAAGCAGAGCTGAAAAGTATAGTTCAGTGGTGGTAAGGGGGTGGGGGCGGGGTGGGAGTCAGGACTCCTGGTTTCTGTCCCCAGCTCGGGGAGTGGAGTGGAGTCTAGCAGTTAGAATTGGGAGTCAGGACTCCTGGGTTCCATTCCCAGCTCTGCTACTGGCAGTGTAACTTTGGGCAAGTCACTGTGCCTCATTTTCCCTCTTTTAAAAACTGGGCTGAAGTGGGAGTTGTAAGCCTCCCTGAGTGCCGGGACAGCCCTTGGAGATCCTCAGTCTGGCCAACGGCCCCCCAAGGGCAGTGCTGGACGCCCCATTGTTTGTGTCTCTCAGCCGTGGAGTGGCCAGGGTGCTAGAATGCAGGAGAGAGGGTGAGGCTGCTGCGAAGCCTGGATGGACAGATCCTCAGCCGGTGGAAGCTGGTGTCTCTCTACGGGATCTGCCGATTTGAACCAGCTGGAGATCTGCTCCCAAGGGGCTTTCCCCCGTCTCTGACACCTTGGATTTACAAACCTGCTCTGCTCCTTGCTGTGTACCCCGCACTGACACTTTCCTCGCCCCGTCCCCACCTGCCCTCTGCAATGGGGCCCGGCTGGAATAGTCACCCCGAAAGCCAGGTCACATAGAACAAGGCTCTCTCTGTGTTTCTATGTGCCTGCAGCCAGTGCTGGTGAGTGTGTCACAGGGCTCCTTTTGCCTGATCCAGACAGGATCTGAATCTGTCCCAGCCCCTCTTAGCGAGACTTGGGTCTTTAGGAAGCATTCACCATTTCGGCCCGGACCCCCCTGACTCAGCAGCCCTGCAGAGGCCTGTCATCACGGGATCTCTCCCTCTGCCTTTCTCCAGGCTACTGACCTTTAAAGCCATTGCCCAAGTCTTCGTTCTGGGCTGCACGTGGATTTTCGGTCTCCTCCAAGTCGGCCCAGCCGCCACGGTCATGGCGTATTTATTCACCGTTGTCAACAGCCTGCAGGGAGCCTTCATCTTCCTGGTGCACTGTCTTCTCAATCGCCAGGTACCACCTAGGGCCCTTCATCCCCTGATAGACTCAGCAGACCCCCTGCCAGCAGAGAGCAGGGCGGGCTAATGACGCTTTACTGGGTAAGATCCCCCCAAGGTTCCCCCAGTAATAGAGCGATGGAGCAGCCCCTTGTGTGGAGAGGAAAGATGGCCCAGAGGCTGAAGCACTAGCTGAGCACTTATGAGACTGGGCGCAATTCCACGCTGTGCAGTTGACACCTTGGGCAAGTCACTTAGCCTCTCAATTCCCTGGAGAACTTCCCTAAAATAATCAGTCTGGCACCTCGAAGGGCTGTTAAACTCGAGGGAAAAGGCCTCCTGAGAATCCACTTCCATGCTTATCTCCTATAAAGGCTCTGCTCCAGTGCAGGGTTGTGGATTGGGTGGAAGTCTAAAGTGCACTGCATTATGGGAATTCTCTGCTGCCACAGGAAGCCGAGTGTTAGAGCAGCCCTGAGGCTGCTCTAACTTGTACCAAGGCATAGAGGAGGGGGAGCATAAATAGCTGTAAGTCTCCGCATGGGTAACAGCCAGTGAGCCCCAATGACTGCATCGGGCTCAGGTCCCTTTTATCAGGCAGGATTAGATGCAGCTCTTGTTCATTTGCATAACGCCCAGATGCTGAGGTGCTGGGCACGTTAGAAATGGAGATAAGGCCTAGAGAGAAGAGATCTCTCGGCACCACTGACTGTCTCTGCATCTCCAGGTGCGGGAGGAGTACAAGAGACGGTTCACCTGCAAACCCAAGTCCTACGTTTCCGATGTCTCCATGTCTACTTTAGCCACCAGCAGCAAAGCGGTAAGACCCTGTGATTTTTACCGCCCCTCACCAGATGCATCCAAAAGGCTAGCTCTGGGCAGGGTTACAGCACTGGACTGGGAGTCAGGACTCCTGGGTTCTATTCCGGGCTCTGGAAGTGGGGTGGGTCTAGTGGTTAGAGCAAAGGGGGTTGGGAGTCAGGACTCCCCGGTGCAGGGCAGCCGTTGTGTCTGGACTGCTATAGTTAAATTGGCACAAAAGCTGGGTGCAAACCAGCCCTCAGGGACTTGAGAGCATTTGGGGAAGCTTCAGTGACACCAATAGACATGGAAATCTGCTACGCTAGGAGCTTGAAGTCTGGGTTAAATCCGAGTGCACAGAAGGCCTGATCCCACTCATCTGATATCAAAACTCTCTTGGGAGCTTGTGTTTTCCCCTCCAGAACCATGCCGGTGTCTCTTGTTCCTTGCAGGGCTGATGTTCTGGCCGGGAGGCAGGAGACGCCATCGCGCCACAGGAGAAGGAAAAGCTTATTGCAGAACTTGAATCTGCCATCTTTAAAGTGCTTGCAGGATCAGAACTTCGAAACCAACCTGCCAGCTGGAGTGTGATCCCGGGATTAAATCAGCGGGCTGGGAAGGGGAGAGGGGTGTGAGGATTAGAGCTGGGGGTGCTGGCAGTCAGGACTCCTGGGTTCTTCTATCCCTGGCTGTGGGGTCTAGTGGTTAGAACAAGTTAGACTCCCTAGGCATGGGCCAGTAGCACCTGTAGTTTAATCTAGCTATAGCTTAATCCACTGCTGCTTTTCAGAGATTCCCTTTCTCCTTATTTATCATCCCCCCCACCCCAATCCTTCAGTCCCCTGAAATCTGAGCAGGTTTTGCATGTCTGCGGCATTTCAATACTGTAAAATGAGTTTGATTTTGAATGCATGACTTCGTGGTGTCTTTTTAAAACACTTTCTCGAGTGGTTTCGTTTTTACACCCTAAAATAGACAGGCTCAATTGTGTCTCCCTCTAGTGGCTGGAAATGGGGTACGAGCAACCACATCCCGAATCCCCACAATGCTCGGTCTAAGTGCAGTTCCTAGTGCTCCCTGACAGCAAGGGTGCGCTGTCGAGCACGCCCAGTAGTGCTGTCCTATGAATTCAGTACAGCCTGCGCTCTGCCCCATGGCTGCTTAATGCACGCCAGGATTTGGAGAGACGCCTAATGGTGACATCAGGAAGTACAGTCTGGGAGCTAGAGTGCCTGAGGGAACCAGTGGGTCTGTATCCAGCAGCTCAATACAGGACCCCCCTTTATTGGCATCCACGCAGAGTCCTGGCTCTGCTACGCCCCCCCCTACTCTTGGAGAGCTCGGTTCTTTTGTCCATGATCTTGTTGGGCCCAGTGCGCACCCCCACATGTGCAACTGCCCCTGCTGCTTTGCACCCCTCTGCTGCTGCCCCTCCGCCACCAACAGGGTGTGACTGTGTCTGGATTCCAGCCTCATGTGGCCACCAGCCCCCTCCCCCCTCAGCATGGGATTGCCTCAAGAACGGTCACAGTGGGTCAGAGCAATGGTCCATTCGCCCAGTGACCTGTCTCTGACAGTGGCCTGTGCCATTCGCATCCTAGGGAAGGAACAGAACAGGGCAATTAGCCAGTTCTGGCTGTCGGAGGCTTAGCTGTCTTGGCTAACAGCCAGCGATGGCCCTGACGTCCAGGAACCCAGTTATACCTTCCCCGGCCTGTGGTGGATTATGGCACCGGCTACTAGCAAGCTGTTCAACTGGGCAGTAGGGGGCCCTCTAAGCGCTTTGAGATCTACTGCTGAAAAGGGACCCAGCAGCGATCCTGGTACATTACAGTCCAGTGGGCCGGGGGGGAGACGTACCTCAGGGTATGTCTATGCTGCAGCTGGGGATATGGGACTGCAGCATGGGCAGACATACAACAGCTGCTTTGTCTAGCTAGCGCGAGGAGCAGGTGGCTGCCTGCTGCTTGCCCAGGACTGAGGGTACATGTTTGAGCAGCCGCAGCCCATGCTGCTGGGACGTTACTGCTTTTAATACTCGAGCTAGCCGTGATTTAGCCAGGTAAAGCTAGCTCAGATCAGGGAGTGATGCGCTGGAATCAAGTACTGAAAGTATCGCAAGATGCCACGGAAGTGCCGGAATGGTGTGCCGGAGAGTTCGGGAGCGACTCGACCGTCAGCTCAGAGGTGTTTAGAAGTGCAGCGGTCACACTTTCTGCTTGCAATGCAGATATACCCTTAGCCTCCGGGTGTTTCTCATGCATGGGCAGGGCAGCACTTGGCACCCTGGCTTGTGGCTTCAAAGGGGAAGTTTTCACAAGGGTCACCATCCTGCACCAGGGTGATAAGAAGAGGCTGCTGTGAGAAACCAAGGAGGGGAACTGAGCTCTGGCAGGGAGATAAGGCAGCAGAAAGCTGCAGGGATAAAGCAGAGAGATTGGTGCTGCATTCTGTGTTAACCCTCGCCGTGCTGGGTGGATGGGGATTCATAGTATGTGGCCTCTTCTCTTCCCCCTCACAATTTCCCGTTGTTCTCCCCACCAGGGTTCTTGGTCTCCACAGCTGTCCCCTAGCAGCCGAGCACGAGATCCACTGGGATGTTTACCCCAGGTCCTCTGAGGCATAGTGCTGTGAACACGGTGCCTAGGGCAGTGCCAGGAATGCTGGTAGGCAGGTGCTAGAGCCCTGTCCAGCTGGCCCAGTTGGGCCCCATGACCTCTACTTCAGACCTATCCAGAAGTGAGAGTCATTCCAGAGCAGAGGAGGGCTTGTAGGGAGAGACCCTGCAGCAGCTAAGTCAGAAGAAATGTTGTGTTCCCTCTATTCTGGGGCCATTCAGGCCTTTGGTGTAAGTTAGAGCAGCCTCGAGGCTGTTCTAACTTATGCTGCAACCTGTAGCCTCCTGGGGAGCATGGAAGAGCTGCAGTGCAATGTACCCTGGTCATTCCCCTGATTTGCCCTCCACTCCGGGAGCAGGGGGATGCAGGACCCATACTCCAGCTAGCGAGGCCCCCTGCCCACGGAACCTTTACAAAGGGTGGCCATTTCTGCCAACTTTACAACCTAAAAGGGCTGGCATAAAATCGAGATGGGGCACAGAGTCTGTGTTTCCGTTTCTATAAGCTGTACAGTCAGCTCCGAGCCCCAGAACGACTTCCTACTCCAGGGGGAAAGGCAAAAGTGATAGGCAAAAAGGTCAGAGCTAGTTACAAAAACAAAACAAAATATAAGCACGCATCTGAACTCTTGAACCTATTAGACTGGGTAACATTTAGATAAAGCAGTTTTTCTCACCCCGCTGGATATTGCGGTTCATAGTACACAGATTCAGTGATGAGCTCCAAAATCTTAACAACCGGTTCCCTATAAAAAGTTCTGATTTAAGGGGGGGGAGCAGGGGAGGGCCCGGGGGAGACATCCTTGAGGGTCCAGGGGCCCCACTTGCCCCCTCCCCTCCCCTTTGGCCAGCCCTGGAGCTTGCAGCAGGACACCCACCCCCACCCCGCCACCTTGCCGGGCCTCTCAAAAAGCGGCAGCAGGACGACTCCGGAGCTCAGCTGAGCTGCCCAGCTGGTGCTGGCGGCTGGCCACGCTGCAGCTGGGGGGAAGCGGGGGAAGGGCCGGAGGAGTCTCAGCCTCCCCAGCTGGGAATCCTGGGAGCAACAGGATGGTCCGGCCCGTGGACTGGAGTTCTTTGCCCACCCCCTGGCCCTTTAACAACCGGTTCTCCACGGAGGTCTAATTTTAGCAACCGGTTCTTGGGAACCTGTGGGAACCGGCTCCAGCTCACCACTGCACAGATTTCACCCTTGAAATCTGGGCCAGTTCCCTCAGTTGGAGTCTTCAGAGTGTCCTTGTTGCTTGCAGCGTAGGTGGGTGAAGGAGAAAGACCCAGCATGTGGCCACTGGGTTCTGTTTTATACCCTCCATCCCATGTGCTTGGGGAGCACAAGTCCAGGCATGTCTGGGGGGGGCCTTGTTGAGTCTCCAGGCAGGGCTGAGCAGTTCCCCTGGTGTGGCCTCATGCAGGGGAGTCATCGCATTGTAGCTCCCTTGCTGGACACTGGCTGTTGATGGGTTGTTTGACACCCCGCCCGGGTGTTGGTTACTTTCCTTGCTGTTGACTCTGGGGAGTGAATCTCTGGCTGATTCCTCAACTTACAGCATGTTTTAGTGACAACCATACACACAATTCTCATAAGCGGTGTGCCGAGCAGCCGAGTCTTCATGTATACACTCTCATTTAAGGCTTCCTGTGCCGGTAATACATTTGAATGTTTTTTAGAAGGTCTCTCTATAAGTCTATAATATATAACCAAACTACTGTTATATGTAAAGTAAACAAGGTTTTGAAAATGCTTCAGAAGCTTTATTTAAAATTAAATTAAAATGCAGATCTTATTAGTTTAGTGTGATCCTTGCCCTGGCTTTTCCTTGCTGAGTTTTTCAGTGTCTGGTGGCACCTATTTAGATACTTTAAGCTGCATACAGGCTTCTGAGTTATAAGTTGATAACCGGCTGGCAGGAGGTCAGCGGCTGGAACCCCAGATCAGCAGCTGAGGTGAGTGGAGCTGGCGGCCGGTAGGGCTGAGCAGGGCCGGAAGCCTGGACCCTGGACCCTGTCTGGCAGGGGGCCTGTGCTGGAACTCCAACTGGAAGCAAGGTGAATGGGGCTGCGGGGACCCCGGCTGGCAAGGGGCCAGCAGCCAGAACCCCAGAGCAGCGGTGGGCTGACCTCCACTGCTCTGGGGTTTCCACTACCAGCTCCTTGCCAGCTAGGGTCTCAGCCCGCTGCCAACCTGGGGTTCCTTCCCCCAGGCCAGCAGCTGGCGCTGAGTGGGACTGGCGGCAGGACCCCAGCTGGCAGGAGCTGGTGGTGGAAACCCCAGAGCGGCGGCGGGCTGAGCAGCGCAGCCCGCCCCGCTCTGGGGGTTCGGCTGCTGGCTCCTTGCCAGCTGGGTTCTCAGCCCACTGCCAGCCTGGGGTTCCATCCCCCAGGCCAGCAGCGGGTGCTGAGTGGGGCTGAGGCAGGGGGGACCCCGGCTGGCAAGGGACCAGTAGCGGGAACCCCAGAGCGGCGGCAGGCTGAGCAGCTCAGCCTGCCTCACGTGCCATGAGAAATCGGCACGCGTGCCGTCGGTTGCCGACCCCTGCTATACATATATGGATAGAGAAATGACTTTCAGCAGAGCGTAACCTTTCCCCTGATACCTTGCAAGGCCTGTTTTATATGTAAGATCACAATTATATAAAAATGAAGAATATGGGGGTTACAGGGTGTTCCCCCAAGCTATAAAATGTTACATGTGGTTCCCAGGAACCATCCATGAGGTTATTTAAAGCCTTCACAACCCACTACTATTATTAGCCAGTTTCAGTTCCTGAAAGGCAAGGAGCACAGTTTCCCCTGCTACTTTCCTTCCTGTAGATTGCTGGGAGGTAGGCAAGGGAGCTGGAACTATTTTTCTAGTGGGAGGCGGGGTGCTGCTGATGGAAACCATGTATTTGGTAAAAAGAACGAGGAGTACTTGTGGCACCTTAGAGACTAACAAATTTATTTGAGCATAAGCTTTCATGGGCTAAAGCCCACTTCATCAGATGCATGCAGTGGAAAATACAATAGGAAGATATGTGTGTATATAGAGAGAGAGAACATGAAAAAATGGGCATTTCCATACCAACTCCAATGAGATTAATTGATTAAGGTGTGCTATTATCAGCAGGAGAATGTAACCTTTTGTAGTGATAATCAGGGTGGCCCATTTGAAACAGTTGACAAGAAGGTGTGAGTAACAGTAGGGGGAAATTAACATGGGGAAATAGTTTTTAGTTTGTGTAATGACTCATCTACTCCCAGTCTTTATTCAAGCCTAATTTAATGGTGTCCAGTTTGCAAATTAATCCTAGTTCTGCAGTTTCTCATTGGAGTCTGTTTTTGAAGTTTTTTGTTGAATAATTGTGACATTTAGGTCTGTAATCAAGTGACCAAGGATATTGAAGTGTTCTCTGACTGGTTTTGATGTCTGATTTGTGTGCATTTATTCTTTTGCATAGAAGCTGTCTGGTTTGGCCAATGGAGTGGATGAGTCATTCTGAAACATGTATTTGGTGTTTGTTATTACTACTTCAACCTGAGGGGCATGGCAGCACCCCTAGTTCCAGCACCACTGGAGGTAGGTTTACCCTCATAACAAACATTAGCTAGATGCTTAGAGGCCATTGTGGGCAGGGGAGGTGTATCTGTTCCAAGAGAGACACAGTTGAGATACGGAACTGTGATAAAAAGCCCCGGTAAAAACTGTGTCACTCGGCAAACTTCCCCTGAGAAAAATCACAAGAGGACAAAGTAGATGCGGTATTCTTGTCTTGTTGCAGAAGGCAGTGGCCACCATGAAGCAGCTCATCTCCCACCTTCTGGGTAAGTTTGAAAGGAATTGGGTTATTTCTTCCAAGGGGGCTTGGCAAAAAAGAACCTTAGCTTAAGCTCTCTGGGGCAGGAAACTTGTCTTTATTCTCTGTTCGAACAGCGCCTAGCACAAGGGTCCCTGACCGGCTGCTGCCGTAATAATTGTGTTGGGTTCTCTGTAGGGCCCTTCACTGATAGGCATTCGGCCGAGATCTGTGACTCTTGAAATGAACACTCGTTTGATCAATGACCTGGAAGAAAACATAAAATCATCACTGATAAAGTTAAAAAACCACCGATTCCAAGGCCAGACAGGACTAGTGTGAGCATCTAGTCTGACCTCTTGTCTACATAGACCAGAGAACTACTCCCAAAATAATTCCTAGGGCCGATCTTTTAGAAACACATCCAATCTTGATATTAAAATAGTCAGGGATGGGAAATCGACCATGAACCTTGGTAAATTGTTCTAATGCAGTGGTTCCCAAACTTGTTCCATCACTTGTGCAGGGAAAGCCCCTGGCGGGCCGGGCCGGTTTGTTTACCTGCCATGTCTGCAGGTTTGGCCGATTGCGGCTCCCAGTGGCCGCGGTTCGCTGCTCCAGGCCAATGGGAGCTGCTGGAAGCGGTGCAGGCTGAGGGACGTGCTGGCCGCCGACCCCTGGACTAGATGATCAGCGATCTCTTCTGGCCTCTAAATCTATGAATACGCTGGTGGCTAGGCCTGGTGTAGATTTATTATTAGTTATTACTAGCTAATAAGCAAGTCCATGTGCTACCTATCATACTGAATCCTTTGCTATTTATCATTCCATGTCGATTATGAATCGTGGATTGTGGATCAACACGTTACTGATGTTCTTACAGCCGCACCTGGCAGATTAGAGCCCCATTGTGCTAAGTGCTGTAAAGCTAAATAGCAAAAGACAATTCCCACCCTGAAGGGATTATGCTCTTTTTGGCCCTGATTCTGCAAGGAGCCCCCTATGGAGTCTGATTGACTTTAATGGGCGTAGGGATCTCCTAATATGATGATCATCGCAGGATTAGGGCCTTAGCTAGAGAGAAGGAGGGTAAAGAGCAGAGGTGGGGTGGGAGGACAAAATAAGAGAGACACAAGCAGGCTGAGTTGTCTGCGTGCGGTGAGAGTCGTGTCCCTAGGGGGATGCACAGGTTTTCCAGGGGGTATTTCAACTCATCTGGATATTTGCCTAACTTTACAACAGGCGAGATAAAAAGCACTAGCCAAATCAGTACAAACTAGATACAATCAATTTAGGCTTGAATAGGGACTGGGAATGCCTGAGCCATTATGAACATTGAATCTATCTCCCCTTGTAAGTATTCTCACACTTCTTATCAAACTGTCTGTACTGGGCTATCTTGATTATCACTTCAAAAGTTTTTTTCTCTTACTTAATTGGCCTCTCAGAGTTGGTAAGACCACAACCACCTTTTCATGCTCTCTGTATGTGTATATATATCTCCTCAATATATGTTCCATTCTATGCATCCGAAGAAGTGGGCTGTAGCCCACGAAAGCTTATGCCCAAATAAATTTGTTAGTCTGTAAGGTGCCACAAGTACTCCTGCTCTTAGTGCAAACTAAATTTTCATACGGACAATGGCTTGTTTATACTGCTCTATGTACTATTCCCTAATGTAAGTACAGTATTTCTATTCCAGTTGATTTATTTTATAGTGATATCATAACAATGAGAGTCAGACATGTTTCAGTAACAGCGTGCTATGATACTTTTGTATTTTTATGTTTGATTTTGTAAGCAAGTAGTTTTTAAGCGAAGTGAACTTGGGGGTATGCAAGACAAATCAGGCTCCTGAAAGGGGTGCAGTAGTCTGGTAAGTTTGAGAACCGCTGTGTAACTCATGATGCAACTCAGAGAAGCCATATAACAAATGGAGGATTTAATCAGTAAAACTTCCTTAGCACATGGGGCCATCTGGTCATTGAGTCCAGGCCCCTGCTGTTGTACACGGTCCCATCATAGAACAGAATTATATGAATAGGGCGAATTCCATCTTCAGACTAGTTGGGTTATTTGCCACCACTAGTCCTATTGGAAACCTGTTCCAGATCCTCCTTCCTCTAACGTCCAGCCATCTTAGAGCCACAAGGGAAAGTACCTCATGTAATGGGCTGCACAGTGCTGGATCGCAAACACAAAGTGGTGAGAGCTGGGAAAAGCCCACGGCCAAGGGTTGTGAGCTCCTCTGCTTCTATTGTGCCTGGCATGACCTGTTGTTCAATTGCAGGCCTGCACAATTCATAAAGCAGCAAGGGCCATATTACTCCAAAGAAAACAGCTGAGGGCTGAACCCCTCCGGCCCTGCCGACCCCCCGGCTCGCCTCCTCACCCCCTACCACTGCCTGTCCACTCACCTCCTCAGCCCCCCCGCCTCGCCTACTTAGCCCCCGCCACTGCCCGCCTGCCCGCTCGCCTACTCAGCCCCCCACCCCCTGGCTCGCCTACTCAGCCCCTGCCACTTCCCGCCTGCCCGCTCGCCTCCTCAGCCCCTCCTCCCCCGCCGCCAGCTCACCTGCCCCCATGCCACTGCCTGCCCACTTGCCTCCTCAGCCCCCCACCCTCCCCAGCTCGCCTCCTCACCCCCCGCCGCTGCCCGCCCGCCTCTTCAGCCCCCCTCCCTCACCCGCCGCTTGCCTACTCACCCCCCATGGGCCGCACCGTGAGCCCACCTACTCCCCTGCCGCGGGCAGCACAGTGAGCCCACGCGGGCCGCATACGGTCCCAGGCCGCATGTTGTGCAGGCCTGTTCTATTGTAAACTGCTGAATCCATTGGCGGTAAAATAAGCTGAAAATATTTTTGATCCAAAAAGGTTTGGTCCCTTGATTTTTAAATCATCACCATGTGCCTCTGCATTTCTTAGTTCCAGCTGAGTGTGCGAGAGGAAGCATCAAGTAGCCATTCTCTGGGGCTGCTGCAGTGCAGCGAACAAAAGTAAACTTCTGAGATTTTCTCCTGCATTCCCAGCTCCAGACAGGGGCGGCTCTACAAATTTGGCCGCCCCAAGCAGTCATGCGCGGGAGGCGCCCCTGAGCCGCGGGAGCAGCGGACCTCCCGTGGGCATGACTGCGGAGGGTCCGCTGGTCGCGCGGCTCGGCTGGACCTCCCGCAGCTGCGGGCGGTTCGCTGGTTCGGCGGCTCTGCTTGAGCTGCCGCTGGCATGCCTGCGGGAGGTCCAGCCAAGCCGCGGGACCAGCGACCCGTCCGCAGTCATGCCTGCGGGAGGTCCAGCCGAGCCGCGGGACCAGCGAACCGTCCGCAGTCATGCCCACGGGAGGTCCGCTGCTCCCGCGGCTACTTGATGCCGGCCGACCGTCCCCTCCGCAGTCATGCCTGCGGCAGGTCCGCTGCTCCCGGGGCTCCGGTGGACCTCCCGCAGGCATGACTGCGGCAGGTCCGCCGGCCCAGCCTGCCGCCCCCCCCGGAAAGGGCCGCCCCAGGCGGGTGCTTGCCCCACTGGGCTCTGGATCCGGCCCTGGCTCCAGAGGGGTTTTTGCTGAGCAGTTGGGCTTCTGATGGTGGCATCCAAAGCATGTATCTGAGGCTCAGGTGTCAATGAAGGTAGCAGAGGGTCAGTTGATTCACAGCAGTACTACGGCAGCAGGTTACAAGGAAGTGGCTTTCACACTGCCTTCTGCGATGATCTGATAAATGTGCAGTGGGGACATTGGGTAATAGGAGAAGTGAGTCAGTCTCTTACAGTGTAGGCGTAGGAACGAGACAAACCTGAGTGTCCTCACTCAGTGTTAGCGCAGGCAAAACTCCCTTTGGGTTTAACGACTGAGGCCAGCTCATCAGTTGCTGTAGCTCTGCTGAAGTCAATAGAGCCACACTGGTTTGTAGGCTGAGCACAACTTGATTTTTTTTTTAAATTTCAATTACAATTTTCTTGGTTGTGGGAAACTATGGAGGGGTCAGGCCATGGGGGAAGTCAGCCAATATTTGTTTAATGACAGTAGACCTTGAGATTCAAAAAGTTAAAGCTCTGTAATTGTTAAAACACAAATTGTCAATATCAAGTCACAATATATCCAGTAAAGATCCTGAAATCAAACCGTAATAAGTTCTCAAGCAGCATTTTTCTTATTTTTCCTATCGGTCAATTTCAATAGTTATTGATGGAAATATTTTTTCATGGGTTTCGGTGTGTATGGCGAAACTGACGTTTACCAACATCTACCAATAAAAATTGAATCCTTCGCACCCTACTGGTTTACAGGTACCCATCCTCCCCATGAGGATAGTTTGGCCCTCTGAAAATCCCCCCAAATTGCTTTTATTATCTATAGACTATATTTCAGCCATGCTTGGGGGTCTCCACCAGTATCAGAGCCTTTCTGTGCTAGGCACTGTAGGGACACAATGCTTGACTTGAACTTACAGTCTAAATAGAAAAGATGGACCAAGGGGAAACTGAGAGGGGTAAGGACTTGTCCAAGGTCAACTGTCAGGTCAGTGACTGAGCCAGAAATAACACCCTGATCTCCCAACCTACTGCTCTATCCACTAGGCCACGCTGCCTCCTACAGGGTAACAGCACTAAAACCCAGTGCAGTAAGAGCATCCTTGGTTGTTTCTCCTCTTTCAGGCTTTTGCTGGCTCATCTGCTTCACGGGGACTCAATGTTTCACCAGCGATGGTAAGTTGATGCCAAGAAACATGGACAAAATACTCCAGATCTGAACCCAGGTGTATCCTTCCAGCCTTGGCTCCCCAGAAATGTGCATCTTATACTCCTCAGTAGACCCTTGGACAGTATAAGCTCATAGATAGTCTGACTTTACAACAAAGGGTAATGTTTATGCATCAGCCTTTGTTATCTTAAGTAGAGGTTTCCCAAACACTTCAGTGAAACAAAATGGTTTAAATAAAACAGTATTAATGAGAGAGAGAGATTTTTAGTGGTAAGGCACAAAAGTCAGAATTGGTTACAAAAGAAATAAAAAGATAAAACCTCAAACTAACTTCTAAACTTGAGCAAGCTCAATAAGATTTGAAACCAACATCCCTCTCACCACACCAGGCAGTTCTCAGTTCACAGGCTGGATTTCTTTTCATTCTGGGACCACTCCCCTTAGTTAAGTGTTTTTCAAAGATTCATTGATGTTATAAGCAGAGAGAGATAAGGCATTTTTGTCCCCCTCCTTACACCCCAATCCTTATGTGCTGGAAATATACTTGCTGGGTCCTGTGGGTAGGCAGTATCTGAGCACCAACCTGTCTTTCAGCTGATTTGTAAATTTCCTGTTGAGAACTCTCCAGTTGCTTAATCTCCAGTTAATCAGGGGATTTCTTTTAGCAAGTTGCTGGCATGCGAGTCTGTCCTTGTCTCTGAAGAACTTGCTTATGAGGACTACCCAGGAATTACAATCTATTTTAGTAATAATCATACAGGAAAATCTCATAATTTCACGTGCAGTGTTTGTTATACATATTTCAACAGGATAATAACATTAATCAGATTATGAGTTTCCAAATGATACCACACATGGCATACTTTGTACAAAATAGATCATAGCCATATAAAAGTGGTAAACGTGGGGTAGAGGGTGTCACACCTACCGTTCCCATGTCCTCTTGTTTTTCCTGGCTTCAGGGGAGAGGGATGGAGGCCTTTTCTTGATCCTTTGCCTGATGTGTTGAGAAGAGTGGCCTGCTGCCTTGGTCTTCCCAACTCAGCCACCTGCTCTGTTAGGTCCACTCTTTCTCCCTCAGTGCATGATTAACTAGGTTAATGAATGAACGTGAACCACACTGAAAAAGTGAAACAAAAGGTGCAAAAGGTTATCTGTTGCTCTCTTTAAATGACATGGTTCCTTCTTCCTTTCACAGATGACATGTGTCAGTATTCGACTACTTGTCCTTCTTTTGCAACCTGTGAAAACATCACCACGGGCTACCACTGCACCTGCAAACGTGGGTATATATCTAGTTCTTTGGAGGAACACTTCACTAATCCAACAGTGAAGTGCGTTGGTGAGTATCGGCTCCGGAGCCCAGCTAAGTGAGCGGGAACTCTGTAATGGGGCGAGAGGAATGTAGGTTGCTCTAATGCCATTGGGACCAGCTCTTGCACTTGTCAGAAAGTTGTGTATCAGTGTACTCCACTGACTGGTGAGCATGCTGCAGTGATTAAGGGTACGTCTACACTTCCATCGAGCTAGCATGCTAACAATAGAGGGTAACCAAGCAGGTGCGAGTGGTGGTAAGGAACTGAGACTGGAAACCAGTGTGTGGAAGTAGGGTGGGGAGACAGATCTGTCCAGGCAACAGGATGCAGGGGGAAGATGGGACTGGCCAGATAAATAGATTGGGTCAAGGAGTTGGGCTGGGAGAACAATAATGAGATTGGATTAATTATCTGGGGAGGGACAGTGGGACTCTCTGGGACTGGGGAATGTTGGGGGGCTGGCAGTGGGCACAGCTAGAAACTAAGAGGAGGAGAGAGACAAATGGAATGAGGAGCCGAGATGCAGGGGAACTGGCACTGGCTGGGAGAGGGGATCGGGACTGGGACGGGAGGACCGGGTGCAGGGGAACTGGGACTGGCTGTGAAAGGAGACCAGGACTGGGATGAGACACCTGAGGCATTCAGATTGGAACGGGGATAAGAGCCAGGGATGGGAAGAGACAGCACTGGCAGAGGGACATGTGCAGGGAGGTTTGTGGCTGAAGGGGCCAAGCTTAGGTATGAGCAGGCAGAAGAGTCTGTGCCCACTAGTGGACACTCCCCTCCAGAGCCTGGAATGGGAGCCAAGATTCCAGCTCTTCTGAGTCCCCACCTGGTGCCTGGCCAGGCTTGGTTCCGTCAGTTCTGCATGACTCCCTAGGCGTGGGTGAGTGTCTCAGAAGAAAATCTTGCCCTTGCCAGGCCACTCACACCATGATCTTTGGAGTTACTTTTATGCTTGCAACGATGGCCATGCATTGAGCTCTGGAGTCAAGATCTTTACTGATAGCAACATAACCAGAACCCTTCAAAGTTATTTCTTGCTGCTGCTGGTGGTGGACATGGATTTTAAGACAAAGCGGTGACCCTAGCAGGGGATTAGTCTGTTTCTGGACTAAAACTCACTGTAGCCTGTTCACAGGATCAGAACTTCCCTTCCCGCAACTCCCATCCTTTAGTCCTATTGTGAAATTCCCCAGGGTGCAACCTGAACTGCTGTGTCCCCTTTACTCTCTAGCCTCGTGTTCCTTTTATGCTGCTTTACTGTCAGGCCAGCTACTCCTGGCCTGCTCATGCACAGCCACTAGTCTGCAAAATTACTCCCAGATGTTTACATGAATGACGTCCCAGCCATTCATGAATAGATACAGGGAAACACCCACATATCTCCATTCTCAGCCTTGGCTCCCCAGAAATGTGTGTCTTATACTGCTCAGTAGACCCCTGGACATTATAAGTTCATAGATAGTCTGACTTTCCAAGAAAGGGTAATGTTTATGCCCCAGCCTTTGTTATCTTAATTAGAGGATTTCAAATACACTCGTTTAGATAAAACAATAAAACATGTTTATTAATGAGAGAGAGAGAGAGAGAGATTAAGTGGCAAGGCACAAAAGTCAGAATTGGTTACAAATGAAATAAAAAGATAAAACCTCAAGCTAATTCCTAAACGTTACCAAGCTAAATAAGATTTGAAACCAACATCCCTCTCACCACACCGGATGCTGCAGGCAGTTCTCGGTTCACAGGCTGGATTTCCTTTCATTCTGGGACCACTTCTCTTAGTTCAGTGTTTTTCAAGGATTCATTGATGTTATAAGCAGAGAGAGATAGGGTAGACAGAAGCGGCGATACAGACAGTTTTGTCCCGCTTCTTACACCCCGATCCTTGTGTATTGGAAAAACCCTTGTTGGGTCATGTGGATGGGCAGTATGTGAGCGCCAGATTGTCTTTCAGCTGATTTGTAATTTTCCTACTTAGGACTCCCCAGTTGGTGAATCTGTGATTATCCAGGGGATTTCTCTTTAGCATGTTGCTGGCATGCCAGTGTGTCTTTGTCTCTGAGACACTGGTTTATGGGTACTACCCAGAATTACAACACATTTCAGTAACAATCAGACAGGAAAATCTCAATTTCACATGTACTATAATTGCACACATTTCTACAGGATAATAATATTCATCAGATTATGAGTTTCCAAATGACACCACACAAGGCATACTTTGTACAAAATAGATCATAGCCATATAAAAGTGGTGAACATGGGATAGAGGGTGTCACACCTACCATTCCCGTGTCCTCTTGTTTTTCCTGGCTTCAAGGGAGAGGGATGGAGGCCTTTTCTTGATCCTTTGCCTGATGTGTTGAGAAGAGTGGCCAGCTGCCTTGGTCTTCCCAACTCAGCCACCTGCTCTGTTAGGTCCACTCTTTCTCCCTCAGTGCATGATTAACTAGGTTAATGAATGAATGTGAACCACACTGGAGAAGTCAGACAAAAGGTGTAAAGGGTTATCCATTGCTCTCTTTCAAAGACATGATTCCTTCTTCTTTTCACAGTCGACAGATGTCAGGATTCGTCCACTTGTCCTGCTTTTGCAACTTGTGAAAACGTTGCTGGGGGTTACCACTGCATCTGCAAACATGGGTTTGCATCTAGTTCTGGGGAGCAAAACTTCACTGATCCAACAGTGAAGTGCATTGGTGAGTATCGGCTCCGGAGCCCAGCTAAGTGAGTGGGAGCTCGGTAATGGGGTGAGTGTAATGTAGGTTGCTCTAATGCCATTGGGACCAGCTCTTGCACTTGCCAGAAAGTTATGTATCAGTGTACTCTACTGACTGGTGAGCATGCTGCAGTGATTAAGAGTACGTCTACACTTAGAGGCTAACAGCGGTCTGTGAGCCCTCTAGTGGCACGTGCTGTGGTCTGTGGTTCAGAAACTGCCCACAAACCAGTGTGGGTGTAGCTAGGCCCTTGCATGTTTGTGTATGTTTGTAGGCAGTAGCATATGGGAGCCAACGGCCCCCATGCATTTTTTTCATATTGTTGTTATAAGGAAAGTTGCATCTGTAGTGGTGCCACCCTCTTGGGCCCCAAGCAGGTGTGAGAGGTGGGATTGAACTGGGACTGGAAACTAGTGTGTGAAAGTAGGGCAGGAAGACCGATCTGTCCAGGCAACAGGATGCAGGGGGAAGCTGGGACTGCTAACTGACAATGTATGAGGCTCACTCATTGCAAGATTGGTAACTGTGAGAAAGCTCTGTCCTCGTCTCCATGGGTCCCACGTTTTCCTGGTGGATTTGCTAGCCTCAGAGGCTCACTGTGACCCTCCACGTAGCCCTTCTCTCTCTAGAGGCCAAGGGTCACAGCCTACTGAACCATTTTCATCATAAGCCAGCAAGGGAGCTGAGGAGAAACTATCCTCCCTTGCACAGTCTCTGTTGTTTCCCAGTTTCAGTGATTAATCAGGGGTGGGGGGGAGCCTGGGCCCACCCTCTACTGCGGGCTCCAGCCCAGGGACCCTAATACTATCAGCTATGGTAGCCGACCTTTTTAGAAACAGGACACGTACAATTCCCCGGGCTACTTCCCCACAGCATCCCCCACTTCCTCAAGCTCTACTTCACCCTTACCTCAGGGCCTCCTTCCTTGTGCCTGATATGGTGTGTACTGCTCAGGCTCTCCAACAGCGCAGCTTCCTCCTACAGCTCCTGACATGTGCGGCCACCTGACTAACTGGGAGGTTTTTAACTAGTTTCATCCAGCCCCTGATTGGCTTCAGGTGTCCCAATCAACCTAGCTGTCACCACTGCTTTCTGGAAGGATCTTAATTGGTCCTGGGTCTCTTGATTAACCTGAAGCAACTGCCATTTGGTTACTATGGTAACAGGGATTTGTTTAGCCTGGGGCTAACATACCTGTTTTTCACTACTTTCCTATAGCCATCTGGCCTTGCCCCGTCACGTAACGTACAGAGTATTCTTCCAATCATGGAAGCCTTGGCAGAACATTCCCCACTTTTTGGCATCAGAAAACAGGCGGCAATAAAAACAAGTTCACTTTCTTCTTAGAAGGCGACTAATGAGCCATTCTCACTTGCCAATCTGTTTGTTAGGCTTCACATATTCAAACATTGATTTGGTCAGGTAACGGTTCTGATCTGGGTACTCTCGCTTTGTCAGTGAAAAATCAGCCTCTAGATCCTGGCATTTCTATGGGCCCTTCTCAGTCCAATATGCAAGCCCTCTTGAGAAGTCATGTCCCACTCCCCTGGATCGCTGGAGAAGGGTATTTTTGTATTACTGTCACTGGGAAAGTCTTCGAAGTGGGGTGAGACTGCAGCTAGAGAAGGCACAAGAGATGCAGCAGGTTCACTTAGACTGGTATTCTCCTGGACTTCCTCACCACCAGACTTAGTAGGAGGAAAAAAACGTTAGGCGAGAAGGAGTTCCTTTCAGCACTGCATCTTGTCTTTGCCATCTTTCTTTGGCCTCCTTCAATGTCTGCCAGCCTCCTTTCTTCGACATGATTTCTATTGTCCAGTTTAGGCCGGCTGTGTACAAAGTTCAGTATTGCTTGGGCCCACAAACACTTATTTAGCCCACAAGGACAAAATCACAACCACCATAAATTGAGTCCACAGTCTTGATTAATTTGTACATAACAATATCGAATGAGACAAAAAAATTCCGATGGCCCCACTGCCGTCACTCAGCTGTTACTTCAGTATGGAATGGAGGGCCTACAACAGGGCTAAAAATTAGGCTATATGTTAATCTGGCTTCTGAACGTAGCGCTGTCTACACAGGGGGGTTAGGTTGGTATAACTACATCACTCAGGGGTGTGGATTTTTCACACCCCTGAGCAATGTATTTTACCAATATAGGTCTGTATTGTAGAGCCGGCCTGAGACCATGATTTTTAGTGACTAGCAGAGTTATGAATTTAAGTTGCCATGCTCATCTTTTGAAGATGTTTGTTCCTTTGCACAGCACCTTCAAAAGACCAGCGTGAAAACGAAAATGGACTTTCTGGTGTGATGAGCAATATTTCTATTGCTGTTGTATTGGCAGTGGATTCCATCTGAAGGACTCACAGGAACTCCTGGGGTGTTAACACAGTTCTTCTGTGGATTCAGATATATGAGGCTATTGTGATAATATATAATCTGACCTCCTGTATATCACAGGCTAGAGAATTCCACCCAGCCATTCCTACCTTAAGCTCAAAAACCTGGTTGAATTAGAGCATATAGTTTATAAAGATAACAAGGCCTTTATTGGCCTTTACTCTAGGGCAGGGGTGGGCAAACTTTTTGGCTTGAGGGCTGCAACAGTTTTCCAAAATTGTGTGGAGGGCCGGTTAGTGAAGGCTGTGCCTCCCCAAACAGCCAGGCATGGCCTGGCCCCTGCCCCCTATCCGACCCCCCCTGCTTCTCGCCCCCTGACGCCCCCCCCCCAGGATTCCTGTCCCATCCACCCCTCCCTGTCTCCTGACTGCCCCCAGAACCCCCGCCCCTGACTGCCCCGCATCGTGCCATCAAACCTCGCCTCTCATTCCTGACCCCCCCTGCCCCATCCAACCAGCCCTTCTCCCTGTCCCCTGACCACCCCCAGAACCCCTGCCCCTCACTGCCCCCTGCTGCCCCATTCAACCCCCCCTCCTTCCTGACTGCCCTGATACCTATCCACACCCCCGCCCTCCTGACCACCACCCTGAACTCCTCTGCCCTCTACTCCTCTACCCCCTATCCAACCCTGCCCCCTTACTGCGCTGCCTGGAGCACGAGGTCAGGCCGAGGCTCTGCAGCTGTGCTGCCCCAGGAGCTCGCAGCCCTGCCTCCCAGAGCATTGCGCCGGCGGCGGGGAGAGCTGAGGCTGCGGGGGAGGGGGAACAGCAGGGGAGGGGCCGGGAGCTAGCCTCCTGGGCCAGGAGCTCAGGGGCTGGGCAGGAGGGTCCTGCCTGCCGGAAGTGGCCCACGGGCCGTACTTTGCCCACCTGTGCTCTAAGGTCTCTCCAGGGCAGAGTCACGGGACTATCAAAGAGTGTAACTGTAATTACTGTAGCATAGCAAACATAACATGGCATATCCATGCTTCCCCACGGCGACTGCACAATGATAGATTCCATGTTTTCTGGTATAGACGTTAATTAATAATTGTTTCCATATTCTTCTGTTTAGATGTTAATGAATGTTCTCAGGACCCACCAGTCTGTGGCCCTCACAACCAATGCAACAACACCCGAGGGAGTTTCACCTGCCAATGTTCTCCAGGTTATTCTTCCCCCAGTGGGACCTCTTGGAAACCTGGTGACTCCCACACCTTGAACTGCACAGGTACCAGTCACTACAAGCCGCCTTGGGAAACCCAGGGAATATAATCAGCTCCTGATGGCCCCAGAAGCTAACAGCGGTCTGTGAGCCCTCTAGTGGCACGTGCTGTGGTCTGTGGTTTAGAAACTGCCCACAAACCAGTGTGGGTGTAGCTAGGCCCTTGCATGTTTGTGTATGTTTGTAGGCAGTAGCATACGGGAGCTAACGGCCCCCCTGCAATTTTTTCATATTGTTGTTAGGGGGAAAGTTGCATCTGGAGTGGTGCCACCTTCCTGGGCCCCATAAACCAGTCCCTTTAGCTTTAGCATCAGCTCTGCTGTCGACTGGACTTTGCGGGGTTTCATTTCTGTGCCCGGAAGTGTAATGATGCTTTGATCCCATCACAAAGAGATTTGATCCTTATAAGAGAGGCCCCAATGTTGGCTTCCTCCTTCCTTCCCTAGAAAATCTCATCAGCTGCCAGCCCAGGATTCTGCAAGGAGACGATTTCAAAAGCCTGTGCAGAAACAGCACCCAGCACGTATGTGTCGAATGATTCCGAACTGGGTCATCTTCGTGTGCAGGGCAAGAGGGGAAAAGGGAGAGAATGGATGTAAGGGTTGTGTGTGTAGAGTTTGTGTAGTTCACTCAGACAGTGTGTGTGCTGCTTCTGGGTTGGGTAGTATGGATGGATAGAGATGGAGAGGGATGATGGATGGGCTAGAGCTGGTACCTAGAGAAGGCTGGAGGTGGAGAAGATGGGTGGATGGAGAAATAGCCAGAGCTAGACAGAGAAGATGGATAGAAAGTTACAGTGGGTTAAAAGGAACAGAGAGGCGTAGGGACATGGACACCCATCTTCCACCCTCCAGTAGGTAGGTAGGAATGTTACAGCATTAACTCCTTTTTCCATGATTCCCCTATAGGGAAACCAACAAAACAACAGATTTTGCACCTTCCTGAATGAGACCTCAAAGACCCTGGAATCTGCATGCGGCAATGGAAACCAGTCAGTATCGCTGAAGGTCAGACGCTGTGCGCCTGTATTTGCCAGTCCCTTCCCTCCAAGGCAAAGTCCTTCCTCCTCGTCCCCAGCTGCTGCAACTGGTCTCCAGATACTTCCTTCCAGAGATAAGCCTGGGGGGAGTCTTTAAAAGCAGCTGAAAACAAGGTTTAGTTGCTTCAACTCTAGAAGAGTAGACTGGAGCCAACAGCGAGTGGAATTTCAGCTGCCAGCCAAGAGTGGGTGATGAATGTCTTGGGGCAAAGGGAACGAGTCAGTATCTTGATGGGAGCAGGTACCTGGGTGCCATGGGAGCCATGTGGAGCAGAGGGCCAGACTATAAGAAGCATGTGGAGGGGGAGGGGACCCTAAAAGCCTCCCTAACATCACCCAACCATGTAAGCAGTTGTAGCTGCCCTGGGATGTTCCGTGATGGTAAATGGGGAGAATAAGTGGTGGATCCTTGGGACCATCTCCCTGTTAACCAGTGGGCCACTGTTTGACAGCCCCTGCTTTACCCAGGGTGTCTTCTGTTTAAACCCCAGGAAGTCTCCACCTCTATCGATTTGCTTTTCTATGCCACTGCCCAGCAGTCTAATGGGAGCAAGGAGGAGGTCGCATTGGTAGCCACCATCTTTCTGCAGAGCGTAGAATCAGCAGCTTTGGCAACTGCTCGGAAAAGCCCCGGGAACGAGACGCAGACTGTCACGGGAGAGACAATGAGTAAGAAAAAGGAAAAACGTTCACACAGCTCTGAGCACCACCCGCGGTGCTCTCTGCAATGAAGGGTGGCGTCGGGGCTAGGGTGCTGGGCTAAAGCATAAGAGAGCTGGGTGCCGTTCCTGCCTCTGACACAGGTTCTTTGAGGGACCTTGGCAAATCACTTGGTGCTTATGTTTCCCTGTCTGTAAAATGGGGATATGAATCCTTCCTGCTGTTTGGGGCAGAAGCAGTCTCTTGCTCCATTTGCTTATGGTGCCCAGCACAACAGGGCTCTGATCTCAGCAAGTAGCAGGATTGTGGTAGTGCCTATGAGCCGCAGTCATGATGGAGCAGGGCCCCATTGTGCTAGGTGCAAGGCACAAAGGACATAAAGACAATCCGGGCTCCTGATTCTTCTCTCGGCTCTGCTGGTTTTACTGCAGCGTTGCTCCCTGCCGCCACGGGAGTGGGAGGAGAATCAGGCTCTGTGCTAAAGGGAGGGTAGTTTTCAAAGCAGCGCAGTGAAGAACTTGTCCTTCCGCCCCCAGCCATCGTGGCCCAGCGGGTTACGGATAACTGCAGTCGGGCAGGGAAGATGATCGAACTGACCGCTGAAAACGAGTTGATGAGCATTGACTGCACGACAGTGGTTGACGCCAGGGAACAAGGTACCATCCAGGAGTTGTCTGGACAGGCAGTGGAAGGAATGCAACCACTCCAAACCATTCCACAGCTCCAGCTCTGAGGCCAGATCTTCCAGGGCTGCAGAGGAACCTTGAAGCAGCCCTGACAGACTCCCCAGGGGGTCTTGGGTTGCTTTACACCAGCCCTCTGTGCAGTGCGTAATTTGTAATGAAAGTGGGGCTGGGACTCAAGCAATTAGGTGCCAGGACTCAAGCAACATTTTTACTTTCATAACTGACGCAGGAAATCCGGAGGTGCCGGGGCTCTGAACTGCCAAGCCCGGAGGTCCCGGGGCTCTGAACTGCCAAGCCTAGAGGTGCTGGGGCTCTGGTCCTCACACAAATTAAGCAGTGCCCTTGTGGCTTCCCTGGTGCAGAGGGCATGTCAGGGCTGGAGGGTTAGGAGAGACCAAGATGAGGGTGGATTTTCCAGGACTAGCAGCAGCGGAGCTGGAGTGCAACATGCTCTGCTGAGTCCTGGCTGGCTGATGGGCCCCTAGGAGGAAGTGTTATTCGTTGGCCAGTGCAGGGAGTAAGGAGTCCTGGGGTCTAGTCCCAATTTAGCCACTAACACTCTGTGCAAACGTGGGGAAGCTGTTCCATCTCTCTGTACTTGTGTCCTTCTCATCGCTGGTTCGGCTGTGCCCACCAGCCAAGAGCTCTTCCAGCTCGTTGCGGTGTGAGACAGGACACAGGCTGAACTGGTATCACCTCTTGCATCTTTGCTCCTGCAGGCTCTGGAGTCGTTGCCTTCATATCGTATGCCACTCTCGACTCCATCCTGAACAATAGCTTTATCGACCAGCAAAACCTGAGAGAGGATGACAAACTGGGTAGCACTACGCTGAATTCGAAGGTAGTGAGTGGGACCATTGGGAAACCCGGACCCCTCTCCAAACCTTTCTACTTCACCCTGGAGCATAAACAGGTGATTGGCAATCATGTCCCTGCTTGAAATGGAAGAGGGGCCCCTCTTGGCTAAGAGCTTTTCCCCACTGTTTTCTCTCTGTGCTTCTGTTGTCAACACTGCCGTCCTCTTCCAGTTGGCCTCACTAACGAGGGTCATCTTCAACTCCCTCTGTTTCCCTTTCTACCCCCAAGATGAGTCCAAATCTTGATGCTGCATCTTCCCCAAAAATCTGGCTTTTCCTCTCTGCCCTCGCCAAGGTTCTGGTCACCTTCCACCTATCTACTGCGGCCTGCTCTCTGGGCCCTCCAGTACCCATAATGCCCCCTACAGTCCTGCTAAAATGATCTTCCTTGCCCATCAGTACCACAGATGCCCTACAAATGGCTGAATGCTAAGGGTCCCCCAATACCACCCTAAAGCCTTGAAAAAGCCTTGAAATTCCCAGGTGAACTTGTAAACCGCAATACCTTGTACCAGTGGGGTGTCAGCTTGGAGGTCTGACTCTGCTCTCATTTACCCCAATCCAGATCAATGGACTTATACTGGTGTGAAACCGATATCCATTATTATAGTGCACATAGAGGCACACTGAGATCAGAGTCTGATTGTACCAGGCACTGCACAAACATATGGGCCCCGTCCCAAAGAAGAGAGACAAAGGGTAGGAGGGTAAACAGAGGCACAGAGACTTCTCAAGAGCTTGCACATCAGGTCAATGGCAGAGCTAGGAATACAATCCCAGTGCTCTGTCTGTCAAGCTCTGGCTCCTCTTTGGTTTAGTCTGGGCTAAACTAGCCCTTGGCTCTTTAAAGGACGAGGCTGACGCTGGTGCTGCAATTTCCGTTTCCAGAGAAAGCAAACAGAAGACAAGATTATCTGTGTTTTCTGGAACCTCACTGGCACCTGGTCTACTGAAGGCTGCAGACTTCTCCGTGCGAACAGCACTCACACCACCTGCACCTGTAATCACCTGTCCAGCTTTGCCATCCTGATGGCTTCACATGCGATCAAGGTATTTCAACCGTCCGCTTAAGCTCATGGTCCACGTGTAACAAGCTGGGGTTGCATTCGCACAGAAACTGCTGCTGTTTGCAAAAACAAACCTGAGCCCTTCGACACACAAAATGCAGGCGTCCACCACTTACGCGAAAGGAGTAATGCCTCTGGCTGTAGTTACAATGGCTGGAGCCAGCCAGTAGGAAAGTCATGATCAGGTGCACTTGGTCAGCATGTTAGATGTCAGATAGGTGGCACGGGGCGTGAGTCAGCCGGGTATTGGTTCCAATTAGTTTACAGTCATTACGAGATCCAGAGATCATCTGGGGACTGCAAACTCAACACACGTGTTGGTCCTCTGAGTTTCCTAGCGAAAGGGGCAGGGAGCAGATGGGTCCTCCATGTTCTCCAACAATGGAGCTAGAAATCTGATTGCCCTAGGAAATTATCTGGTTATTTCAGAGCCCCTGTTTCTCCAATGTGAATTTTACTTTTCCTTTAATTTTTCCTTTTGCAGGACAGTTACCCACTGATCATCATCACCTACGTGGGACTGACCCTCTCCCTGCTCTGCCTCTTCCTCGCCATCCTCACCTTCCTCCTGTGCCGCTCCATCCGCAACGTCAGCACCTCCCTCCACCTGCAGCTCTGCCTCTGCCTCTTCCTGGCGGACCTGCTCTTCCTCACCGCAGTGAAGAGCGTCACCAATAAGGTAGCGAAATCATGCAAAATCCACCCGTCCCTTATCTATCCTGTCTATTTAGATCGTAAGCTCTTGAGGGCAGGGACTGTCTTCTAAGGTGGATCTCCACTGCAGCTGGGGCGGGGGTGCCCCCCCAGTGTGCTCAGACACATGTTAGCTCCACTTGAGCTAACACACTCAAAATAGCAGTGTGGCCTCAGCAGCTTGGGCCAGCTAAGTATCCAGAGGGTCAGGCATGATTGTATGTGGGTGGCTAGCCTGGGCTGCTGCCTGGGGACTCATGCTCCCAGCTATAGCGTAAACACACTCTTACTGCGTTTTTGTACAGCGCTGAGCACGACGGGTCCTTGAACTCGTTTGAGGCCCCTAAGTGCCCCTGTAATGAAATAACAGGGGGAATGGGGCACATATGGAGCCCTTGGCATGGGGGGAAGAGGAAGCAAGGGGGGGCACACAGAGACCTACCAGAGGAGAATGGAGGGGACAGCGAATAAGGGATGATGGCATGTGGAGAGATGACAGTGGTGGGGTGGGGGTTGGGGGAAACCCAGCCCCTGGCATGAGTCCAGGCATGTGGGGATTCACAGGGAGTCCTTGAGGAAGAGGAGAATGGGAGGATGGCACAGAGAGCTTGTGGAGGTTGGGATGGAGGATGCATTCAGACTGCAAGCTACAACCTGTGTGATGCACTAATAATCAAGGTGGATTGGTTTTGCCCTTAGGCCCCTTCCCATGCCTGGTATCACAATGCCCAGAATGAATTCAGTGGTCCGTATTCTGAACTTGCTTACGCTGCTTTGACACCACTGGTCTCAACGGAGGTACCCCAGATTTACACCAGCGTCAGTAAAATGAGAATCGGGCACCAGAATTTAATTATCCCTTAGCCTCAACTCCCCAGCCATAGGAGGGACCCTGGACTGAGCCACTTAGGGTATCAACTTCACAACCACGAACTGCTGAAGATGCGCATTTGGGCCAATGCAGCTTTCCAAGGTTAAAAAATGCCCTTGGCCCACATGTGGAATACATCTAGCTGTGACTATGAGCTGGCTCAGAGAGTGAGGACAGTGCGTATGTTTCAGTCTGTGTGTTTCCTTGGTTTACTCCTCGCCCTGAGTTCTTGCCGGAAAAAAAATTAATATTGTGACCTAGTATCTGGTGTGAGTGAAACAGCGCTGCCCTCTATTGGACAGGGTCAGAACTGCCTCAACTGTTATAGTAGTTTATTTGTACTATAGTAGCCAACGAGACCCAACTGAAATCAGAGCTCCGTTGTGCTGGGCACTGCACACAGAGCAAGAGACAACTGCTACCCTGAAGAGCTTATGGTCTAAGCAGATGAGACAATGGGTGGGGGACAGAATTCCATTATCCCCATTTTACAGCTGGGGATCTGAGGCACAGGGAGATTAATTGACTTTCCCAAGGTCACATGTGAAGTCAGTGGCAGGATTGAGAACTGAACTCAGAGCAGCCTGTCTCACTATGTGTCATAAGCCCTATATTGTTAACCACTAATGGAGATTCTCTTTTAGTTTATGAGGTAGGAGCTAGTGCTTTTGGACCAGGAGGATCTGAGTTCTACCCCTGGTGCTGTGATGAATTTGAATGGCCACAGTATGCAGTGTGTTGTCCTAGATGGTCTAGGGGGTTGTTAAATATTTCACAGGTCTTGGATGCCATTTTCTCCCCAGCTTGGAAGGGACACATAACTAATGCTCAGGGCTGGCTCCAAGTTTTTTGCCGCTCCAAGCAAAAAATTTTTCCAGTGTTCCCCCGGCCCTGCCTCAACCCCGCCCCATTCCAACCCCTTCTCCAAATCCCCAGCCCCGCCTCCTCCCCCGGGCGTGCCACATTTCCCCTCCTATTCCTTCCTTCCCAGGCAAGCTGTTTTGTGGCAAGCCTGGGAGGGAGGGGGGAGAAGCGGAGGTGAGCTGGGGGTGGGGAGCGGTTCCTCTGCCCTTCCCAGGGTTATTTCCTGTGGCCCTCCCCGTGCCCTCTACTGCTGCAGCTCACCTCTGCTCAGGGCCGGCTCCCAGCTTTTTGTGCCCCAAGCGCCAAAAAAAAAAAAAAAAAAAAGGAGCCGGAGTGCCACCCCTTGGAAAGTGCCGCCCCAAGCACATGCTTGGAGCGCTGGTGCCTAGAGCTGGCCTTGCTAACGCTTCCCCTATCTCGGAGAGCTAGATGTTCAGAGTCGCTGAGCTCTCTGTCTCCCCAAGGTGGCGTGTGCTGTCATTGCTGGCCTCCTACACTACCTCTTCCTGGCCTGTTTCACCTGGATGTTCCTGGAGGGGCTGCACCTCTTCCTCACCGTCAGGAACCTGAAGGTCGTGAATTACACCAGTGCCGGCCGGTTCAAGAAGAGATTCATGTACCCGTTCGGGTATGGATTCCCAGCCCTGGTGGTGGCTATTTCTGCAGCGGTGAATCACAAAGGCTACGGAACTTCCGAACAGTACGTGCAGCGCCCATCGCAAGGGGAGAACAGATATCTCATTACCCACTCAACTCATTGGCTGAATTACAGAGAGACAATATATTCGACAATCCCCGTTTCTTCATGTTTCACACAATGCACAGTCAACCTGTGGAACTCCTTTCCAGAGGATGTTGTGAAGGCCAAGACTATAACAGGGTTTAGAAAAGAACTAGATAAATTCATGGAGGATAGGTCTATTGATGGCTATTAGCTAGGATGGGCAGGGATGGTGTCCCTAGTCTCTGTTTGCCAGAAGCTGGGAATGGGCAACGGGAAGGATCAGTTGATGATTCCCTGTTCTGTTCATTCCCTCTGGGGCACCTGGCATTGGCCACTGTCGGAAGACAGGACACTGGGCTAGATGGACCTTTGGTCTGACCCACTATGACCGTTCTTATGTTCTTATAAGACTAGTTTCTGCAAGCGATATCCATGAGACTGTCATAAAGGGAAGCAGGCAGCGTTCGCCCTGCATCTCCCACCCCACCCAGAGATCAACTCAGACAACCAAAAGGAGAGAATTCACTTCATTTTAATGCCAGGGATAATTTGTTACCCTTTTTCCTTCTTGCCTTTTAGCTGCTGGCTCACAATAGACGGAGGCTTCATCTGGAGTTTCCTTGGACCGGTCTGCCTTATTATTGTGGTGGGTATATTTAGGATGAATTATGTTTATGCCACAGGGAAAGGACTTTGATAGCGAGATGAGTCAGACATTGGGATGTTTGCTTAAGGAGTGAGTTGTGGCCTAGCTACTGTGGATTTACTCTCTGGAAAGTGACAAGGTAACAGTGGCACCTTCTTTATTTGTATTACAGTAAATTCATAAATAATTAATAAATCACACACAATTTGTTTCCAATGGAGTGGAACAAATTGATACCAAATGCTGGGGTTTGTCAGAGTTCAGCACCTCCTTAGTTCCAAAGTTATCCAGCAGAGAAAATGGAAATGTCTGGGCTGGGTGTTACGAATGAAACCAGAGCTTCGGCTATGGCAGGTATGAAACTGGACAGCCGGAGGAACATGGACAAGAGGGCAGCTGAAAGAATCCGTCTATGATCCAACAATACGTAGAGAAGGAAAGTTTATGAAACGTAACACAGAGGACAGACAGAGCAGCTGAGAAGAGAGAGGGATGGCGGAGCCTTATCTGTGCTCAAAGTGATGTCTTGTGGTGCAGGAAGGATTCAGATGACAATCGCAGCTAGAGGCTCCCATCCGGGGTCAAAGTACCATTGTGCTAGGCACTGTAGAGCCATGAAGAATTTTAGCAAGATTCAAAAAGAGATTTGGGCATTTATATGGGGAGCAAGGATAATATCCAGAGTTGTTCTAATCAGGGCTAAGAAAAGTTCTGGAAGGGATATTAAACCCCAGGCTTCAGGATTTAAATCAAGCTCTAGCTACCAAGACCAAGGGGAGAACTAATATAGGGGGAGCTTATCCCTGCCTCTGAAGCACTTGGTACTGGCCACGGTCAGAGGCAGAATCCTGGACTAGATGGACCTGGGGTCTGATCCACTCGAGTTGTTGTGTTGTTTCCACAGATGAATTTAACATTTTTTATCACAACCCTCTGGATCCTGAGAGACAAAATCTCCTCCCTCAATGCAGATGTCTCCACCCTCAAAAATACAAGGTAGGAAAGCGCTAAACCTGCCTGAGAGGTCCAGTTAGTCTTCTGCAGGGGGGGTTGCTACAGGCACTCTTGGCTCAATTAAACTGAGGAAATACCAGAGTGAAACGGACATGGTAGCAGAAAGTCATGGAGAACAGAACACTGAATACCTGGTCCTGCAAGCAGCTGAGACCCTTCAGTGCCTATTGACTTAGGTCAGAGATGAGGGTACGCAGCACCTTTTAGGAGGTGCTGAGCACCTCATGGGACCGGGCCCCGATTTTGTATGCTGGCTTTTATGTAGCACTTTTCACCCACAGATCTCAGAGCGCTTCACGATCTTTAATGCATTGATCCTCCAACACCCTGTGAGGCAGGACAGGGCTCTTATCTCCATTATAGGGATGGGGAACTGAGGCACATAGAGGCTAAGTGACTTGCTCAAGCTCACACACAAAATCTGTGGCAGAGCATAGAATTGAACCTGTGTTTCCCCAGTACTAGATTAGGGCACTAACCACTAAATCATCCTTCCTCTAAAATCAAGGGAATTTTCAATGTAATTAAAAAATTGGGGGAATCCTTGTTTGGCATAACTGAAGTATGGATAATCAAGACTGCCTTGTATAGAGCTTTCTGTTAGATCCTCCTGCATCTTCTCTTTTGGCTAGTGTAAGAACTCTTAGCCCTTTTGGTCAAGCAGAAAGTTATACATATCAGCAATGGACAAGATGTGTTAGATCATCCAGTCCCGTTTTCCTCATTCAGTGCAGGATTCTCTCCTCCAGGAAGGACACTTTTTCTAGTGTTTTGTTCAGCCTAGTTTGATGCCTTTTGCTAAACACAACTGAGACAGCATGAGGAAAACTGCACAGTGTTTTCTTGGTATCTAATTGCTAAATCCGTGTTTTCTGGAAGAGCTGGACATGTGGCCATGGTCGCTGGGATTTATAATTCACAATGGTGAGAAGAGACCCAATTTGAGGAGGGTGGGCATAGCAGTAAAAACACTTGCACTTAGCAAAGACCTTCTGTAACTGTCAATGTTTTATTGTCACAATGACTAGTTTAAATAAAGCAATTTAAACCAGTGGGACAGTATAACAGTGTGAGAGCGACCAGTGTGAGAGCGACATTACCTGTATATGCTACTTTATTTTGGGGGAGAGCTTTAAGGAGTGAGACAGATTTTGGTTTGTCTTTGGCATGCCAATGGAGAATTTTAATGGCTGTTCCTGAGAGTAGATGTTTTATAGGCTCTTGTATTTTTTATGCATATATAAACCACATATTTTTAAACCATATTTTAAGGTTTTTACCTTTATATTGTTGGGGTGCTCTTATTCTACAGGTTAGTATATTAACTTGGCTAAGCTCATTAACATATGTTAATTGGATTACTGTGGTTACCTGCGGTTAGGCATTTGTGGATGTCCTCTTTTAAAAATACTTTAAACTGGTAGTAACTGTCTTTTTGCAGTTACCCATCAGCAGTTTGCAACACAAGTGATTATTACAAAACAAGAAACAAAAAGCCTTCTAACATTTTGTGACTTATGATAACTGTTAGTTTACTGACTTATGCTAACGTATTGAGCAACTACTACTACTTAGGCTGTAAGGCCTTGCACTCATGCTAACTGCTTAAGCTATTTTATAGGTGTCGGTGAACAGGTATTTTTGTTTTTGCTACTCATTCCTTAGCCCGTTGCCCTTTATTCTTACTATGTCACTATTATTACTTCATGGTCATATGCTCACTGCCCGCGCTACAAAACGGATGTGAGGGGAAAGAGAGGGAAATTGACATGGTCAGTGTTACACCACAGGCCAGTGACAGAGCTAGGAACACAACACTGGTTTAAGTCAGACGTTACAATGCTGGGTGCTATACAAATATCTATACATGAATTAATCTTAGGTAAAATCTGTAACTCTGCTGAAACCAAGGAAGTTACACAAAGGTTCTCTCCGTCTGCTTTACTCCAGGTTACTGACATTTAAAGCCATCGCCCAGCTTTTCATCCTGGGCTGCACTTGGAGTCTTGGTCTGTTGCAAACAAAAGCGGCAGCCACGGTCATGGCGTATTTATTCACCATCATCAACAGCCTGCAGGGAGCCTTCATCTTCCTGGTGCACTGTCTCCTCAATCAGCAGGTAAAGCCAATGCCCTGTTACCTGTTCAGCTCCATTAATGTCCAGCCAGCAGAGCTTCTTTGTTCACATTTGTCCTGGTTTCACCCTTTTCAGGTGTTGTGTGCTGTTGCTCCTTTCCCTATTTTGAAATTCAGCCGTTCTCCTCCAATCTCTTTTCTCCTGCAGCTTATATTGTCCTGCTTTCATAGAGTCACAGATCTTTTTAAGGCCAGGAGGGACCATGTCTATATAACACCAACAGCCCTTGGTGGGTGGGATCGAACCTGGGAGCTCGGGAGCTAAATGCATGAGCCTCTACTGCATGGGCTAAAAGACACATAGCTCTTAGTTAAGGCTGTAACAGACTCATTAATCTCTAGCTGACCTAGGTGCCACTAGAGGGGGACAGAGCACCACACCAAGCAGACATGGGTTACATCTACACTAGAGACCTTACAGTGGCACAGCTGTACCTATGCAGTTGTGCCACTATAAGATCTCTTGTGTAGCCGTTCTATGCCAATGGGAGAGAGCTCTCCTGTCGACGTAATTAAACCACCCCCAACAAGCGGCAGTAGTTCATAGGATCATAGAATCATAAAATATCAGGGTTGGAAAGGACCTCAGGAGGTCATCTAATTCAACCCCCTGCTCAAAGCAGGACCAATCCCCAACTAAATCATCCCAGCCAGGGCTTTGGCAAGCCTGACCTTAAAAACCTCTAAGGAAGGAGATTCCACCACCTCCCTAGGTAACCCATTCCAGTGCTTCACCACCCTCCTAGTAAAATTTTTTCCCCCAATATACAACCTAAACCTTCCCCCCTGCAACGTGAGACCATTACTCCTTGTTCTGTCATCTGGTACCACTGAGAACAGTCTAGATCCATCCTCTTTGGAACCCCTTTTCAGGTAGTTGAAAGCAGCTATCAAATCCCCCCATATTCTTCTCTTCTGCAGACTAAATAATCCCAGTTTCCTCAGCATCTCCTCATAAGTCATGTGCTCCAGCCCCCTAATCATTTTTGTTGCCCTCTTCTGGACTCTTTCCAATTTTTCTACATCCTTCTTGTAGTGTGGGACCCAAAACTGGACACAGTACTCCAAATGAGGCCTCACCAGTGCTGAATAGAGGGGAATGATCATGTCCCTCGATCTGCTAGCAATGTGCCTACTTACACACCCCAAAATGCTGTTAGCCTCCTTGGCAACAAGGGACAAACCATTGACTCATATCCAGCTTCTCGTCCACTGTAACCCCTAGGTCCTTTCCTGCAGAACTGCTGCCTAGCCGCTTGGTCTCTAGTCTGTAGCTGTGCATGGGATTCTTCCATCCTCAGTGCAGGACTTTGCACTTGTTCTTGTTGAACCTCATTAGATTTCTTTTGGCCCCATCCTCTAATTTTTTCTAGGTCCCTCTGTATCCTATCGCTACCCTCCAGTGTATCTACCAGTCCTCCCAGTTATATGTCATCTGCAAACTTGCTAAAGTCAAGAAAAACACATCCACTGCTTTCCCCTCATCCACAGATCCAGTTATCTTGTCATAGAAGGCAATTAGGTTAGTCAGGCATGACTTGCCCTTGGTGAATCCATGCTGACTGTTCCTGATCACTTTCTTAGCCTTTTTCCAGTCATCCTGGACCACCCCTGATCTCTATGAGTTTTCAAAGATAATGGCCAATGGCTCTGCAATCACATCTGCCAACTCCTTGAGCACCCTCGGATGTAGTGCATCCGGCCCCATGGACTTGTGCTCGCCCAGCTTTTCTAAATAGCGCTGAACCACTTTTTTCTCCACAGAAGGTTGGTCACCTCCTCCCCATACTGTGCTGCCCAGTGCAGCAGTCTGGGAACTGACCTTGTTCGTGAAGACAGAGGCAAAAAAAGTATTGAGTACATTAGCTTTTTCCACATCCTCTATCACAAGGTTGCCTCCCCGATTCAGTAAGGTGCCCACACTTTCCCTGACCTTCTTCTTGTTGCTAACATATCTGTAGAAGCCCTTCTTGTTACTCTTAACATCCCTTGCTAGCTGCAACTCCAGTTGTGATTTGGCCTTCCTGATTTCCCTCCTGCATGCCTGAGCAATATTTATATATTCCTCTCCGGTCATTTGTCCAAGCTTCCACTTCTTGTAAACTTCTTTTAGTTATGTTGGTGGGAGAAGATCTCCCACCGACATAGTGCTGTGCACACTGCCACTTATACCAGTGAAATGATGTCACTCAGGCATGTGTTTTTTCCATACCCCTGAGTGACATAAATGTTGCTGACCATAAGTGGTAGTGCAGACATGGCCTAACCTGTGTAACGAAGGTCATAGAATTTCCCCAGGTTAAACCTTCAACAAGCCCATCAACATGTAGTTTGGTGGGAGCTGCATCAACTTGCATATCCTAAGCTAAATTTCTATCCAGACTTTGTAACCTGATGAAGTCAGTGATGTTGCCTGGGTGTGTCTGAAGTCAGAATGTGGCTCATTGCAACTAGGGGATTGAGGGCCGCTCCTCCCCTTCCCTTTATGTGTTGGAATTTGCAGTGGGGAAGATGGTCACAAGAATTTCAGTTCTTTTGCTCTGTTCAGATTTAGGACCGAGTGGTGTAAAACTATCTGAGCTTCTCATGGGACATTGGTTACATGAGCCAATGAGTGTGTTCCATATTTTTTCTAGGTGAGAGAGGAGTACAAGAGATGGATCAGAAGGATTGAAAAAACCAGAACCAAGTCTCAGACCTCCGGGCTATCTGTGTCAGCTATCCCCATGACCACCGGAACTGTAAGTGGTGCTGATCTCTTCTCCAATGCCGGCCTTGGGAACACATCCATCAAACAGGGTCTAGTTTCAGCAGCTTCACTGCTATGTAGCTGTCTACTGTATCGAATGGCCAGAATTGTTATAGGCCACCCCAATAATACCTACTTACTTTATATCTAGCTCCATCTACTCTAGCGATAATAAACAGATGCCTGCTGTGTCTTCTGTATCTATTGGCTGTATATGAGAGAGGGTTGGTGGGACTGAGGGATCAAAGCTGGTGCTGTGGAAAAACTGGGTTATTTTTAATTTTCCTTCTGTCTGGTTATCTTTAGGCTGCTGGGTTTTTACTACTGAATTGTAGTTAGTGATTATTTAAGGCACCTTGAGAATAGAATGGG
This sequence comes from Mauremys mutica, assembly GCF_020497125.1. Lineage (NCBI taxonomy): Eukaryota > Metazoa > Chordata > Testudines > Geoemydidae > Mauremys > Mauremys mutica. The sequence continues at coordinate 20,792,581 of NC_059091.1, read as the reverse complement.
TGCTCTTTTATTTTATATAAATCAGAATAATTATAAGAATAATTCCCAGCTCTCTTATAGTGCTTTTTATCTGTAGATCTCAAAGTTGGTCAGTGTAATTATTCCCATTTTACATAAGGGAAACTGAGGCACATGGAGGCATGACCCGTCAGTGGTCACCCACCAAACCGGTTGCAGAGAGGGGAATTGAACAAACTCAGGTTTCGAGTCCCAGGCCAGTGCCCTATTCATGAGGCAACACTGTCTCCCCTTAAATATCTAGATCTATCTACTAAGAAATATTTTTCTACTTTTTCCAATGATGCTTTTCTAGTGGGCCTATCATTATAGTATGTAGCTTGCTTTGTCCCCCAAGTGACTGGCACCTTACAATAGAATCATAGAATATCAGGGTTGGAAGGGACCTCAGGAGGTATCTAGTCCAACCCCCTGCTCAAAGCAGGACCAGTCCCCAACTAAACCATCCCAGCCAGGGCTTTGTCAAGCCGGGCCTTAAAAACCTCTAAGGAAGGAGATTCCACTACCTCCCTAGGTAACCCATTCCAGTGCTTCACCACCCTCCTAGTGAAATATTGTTTCCTAATATTCCACCTAAACCTCACTCACTGCAACTCGAGACCATTACTCCTTGTTCTGTGATCTGCTACCACTGAGAACCGTCTAGATCCATCCTCTTTGGAACCCCCTTTCAGGTAGTTGAAAGCAGCTATCAAATCCCCCCCTCATTCTTCTCTTCTGCAGACTAAATAATCCCAGTTCTTTATATCCTTCTTGTAGTGCAGGGCCCAAAACTAGACACAGTACTCCAAATGAGGCCTCACCAATGCCGAATAGAGGGGAATGATCACGTCCCTTGATCTGTTGGCAATGCTCCTACTTATACAGCCCAAAATGCTGTTAGCCTTCTTGGCAACAAGGGCACCCTGTTGTAGTCCAGCTGAGAACAGCATTGGTAGTATTAGCTACTGGGTGTTTGTTACATCCAGACCTGGGGGAATCCCGTGTGCCCAAAGTTCCAGTTCTGACCAGCAGAGAAATCATTTTTAATAGCAACCTCTCTCCACATTTCCTTCCCTGGGTTCTCTTGTGAGCTCTGTGGCTCTCTCAGCATGGGGTGGGCAGACATTGGCTTTTGAAACATTGTGACCAAAATTACTAGAACAGGATTGTTTTCTGAGCAAGACTGGGACTGAAGCTTCATTAGTGCTGTCAGAGTTCCCCCCACTCAGATCTCTGGGGTATAGATGTGGGGACCTTCATGAAAGACCCTCTAAGCTTATATTCTACCAGCTTAGGTTAAAACTTCCCCAAAGCACAAATTCCTTTCTTTGTCCTTGGATGGTATTGCTGCCACCACCAAGTGATTACACAAAATATTCAGGGAAGGGTCACTTGGAATCTCAATCCCCCCAAAATAACCCCTTCACCTCCTTTCCTGGGGAGCCTTGAGAATAATCTACCCATCACTTGGTTAGCAAAGTGAGCACAGACCAGACCCTTTGTCTTCAGGACACTGAAAATCAAGCAGGTTCTTAAAAGAAGAACTTTATTATTAAGAAAAAGTAAAAGAATCACACCTGCAAAATCAGGATGGAAGGTATACAGGGTAATAAAAAGATATAAAACACAGAGGACTCCCCTCTGGGCTCAGATTCACAGTTACAAAAACAGGAATAAAAATACCTCTGTAGCATAGGAAAATTCCTACAAGCCAAAACAAAAGATAACCTAACACATTTCCTTGCCCTACTCACAGTTTCTGTGCTTGTAGATGGATTATTCAGGTATATTTTCAGGAGATGTTGTACCTGCTTGGCTTCTCCCTCCATCCGGAGAGGGAACAACAAAAGGAGGGATTTTATGCTACTGCATACATAAACATTGCTACTCTCCCCCGCTATTCATGACAAGTGCAGATGGACTGGCCTCAGTGAGGAGACAGCACTGCAAGGAATTTCTAGTGGTTCCTTCACCCCTAGAGGGAAAGAATCCAGGAACTTTATCTACTGCCTTCCAGAGAGAGTCCCCCTTTTCAACATTAAACGCTCAGGTGGCCTTGACCATGTCATCACATTTTTGCTTTCTTTCCAGGAATGGGAAAAGTCCGCCTGAAAAAGTGGAGACTTCTACTGCATGTGGGGGAAAATAAAGCCCAGCTCCATTCCCAGCACCAGAAGTTCCCTTTTTTACAAAGAAGTGGAAGCTGCTTATCTCCGATATCCTCTGATAGCTGCTACTCTATGGCTTATCCTTGTATGGGGTAGGAGAGGGCTGTGTTCCCGTGTTTAATTATTTTAGTACCTTTGACTTCACCCAAGTGGTTGCAGTCTTGAATGAGGGCCTGATTCTGCTCCAGTTGAAGTCAACTAGAGCTTTCCCATTGACTTCAGTGAGAGTGGGATTGGGAGCAGAGAGCCAAAGAATTGGCAAAACTATCCAGTTAATAAAAGGTGGAAACAATGATTTCATTTTGCTGTCATTCCCCCAAACCCTAAGGCTTGCCATTTCCCAGCCTGGGAGAACTTGGGCCAGCTTCTCGTCTCAGTTTTGACTGATACAAATCCAGAATTACTGAGGTAAGTGGAGTTACTCCGGATTCACACCAGGATAGCTGCAAGCAGAATCTGGCCCCCTCTGCTTCTTTCTTTCTATTGTGCTTGATGTGCAATCGAAAACTGTGAGGTTGGCATACCTGTACCTGTTCAGCATTAAAAGCCAGGTGAGATCCTCGATCAATATGGAACTGCTTAGCATCCGCCTAGGATTTAGCCAATGTTGTAATGAGGCCATGTCTTCTCAAATTACTGCCAGCTGGGTGGACATTTGTGCAGATGAACTCTGCAAGGATGCAAAATACAGAAACAAACCTGGATTACAGAGTCAAAATCCACCTCCATTTAAGTGCTCCCCGCATGTGACAGCTCCTTATAAATATCCAAGATTCTTATTAGAGCTGAGTGGAGGATGTACAGCCAGTAATTTGCTCTTAAAATTTCCTTCTGTTTCTGTTTGTGAAAAATTATATTTGTATTATTTGTTAAGCTTTGGAAAAGTGCAGGAGGAGTCAGAGGTGAAATGAAGTGTTTGCTATGGGGAATATTAAGGGGTTGTGACTTGCACCCCATAATGCTTTATAAAATATGCTTATGAGTGTAAATATGACATAACTGGAATATGTTTTCTGCTAGATATGCCATGTAAAATATCTCTGCAAAGGTTATGATCTACTGAATATAGTCAGATATAAAAATGATGCATGCATACAAATAGGATGAAGTTATGAGTGTTGGCTCTATGCTTGTATTTAAAGTGTTTGCTGTAGGAAGCACAGAAGGCAGATTTGGTCAACATAGTGTGAAGGGATCATTCAAGTAATTAGGCGCACTAACTAGCAATGGACTTTAGGAGATGCCAATCCACATCTGAGCTTCCCTGGGGATGGTCAAACTAACATGTAAACAATGGCATTGGCCTGCAAAAAGCTGAATCATTCGTAGTCATGTGACTTGCCCCGGTGCCATCTTGTTGCTGTGATTTTGCACAGGAGAACAAAGGGGTTTCTGCCCACAAGAGAGAGAATATAAAAGGCCCTGGAAACTTCTCCATTTTATCTTGACCTGGCTCAACAGATAGCCTCTCCATCCCAAAGAGATGCCTGAAAGAACCTGAAACAAAGGACAGTAACTATGGGGGGGGGGGTGAGTGATTGCTGGACCCAGACTAGGAAGGAGTCTAGTCTATTAAAGAAGCTTATTGGAACATCTCTGAGGGTGAGATTTACCTGCATTTAGTTTCCTACTGTATTAGGCTTATATTTGTGTGTGTGTGTTTTATTTCGCTTGGTAATTTACTTTGCTCTGTCTGTTATTACTTGGAACCACTTAAATCCGACTTTTTATACTTAATAAAATCACTTTTTGCTTATTAATTGACCCAGAGTTAGTAATTAATTCCCTGGGGAGCAAACAGCTGTGCATATCTCTCTATCAATGTTATAGAGGGCGTATGAGTTTACCCCGTATATGCTTTGTACAGAGAAAAACCGATTTATTTGGGGTTTGGATCCCATTGGGAACTGGGCATTTGGGTGCTAGAGACAGGAGCACTTCTTAAGCTGTTTTCAGTTAAGTCTGCAGCTTTTGGTGGACGTGGTTCAGACCTGGGTCTGTGTTTGTAGCAGGCTAGTGTGTCTAGCTCAACAAGACAGGGTACTGAAGTCCCAAGCTGTCAGGGAAAACGGGCTCAGAAGTAGTCTCAGCACATCAGGTGGCTGTCCTCAGGGGGTCTCTCTGACCCAACCCATCAGAGGGGTATAAAAGGGTGTTGCAGGTGCGGAATACAAGATCTGTGAGAGTGGGAGACAGACCTGTCCTCGCTTACAGACAAGCCACCAACCTGAAGCAAATACTCACTAGCAACCACACATCACTGAACAAAAACACTAACCCAGGAACCTATCCTTGCAACAAAGCCCGATGCCAACGCTGTACACATATCTATTCAAGTGACATCATCATTGGACCTAATCACATCAGCCATACCATCAGGGGCTCATTCACCTGCACATCTACCAATGTGATATATGCCATCATGTGCCAGCAATGCCCCTCTGCCATGTACATTGGCCAAACTGAACAATCTCTATGCAAAAGAATTAATGGACACAAATCTGACATCAGGAATCATAACACTCAAAAACCAGAAGGACAACACTTTAACCTGTCTGGTCATTCAATGACAGACTTGCTGGTGGCAATTTTGCAACAGAAAAGCTTCAAAAACTCCAACGAGAAACTGCTGAGCTGGAATTGATATGCAAACTAGATACAATCAACTTAGGCTTGAATAGGGACTGGGAATGGCTGAGCCATTACAAACATTGAATCTATCTCCCCTTGTAAGTATTCTCACACTTCTTATCAAACTGTCTCTACTGTTATCTTGATACCACTTCAAAAGTTTTTTTCTCTTACTTAATTGGCCTCTCAGAGTTGGTAAGACCACTCCCACCTGTTCATGCTCTCTGTATGTGTATATATATCTCCTCAATATATGTTCCATTCTATGCATCCGAAGAAGTGGGCTGTAGCCCATGAAAGCTTATGCTCAAATAAATTTGTTAGTCTCTAAGGTGCCACAAGTACTTCTATTCTTTTTGTGGATACAGACTAACACGGCTGCTACTCTGAACCCTGGAAAAATATAGTGATTGTAGTAGTCTATGTTTACCTGTATCCTGTTAGAGGTTAACAATGTAACCAGATGTTTCCTGACTGTCACTATCTCTATTGATTCAAAGACCGAAAGGGAATGTTAACATTTAGATGAACTGTGAATGTGGTAATATCATTGTCTTCTTTCCTGTTTGAAGTATGTAATAAGGTCCCTGTAAGTGGCGGAAGATGGACAGTTGCCTTATGCTAATCCATGTAGCTAATTACCGGTGATGCTTAGGAAATAGGAAGTTACTTCAAAGCCACAATGCTTCCCCTATTATTCACCTGCTGTCAAGAGGCTGCTAGAGAACTATAAAAAGGACTCTTGAGCCCTGATCCTGTTAGCTCAGATCTGCTAAAGCTTCATCAAGGGAGGTTTGAGTTGGAAGACTGAGGTCCCTAGCTCCAGACTGGGTCACATTTATGGAACTAATTCTGAAAGAACTTTTTGCAACTCTGAAGCTCACTATCTCTAGTGTGAACTGACCTAAGAACTCAAATCATACCTGTATGTATAATCTTTAACTAATACTCTCTCTTTTCTTTTTCAATAAATCTTAGTTTAGAATAAGAATTGGCGGTAAGAGTGTATTTGGGTAAGATCTGAGATATTCATTTACCTGGGGGATAATGTGTCTGATCCTTTGGGATTGGTAGGACTTTTTATACAATGAACAAGATTTTCAGTAATCCTCATCATATTTGACTTGGCTGTCTGGGTGGGAGCCCAAGGCTGGGTTCCTTTAAGGGAACTGTGTTTTGGCTTCTGAGTAACCAGTAAGGTATTGTAGAAGCTGTTTTGTTGCTGGCTTGGTGAATCTAAGAATTAGAAATAACCACGAATTTGGAGAATCATCTGCCCCATTCTTTGTAGTTTTCCCTGATTGAGCAATCTCAGTGTGACACCCCCCCGCCCCGGCACTGTGGTCATAGGCACCATGAGGTTTGTGTGGTGGGAAGGTGGGTATTGTGGCAGTGAGTACAATGGGATGCAGTTGTAGGAATGAGGTGTTGCTCGAGAGGGCTGTCCTGGGGGGGGGGGGGGGAGGGGCGGGGAGGTGGTAAGAGAGAATGGGGGTTGTTGTGGGATAGTGTGATGTTCCCCTCTGGTGTTATTTTATCGCTGATCTGCTAGGCCTCTCCAATCCTTGACTCTTGGAGCCAGCCTTACCCTGCTCTGCTGTGAGCACCCCCATTCCTGGGCTGTTCACGCACAGCCACTGGCATGTAAGCTGCTCCCAGATACTTGCAAGCGAATGACACTAGCCAATATCTCCAGTCCCAGACACAACTCTGGACGCACATCAGTTTCTTGTGGTGTACTTGTTAAGTCTGTGGGTACAACACTGAAAACCCCCCTATGCCATTCTCCATTGTCTATTGCTCTATATAAAAGGTCATAGACACAGAGGTGGGTACTCATCTATTTAGATAACAAGCTATAGGCCAACTTTGCTTTCTGAGTAAAAGGTCTTAATATAGATATGCTAACTTTGCTTTAGCTTAACATACAGGATATGGCCTGTAGGTCTCTTGCATTACAGCCAAACTTACTTTAATATAAATCTATAAACCTATTACAATAACCCAAGTACTTAAACTATAAGAAAAGATCTATATATATGCAAGCAAGCAGGTTAGTCCTGTAGGCTACAGACTCGACCGTTGGCTCAGATATGGCTAGAAGTGCAGTGGTCACACCTTCTGGTTGCAATGTAGGTACACCCTTAGCCCCCACGAGGGACCCCTGGGTGTTTCTTTGTTCTGAGACATGGGCTTGTGGCTTCAAAGGGGAAGTTTCTTTCACAAGAAGTGTCACCATCCTGCACCAGGGCGATGAGAAGAGGCTGCTGCAGGAAACCAAGTTGGTGAACTGAGCTCTGGCAGGGAGATAAGGCAGCAGAAAGCTGCAGCGATAAAGCAGAGAGATTGGTGCTGCATGATGTGTTAACCCTCGCCGTGCTGGGTGGATGGGGATTAATAGTATGTGGCCTCTTCTCTTCCCCGCCACAACTTCCCATTGTTCTCCCTGACAGGGTCCTTTGTCTCCACAGCTGTCTCCTAGCAACAGAGCACAAGATCCTCTGTGATGTGTTATCTCAGGTCCTCTGAGGCATAGTGCTGCAAACACAGTGCCTAGGGCAGTGCCAGGAACGCTGGTAGTCAGGTGCTAGAGCCCTGTCCGGCTGGCCCAGTTGGGCCCCATGACCTCTACTTCAGACCTATCCAGAAGTGAGAGTCATTCCAGAGCAGAGGAGGGCTTGTAGGGAGAGACCCTGCAGCAGCTAAGTCAGAAGAAATGTTGTGTTCCCTCTATTCTAGGGCCATTCAGGGCTGTGCCTAGCCCTCGGTGTAAGTTAGAGCAGCCTTGAGGTTGTTCTAACTTACTTTGCAACCTATAGCCTCCTGGGGAGCAGGGAAGAGATGCAGTACAGTGTACTTTGGTCATGCCCCTGATTTGCCCTCTACTCTGGGAGCAGGGGGATGCGGGGCCCCTATGCCAACTAGCGAGGACCCTTACTCATGGGACATTTACAAAAGGGAGCCATTTCCACCCACTTTACGCTGCTAGAATGGCCTAAAGGGGCTGGCATGAAATCGAGACGGGGCACAGAGTCTGTGTTTCCCTTTCTATAACCTGTACAGTCAGCCCCAAGCCCCAGAACAACTTCCTACCCCAGCAGGAAAGGCAAAAGTGATAGGCAAAAAGGTCAGAGTTAGTTACCAAAACAAAATATAAGCACGCATCTGAACTCTTGACCCTATTAGACTAGGCAACATCTAGATCAGGGATAGACAACCTATGGCACGTGTGCCGAAGGCGGCACGCGATCTGATTTTCAGTGGCACTCACACTGCCCCGGTCCTGGCCACCGGTCTGGGGAGATCTGCATTTTAATTTAATTTTAAATGAAGCTTCTTAAACATTTACAAAACTTTATATACAACAATAGTTTAGTTATATATTATAGACTTATAGAAAGAGACCACCTAAAAACATGAAGATGTATTACTGGCACGCGAAACCTTAAATTAGAGTGAATAAATGAAGACTCGGCACAGCACTTCTGAAAGGTTGCCGACCCTTGATCTAGATGAAGCAGTTTTTCTCACCCTGCTGGATATTGCAGTTCATAGTGCACAGATTTCACCCTTGAAATCTGGGCCAGTCCCCTCTGTTGGAGTCTTCAGAGTGTTCTTGTTGCTTGCAGCGTAGGTGGGTGAAGGTGAAAGACCCAGCATGTGGCCACTGGGTTCTGTTTTATACCCTCCATCCCATGTGCTTGGGGAGCACAAGTCCAGGCATGTCTGGGGGGCCTTGCTGAGTCTCCAGACAGGGCTGAGCAGTTTCCCTGGTGTGGCCTCATGCAAGTGAGTCATCGCATTGTAGCTCCCTTGCTGGACACTGGCTGTTCATAGAATCATAGAATCTCAGGGTTGGAAGAGACCTCAGGAGGTCATCTAGTCCAACCCCCTGCTCAAAGCAGGACCAGCACCAACTTTGGCTGTTGATGGGTTGTTTGACACCCCGCCCGGGTGTTGGTTACTTTCCTTGCTGTTGACTCTGGGGAGCAAATCTCTGGCTTTTTCCCCAGCTTACAGCATGTTTTAGTGACAGCCATACAACACAATTCTCATAACTTCATGTGCATTAATACTATACATATATGGATAGAGAAATGACTTTTAGCAGATCATAACCTTTCCCCTGATAACTTACAATGCCTGCTTTATATATAAGATCACAGTTATATAAAAATGAGGAATATGAGGGTTACAAGCAGGGCCGGCTCCAGACCCCAGTGCGCCAAGTGCGCGCTTGGGGCGGCATTTTGCTGGCAGGGCGGCAGGCGGGTCCAGCGGACCTTCCGCAGTCATGCCTGCGGGAGGTCTACCGGAGCCGTGGGTCCAGCGGACCTCCCGCAGGCCTGACTGCGGTGGGTCCGCTGGTCCCGCGGCTCCAGTCAACCTCCCGCAGGCATGACTGCGGACGGTTCGCTGGTCCCGCGGCTCGGGTGGACCTCCCGCAGGCATGCCTGCGGATGCTTCACCGGAGCCGCGGGACCAGTGAACCCTCCGCAGCTGTGGGAGGTCCACTGGAGCCACAGGACCAGCGGACCCTCCGACTGCTTGGGGCGGCCAAATTCCTAGAGCCGCCCCTGGTTACAAGACGCTCCCACAAGCTATAGAATGTTACATGTGGTTCCCAGGAACCATCCAGGAGGTTATTTAAAGCCTTCACATGCCACTATTATTATTAGCCAGTTTCAGTTCCCAAAAGGCAAGGAGCACAGTTTCCCCTGCTACTTTCCTTCCTGTAGATTGCAGGGAGGTAGGCAAGGGAGCTGGAACTATTTTTATAGTGGGAGGGGGATGCTGCTGATGGAAACCGTGTATTTGGTGTTTGTTATTAGTGCTTCAACCTGAGGGGCATGGCAGCGTCCCTAGTACCAGCACCACTGGAGGTAGGTTTACCCTCATAACAAATGTTAGCTAGATGCTTAGAGGCCATTGTGGGCAGGGGAGTTGTTTCTGTCCGAAGAGAGAGACAGCTGAGATAAGGAACTGTGATAAAAAGCCCCAATAAAAACTGTGTCATTCAGCAAACTTCCTCTAAGAAAGATCACAAGAGGATAAAGTAGGTACAGTTTTCTTGCCTTGTTGCAGAAGGCAGTGGCCACCATGAAGCAGCTCATCTCCCACCTTCTGGGTAAGTTTGAAAAGAATTGGATTAATTTTTTGGGGGGGGGGGGTTGGCAAAAAACCAACAACTTAGCTTAAGCTCCTTGGGGAAGGAAACCTGTCTTTGTTCTCTGTTTGTACAGCTCCTAGCACAAGGGTCCCTGACCGGCTGCTGCCATAATAATTGTGTTGGGATCTGTGTAGGGCCCTTCACTGATGGGCATTCAGCCCAGATCTGTGTCTCTGGAAATGGACACCCGTTTTATCAATGATCTGGAAGAAAACATAAAATCATCAGTCAGAAAATTAATAAACCACCGATTCCAAGGTCAGACAGGACTAGTGTGAGCATCTCGTCTGACCTCCTGTCTACATAGACCAGAGACCTACCCCCAAAATTATTCCTAGGGCCGATCTCTTAGAAACACGTCCAATCTTGATTTTAAAATCGTCAGGGATGGGAAATCTACCATGACCCTTGGTAAATTGTTCTAATGGTTAATTACCCTCACTGTCAAAAATGTACGCCTTCTTTCCAGGCTGAATTTGTCTAGTTTCAACTTCCTGCCCTTGGATTGTGTTACACCTTTCTCTGCTAGATTAGAAAGCCCAATATTAAATATTTGTGTACATGCTTATAAACGGTAATCAAGTCACCCCTTAACTTTCTATTCGTTAAGCCAAATAGATCGAGCTCTTTGAATATTTCACCTACACGTGTGCCCCAATCCTCTAATTCTGCTGGCTCTTTTTGACCCCGCTCCCATTTATCTCCACCCTTTTTGAACTGCAGGCACTGGGACTGGACACAGAATTCCAGTTCACCAATGCCAGATACCCATGTCAAATAATCTCTCTGCTCCTACTCGAGATTCCCCTGTTCATGCATCCCTGGATTGCATTAGCTCTTTCAGCCACAGTGTCACACCGGGTGCTCATGTTCAGCAGTTTGTAGAAGACCCGCAGATTGGGGGAGCAGTAAATAAAGAAGAGGACAGATTACTGATACAGAGTGAGCTGGATCGTTAGGTGAGCTAGATGCAATCAACACTCTGTGCCTCAGTATGGCCAAATGTTAGGTCTAGGATGTATTTACAGGTGGGGGACTCTCTCCTGGGAATCAGTGACTCTGAAGAAGACTTGAAGTCATGGTGGATAATGAGCTTAAAAACACGAGCTCCCAGGGCAATCCCATAGTCAACAGGGGCTGATGTGATCATTCGATGTATAAACAGGAGGATATCAAGTAGGAGCAGAGAGGTTATTTTACCTCTGTATTTGGTCCTGGTGCAATAGCAGCTGGAATCCTGTGTCCAGTCCTGGTGCCCACAGTTCAAGGAGGATGTCGATAAAAGGAAACGGTTCAGAGAAGAGCTACGAGAATGGTTAGAGGACTAAAAAACGTGCCGTACAGTGAGAGACCCCAGTAGCTTATCAAAGAGCAGGTAAAGGGGTGACCTGATCACAGTCTAGAAAAACCTTCCTGGGGAACAGCAAGTTGATAATAGAGGGCTCTTCAATCTAGCTGACAAAGGCTTAAGAAGACCCCATTGCTGGAAGTTGAAGCTAGACAACTTCAGACTGGACAAATGTCCAGTTTTTTTTAACAGTCATGGTCTTTAACCATTCGAACAACTTGCCAAGGGTTGCGGTGGATTCTCCATCGCAGGATGTTTTTCTAAACTGGGTTCTAGCTCAGCCACAGCTGTTGGACTCAAAGCAGGAATTAATTCAGGGAAGCTCTCTGGCCTGTGTTATGCAGGAGGTAAGTAGATGATCAGTGATCTCTTCTGGCCTCTAAATCTATGAATACGCTGGTGGCTAGGCCTGGTGTACATTTATTATTAGTCATTACTGGCTAATAAGCAAGTCCACATGCTACCTATCATACTGAGTCCTTTGCTATTTATTGTTCCATGTTGATTATGAATTCTTTCTTATGGCTTGTGAATCAATATGTTACTGATGTTCTTACAGCCGCACCTGGCAGATTAGAACCCCATTGTGCTAAGTGCTGTAAAGCTAAATAACAAAAGACAATTCCCACCCCGAAGCGATTATGCTCTTTTTGGCTCTGATTCTGCAAGGAGCCCCCTTTGGAGTCCGATTGACCTTAACGGGCGTAGGGATCTTTTATGTTGATCATCATTAGCTAGAGAGAAGGAGGGTAAAGAGAAGCGGTGGGGTGGGAGGACAGGATAAGAGGACACAAGCAGACTGAGTTGTGGGCGTGCTTGGAGAGCCTTGCCCCTGGGGGTACGCACAGGTCTTCCAGGGGGTACATCAACTCTAGATATTTGCCTAGTTTTACCACAAGCGAGATAAAAAGCACTAGCGCAGTCAGTACAAACTAAAATTTCCTACAGACAATGACTTGTTTATACTGCTCTATGTACTATTCCCTAATGTAAGTACAGTATTTATTTTCCAATTGATTTATTTTATAATGATATCATAACAATGAGAAAGTCCGAAATTTTTCAGTAACAGCGTGCTATGTAGGGTGACCAGACAGCAAATGTGAAAAATTGGGATGGGGATGGGGGGTAATAGGAGCCTCTATAAGAAAACCCCCCCCCAAAATCAGGACTGTCCCTATAAAATCAGGACATGTGGTCACTCTAGTGCTATGACACTTTTGTATTTTTATGTCTGATTTTGTAAGCAAGTAGTTTTTAAGCGAGGTGAACTTAGGGATATGCAAGACAAATCAGGCTCCTGAAAGGGCTGCAGTAGTCTGACAAGTTTGAGAACCACTGTCCTCACTCATGATGCAACTCAGAGAAGCCATATAACAAATAGAGGATTTAGTTAGTAAAACTTCCTTAGGACATGGGACCATCTGGGTCATTGAGTCCAGGCCCCTGCTGTTGTTCACAGTCCCATCATATAACAAAATTTTATGAATGGGGTGAATTCCATCTTCTGATAGGTGGGTTATTTGCCACCACTAGCCCTATTGGAAAACTGTTCCAGAACCTCCTTCCTCTAATATCCAGCCATCTTAAATCCACAAGGGAAAGTGCCCCGTGTAATGGGATGCAAAGTGCTGGGTCGCAAACACAAAGGGGTGAGAGTTGGGAAGAGCACACGGCTAAGGGTTGTGAGCTCCTCTGCTTCTACTGTGCCTGGCATGACCCATTGTTCTATTGTAAACTGCTGAATCCATTGTGGGTAAAATAAGCTGAAAATGTTTTTGATCCAAAAAGGTTTAGTCCCTTTATCTTTACCATGTGCCTCTGCATTTCTTAGTTCCAGCTGAGTGTGGGAGAGGAAATATCAAATAGCCATTCTCTGGAGCTGCTACAGTGCAGGGAACAGAAGTAAACTTCTGAGAATGCCTCCTGCATTCCCAGCTCCAGAGGGTTTTTTGCTGAGCAGCTGGGCTTCTGATGGTGGCATCCAAAGCATGTATCTGAGGCTCAACTGTCAATGAAGGTAGCAGAGGGTCAGTTGATACACAGTAGAACTGCGGCAGCAGGTTACAAGGAAGTGGTGTTCTGAGATGATTTCATAAATGTCCAGTGGGGACATTGGCTAATAGGAGAAGTGAGTTACACTCTTACAGTGTAGATGTGGGAACGAGACAAACCCTGATTGTCCTCACTCAGTGTTTACTCAGACAAAACTCCCTTTGGGTTTAACGACTGAGGCCAGCTCATCAGTTGCTGTAGCTCTGCTGAAGTCAATAGAGCCACACTGATTTGTAGGCTGAGCACAACTTGATTTTTTTTTTCAATTAAAATTTTCTTGGGTATGGGAAACTATGGAGGGGTCAGGCCATCGGGGAAGTCAGACAATATTTGTTTAATGACAGTAGACCTTGTAATTGTTAAAACAGAAATTGTCAATATAAAATCACAATATATAAAGTAAATATCCTGAAATCAAACTGTAATAAGTTCTCAAGCAGCATTTTTCTTATTTTTCCTATCGGTCAATTTCAATAGTTATTGATGGAAATATTTTTTCACGGGTTTGGGTGTGTATGGCGAAATTGACGTTTACCAACATCTACCAATAAAAATTGAATCCTTCCAATCCTACTAGTTTACAGGTCCCCATCCTCCCCACGAGGAGGGTTTGGCCCTCTGAAAATTCCCCCAAATTGCTTTTATTATCTATAGACTATATTCCAGACGTGCTTGGGGGTCTCCACCGGTATCAGGGCCTTCTCTGCTAGGCGCTGTATGGACACAATGCTTACCTTGAATTTACAGTTTAAATAGAAAAGATGGACCTAGGGGAAACTGAGAGGGGTAAGGACTTGTTCAAGGTCAACTTGCAGGTCAGTGACTGAGCCAGGAATGACACCTTGATCTCCCAGCCTACTGCTCTATCCACTAGGCCACACAGCCTCCTACAGGGTAACAGCACTAAAACCCAGTGCGGTAAGAGCATTCTTGGTTGTTTCTCCTCTTTCAGGCTTTTGCTGTCTCGTCTGCTTCACGGTGACTCAATGTTTCACCAGCGATGGTAAGTTGATGCCTAGAAACATGGACAAACTGCTCCAGATCTGAACCCCAGTGTGTTCTTTCAGCCTTGGATTCCCTGAAATGTGCGTCTTATACTGCTCAGTAGACCCTTGGGCAGTATAAGTTCGTAGATAGTCCGACTATCCAAAAAAGGGTAATGTTAATGTCCCAGCCATTGTTATCTCAGTAGAGGTTTCCCAAACACTTCAATGAAATAAAATGGTTTAAATAAAACAATAAAACATGTTTATTAATGAGAGAGAGAGAGCTTTTAAGTGGTAAGTCTCAAAAGTCAGAATTGGTTACAAATGAAATAAAAAGATAAAACCTCAAGCTAATTCCTAAATGTTCCCAAGCTAAATAAGATTTGAAGCCAACATCCTTCTTACCACACCAGATGCTGCTGGAAGTTCTCAGTACAGAGGCTGGATTTCCTTTTATTCTGGGATCACTCCCCTTAGTTCAGTGTTTTTCAAGGATTCATTGATGTTATAAGCAGAGAGAGATAAGTTAGACAAGAGAGGTGGGTACAGGCATTTTTTATCCCCCTTCTTACACCCCAATCCTTGGGTGCTGGAAATACCCTGGCTGGGTCCCGTGGGTAGGCAGTATGTGAGTGCCAAACAGTCTTTCAGCTGATTTGTACATTTCCAGTTTAGAACTTCCCAGTTGGTGAATCTCCAATTAACCAGGGGATGACTTTTCCGTGTTGCTGGCATGCCAGTGTGTCCTTATCTCTGAGGAACTGGCTTATGAGTACAGTAGTTACAAAATATTTTAATAATAATCATGCAGCAAAAACTCATAATTTCTCATGCAGTGTTTGTTACACACATTTCAAGAAGATAATAATATTCATCAGATAATGCGTGTCAAATGATACCTCACAGGGAATACTTTGTACAAAATAGATCATAGCCATATAAAAGTGGTGAATATGGGCTACAGGGAGTCATAGCTACCCTTCCCACATCCTCCTGTTTCCCTGGCTTCAGGGGAGAGGGATGGAGGCCTTTTTTTGATCCTTTCTCTGATGTCTCAAGAAGAGTGGCCAGCTGCCTTGGTCCTCCAAACTCAGCCACCTGCTCTGTTAGGTCCACACTTTCTCCCTCGCTGCATTAACAAGGTTAATGCATGAATGTGAACCACATAGAAGAAGTCAAACAAAAGGTGCAAAGGGTTATCTGTTGATCTCTCTAAACCACATAGTTCCTTCTTGCTTTCACAGTTGACCGATGTCAGGATTCATCTACTTGCCCTGCTTTTGCAAAATGTGAAAATGTTCCTGGGGGCTACCACTGCACCTGCAAACGCGGGTTTCTATCTACTTCTGGGGAGCAAAACTTCACTGATCCAACAGTGAAGTGTGTTGGTGAGTATCAGCTCCGGAGCACTGCTAAGTGAGCGGGAGCTGTGTAATGTGCGAGAGTAATGGAGGTTGCTGTAATGCCATTGGGACCAGGTCTTGCAGTTTCCGGAAAAGTTATGTATCAGTGTACTCCACTGACTGGTGAGCATGCTGCAGTGATTAAGGGTATGTTTACACTTCCATCGAGCTAGCATGCTAACAATAGAGGGTAGCCAAGCAGTGGTGAGTGGTGGGATGGAACCGGGCCTGGAAACCAATGTGTGGAAGTAGGGTGGGGAGACAGATCTGTCCAGACAACAGGAAGCAGAGAGAAGAAGGGACTGTCTGGATAAAGAGAGTGGGTCAAGGAGCTGGTCTAGGGGAACAACAATGAGATTGGATTAAATACCTGGGAGGGACATTGCGACTGGGACTCTGTGGGACTGGGGAATGTTGTGGGGCAGAGTGGCAGTGGGCACAGCTGGAAACTAAGCGGGGAGGAGAGAGACAAATGGAATGAGGAGCTGGTATGCAGGGGAGCTGGCACTGACTGGAAGAAGAGACTGGGACTGGGAGGGGAGGATTAGGTGCAGGGGAACTGGGACTGGTTGGAAAAGGAGACCCGGACTGGAATGAGACACCTGAGGCGTTCAGATTGGGATGGGGATAAGAGTCAGGGATGGGAAGAGACAGCACTGGAACATGGAGACGTGGTGGGGAGGGATAAGGCTGAAGGAGCCAAGCTTGTTTATGAGCACACAGAAGAGTCTGTGCCCACTAGTGGACACTCCCCTCCAGAGCCTGGAATTGCAGCCGTTTCCAGCTCTTCTGAGTCCCCACCCAGCAACTGGCCAGGCTTGGTTCCGTCAGTTCTGCATGACTCCCTAGGCGTGGGTGAGTGTCCCAGCAGGAAATCTTGTCCTTGCCAGGCCACTCACACCATGACCTTTGGAGTTACTTTTATGCTTGCAACGATGGCCATACATTGAGCTCCGCAGTCAAGATCTTTATTGACAGCAACGTAACCAGATCCCTTCAAAATTATCTCTTGTTGCTGCTGGACGTGGACATGGACTTTAAGACAAATTGCTGACCCTAACGGGGGTTTAGGCTGTTTCTGAACTACAATTCACTGTAGCCTGTTCACAGGCTCAAAACCTCCCTACCCCCAAATCCCATCCTTCAGTCTTACAGTGAAATTCCCCAGGGTGAAACCTGAACTTCTGTGTACTCTTAATCCCCCAACCTGGGGTTCCTTTTACGTTGCTCTACTGTCAGACCAGCCACTCCTGGCCTGCTCATGCGCAGATACTAGCCTGGAAAATCACTCCCAGATGTTTACATGAATGCTGTCCCAGCCATCCATGGATAGCTACGCTGCGACTCCCACGTATTCCCACTCCCAGCCTTGGCTCCCCAGAAACGTGCATCTTATACTGCTCAGTAGACCCCTGGACATTATAAGATCATAGATAGTCCGACATTCCAACAAAGGGTAATGTTTACGCCCCAGCCTTTGTTATCTTAAGTAGAGGTTTCCAAATACACTCGTTTAGATAAAACAATAAAACACGTTTATTAATGAGAGACTGCGAGATTTTTAGTGGTAAGGCACAAAAGTTTGAATTGGTTACAAAAGAAATAAAAAGATAAAACCTCAAGTTAATTCCTAAACATTCCCAAGCTAAATAAGATTTGAAGCCAACATCCCTCTCACCGCACCCGATGCTGCAGGAAGTTCTCGGATCACAGGCTGGATTTCCTTTCATTCTGGGACCACTCCTCTTAGTTCAGTGTTTTTCAAGGATTCATTGATGTTATAAGCAGAGAGAGATAAGGTAGACAAGAGAGGTGGTTACAGGCATTTTTGTCCCTATTATTATACCTCAATTATTGTGTGCTGGAAATACCGTTGCTGGGTCATCTGGATAGAAAGTATGTGAGCACCAAACTGTTTTTCCGCTGATTTGTACTTTTCATGTTGAGAACTCCCCAGTTGGTGAATCTCCCATTAAATGGGATGACACTTTAGCAGGTTGCTTGCATGCGAGAGTGTTCTTGTTTCTGAGGAACTTGCTTATGAGTACTACCAAGGAATTACAAGATATTTCGGTAAGAATCATACAGCAAAATCTCATAATTTCACATGCAGTGTTTGTTACACACATTTCAAGAAGATAATAATATTCATCAGATTATGAGTATCCAAATGATACCTCACAGGGCATACTTTGTACAAAATAGATCATAACCATATAAAATTTTTGTATATGGAATACAGGCTGTCCCAGCTATCCTCCCACATCCTCCTGTTTTCCTGTATTCAGGGGAGGGGGATGGAGGGCTTTTCTTGATCCTTTCCCTGATATCTCGAGAAGAATGGGCAGCTGCCTTGGTCCTCCCACCTCATCCACTTGCTCTTTTAGGAACACACTTTCTCCCTTCTTGCATGATTAACAAGGTTAATGAATTAATCTGAACCATAGTGAAGTAGTCAACCAAAACATGCAAAGACTTATCCGTTGCTCTCTTTGAATGACATGGTTCCTTCTTTCTTTCATAGTTGACAAGTGTCGGAATTTGTCTACTTGTCCTCCTTTTGCAACCTGTGAAAACATCCCCGGAGGCTACCAGTGCACCTGCAATCAGGGGTTTGCATCTAGTTCTGGGGAGGAACACTTCACTGATCCTGCAGTAAAGTGTGTTGGTAAGTATCGGCTCTGGAGCCCAGCTAAGTGAGCGAGAGCTCTGTAATGGAGCAACTGTAATGTAGGTTGCTCTAATGCCATTGGGCCCAGCTCTTGCACTTGCCCAAAAAGTTATTTATTCGAGTACTCCACTGACTGGTGAGCATGCTGCCTTGATTAAGGGTACGTCTACACTTCCATCGAGCTAGCATGCTAACAATATAGAGTAACCAAGCAGGTGCGACTGGTGGGATGGAACTGGGCCTGGAAACCTGTGTTTGGAAGTAGGGTGGGGAGACAGATCTGACCAGGCAACAGGATGCAGGGGGAAGATGGGACTGGCTAGATAAAGAGAGTGGGTCAAGGAGCTGGTCTGAGGGAACAACAATGAGATTGGACTAAATATATGGGGAGGGCCCCTGAAACTGGGACTCAGTGGAACTGGGAAGTGTTGTGGGGCTGGCAGATGTCACAGCTAGAAACTAAGAGGGGAGGAGAGAGACAAATGGAATGAGGAGCCGAGATGCAGGGGAAGTGGGACTGGCTGAGAAAAGAGACCCAGTCTGGGATGAGACCCCTGAGGCGTTCTGATTGGGACGGGGACAAGAGCCAGGGATGGGAAGAGACAGCACTGGGACAGGGAGAAGTGGTGGGGAGGGATAAGGCTGAAGGAGCGAAACTTGGGTAAATAAGATTTGAAGCCAACATCCGTCTCACCACACCAGATGCTGCAGGCAGGTCTCAGTTCACAGGCTGGATTTCCTTTTATTCTGGGACCACTCCTCTTAGTTCAGTGTTTTTCAAGGATTCACTGATGTTATAAGCAAAGAGAGATAAGACAGACAGGAGAGGTGGGTACAGGCATTTTTGTCCCCCTTCTTACACCCCACTCCTTGGGTGCTGGAAATACCCTTGATGGGTCCCGTGGGTAGGCAGTATGTGAGCGCCAAACTGTCTTTCAGCTGTTTTGTACATTTCCTGTTTAGAACTCCCCAGTTGGTGAACCTCCGATTAACCAGGGGATGACTCTTTTCTGTGTTGCAGGAATGCCAGTTCTTGTCTCTTAGGGACTGGCTTATGAGTACTACACAGTAGTTCCAAAATATTTTAGTAATAATCATACAGCAAAATCTCATAATTTCACATGCAGTATTTGTTACACACATTTCAAGAAGATAATTATATTCATCAGATTATGAGTTTCCCTAACAGGGAATACTTTGTACAAAATAGATCAAAGCCATATAAAAGTGGTGAATATGGGCTACAGGGTGTCACAGCTACCCTTCCCACGTCCTCCTGTTTCCTTGGCTTCAGGTGAGAGGGATGGAGGCCTTTTCTTGTTCCTTTGCCTGATGTCTTGAGAAGAGTGGCCTGCTGCCTTGGTCCTCACACCTCAGCCACCTGCTCTGTTAGGTCCACACTTTCTCCCTCGCTGCATTGTTAACAAGGTTAATGCATGAATGTGAACCACATAGAAGAAGTCAAACAAAAGGTGCAAAGGGTTATCTGTTGCTCTCTTTAAACCACATAGTTCCTTCTTGCTTTCACAGTTGACCGATGTCAGGATTCATCTACTTGCCCTGCTTTTGCAAAATGTGAAAATGTTCCTGGGGGCTACCACTGCACCTGTAAACGCGGGTTTGCATCTAGTTCTGGGGAGCAAAACTTCACTGATCCAACAGTGAAGTGCGTCGGTGAGTATCAGCTCCGGAGCACTACTACAAGTGAGCGGGAGCTGTGTAATGTGCGAGAGTAATGGAGGTTGTTGTAATGCCACTGGGACCAGCTCTTGCAGTTTCCGGAAAAGTTATGTATCAGTGTACTCCACTGACTGGTGAGCATACTGCAGTGATTAAGGGTACATCTATACTTCCATCGAGCTAGCATGCTAACAATAGAGGGTAGCCAAGCAGGTGCGAGTGGTGGGATGAGACTAGGACTGGAAACTGGCGTGTGGAATTACTGTGGGGAGACAGATCCGTCCAGGCAAGAGAGTGCAGGGAGAAGATGGGACTGGCTGGATAAAGAGAGTGGGTCTAGGAGCTGGTCTGAGGGAACAACAATGAGGTTGGACTAAGTACCTGGGAAGGACACTGGGGCTGGAACTCAGTGGGACTGGGGAATGTTGTGGGACTGGCAGTGGGTGCAGCTAGAAACTAAGCGGGGAGGAGAGAGACAAATGGAACGAGGAACTGGGATGCAGAGGAACTGGGAGTGGCTGGGAAAGGAGACCAGGACTGGAATGAGATACAGGAGGCGTTCCGATTGGGACAGGGACAAGAGCCAGGGATGGGAAGAAACTGCACTGGGACAGGGACAAGTTGTGTTTGGGGGAGATAAGGCTGAAGGAGCCGAGCTTGGGTATGAGCAGGCAGAAGAGTCTGTGCCCACTAGTGGACTCTCCCCTCCACAGCCTGGAATGGGATCCAAGATTCCAGCTCTTCTGACTCCCCACCCAGCGCATGGCCAGGTTTGGTTCCGTCAGTTCTGCACGACTCCCTAGGCGTGGGTGAGTGTCCCAGCAGGAAATCTTGCCCTTGCCAGGCCACTAACACCATGAACTTTGGAGTTACTTTTATGCTTGCAACGATGGCCATGCATTGAGCTCCGGAATCAAGATCTTTATTGACAGCTACGTAACCAGACCCCTTCAAAATTATTTCTTGTTGCTGCTGGATGTGGACATGGATTTTAAGACAAAATAGTGACCCTAGCGGGGGTTTAGTCTGTTTCTGAACTACAATTCACTGTAGCCTGTTCACAGGATCAAAACCTCCCTACCCCCAAATCCCATCCTTCAGTCTTAAAGTGAAATTCCCCAGGGTGAAACCTGAACTTCTGTGTACTCTTAATCCCCCAACCTGGGGTTCCTTTTACGTTGCTTTACTGTCAGACCAGCCACTCCTGGCCTGCTCATGCGCAGATACTAGCCTGGAAAATCACTCCCAGATGTTTACATGAATGCTGTCCCAGCCATCCATGGATAGCTACGCTGCGACTCCCACGTATCCCCACTCCCAGCCTTGGCTCCCCAGAAACGTGCATCTTATACTGCTCAGTAGACCCCTGGACATTATAAGATCATAGATAGTCTGACATTCCAACAAAGGGTAATGTTTACGCCCCAGCCTTTGTTATCTTAAGTAGAGGTTTCCAAATACACTCGTTTAGATAAAACAATAAAACATGTTTACTAATGAGAGATGTAAGGCACAAAAGTTAGAATTGGTTAGAAAAGAAATAAAAAGCTAAAACCTCAACCTAATTCCTAAAGATGACCAAGCTAAACAAAAATTGAAGCCAACATCCCTCTCACCACACCAGATGCTGCAGGCAGTTCTCAGTTCACAGGCTGGATTTCCTTTCATTCTGGGACCACTCCCGTTACTTCCCTGTTTTTTAAGGATTCATTGATGTTATAAGAAAAGAAAGAGATAAGGTAGACAGGTGAAGTGGTTACAGGCATTGTTTCCCCCCTTTTTACACCCCAATCCTTGTGTGATGGAAATGCCTTTGCTGGGTCCTGTGGTTGGGCAGTATGTGAGCACCAAACTGTCTTTCAGCTGATTTGTAAATTTCCGGTTGAGAACTCCCCAGTTGGTGAATCTCCCATTAAAGGGGATGACTCTTTATCATGTTGATTGCATGCCAGTGTGTTCTTGTCTCTGAGGAAATTCCTTATGAGGACTACCCAGGAATTACAACATACTTCAGTAATCAGATATTAGGAATGGCAATATACAAAAACCTGTAGGAGAACACTTCAACCTCCCTGGCCACACAATAGCAGATCTTAAGGTGGCCATCCTGCAGCAAAAAAACTTCAGGACCAGACTTCAAAGAGAAACTGCTGATCTCCAGTTCATCTGCAAATTTGACACCATCAGCTCAGGATTAAACAAAGACTGTGAATGGCTTGCCAACTACAGAACCAGTTTCTCCTCCCTTGGTTTTCACTCAACTGCTAGAAGAGGGCCTCATCCTCCCTGATTGAACTAACCTCGTTATCTCTAGCTTGCTTCTTGCTTGCATATATAAACCTGCCCCTGGAAATTTCCACTACTTGCATCCAAAGAAGTGGGTATTCACCCACGAAAGCTCATGCTGCAAAACGTCTGTTAGTCTATAAGGTGCCACAGGATTCTTTGCTGCTTATACTTCAGTAATAATCATTGTGCAAAATCTCATAATTTCACATGCATGTCTGCTACACACATTTCAAGAAGGTGATAATATTCATCAGCTTATGAGTTTCCAAATGATACCTCACAGGGCATACTTTGTACAAAATAGATCAAAGCCACATAAAAGTGGTGAATATGGGCTACAGGATGTCACAGCTACCCTTCCCACATCCTTCTGTTTCCTTAGCTTCAGGGGAGAGGGATGGAGGCCTTTTCTTGATCCTTTGCCTGATGTCTTGAGAAGAGTGACCAGCTGCCTTGGTCCTCCTACCTCAGCCACCTGCTCTGTTAGGCCTACACTTTCTCCCTTCCTGCATGATTAACAAGGTTAATGAATTAATCTGAACCATACTAAAGAAGTCAAACAAAAGGTGCAAAGGGTTATCTGTTGCTCTCTTTGAATGACGTGGTTCCTTCTTCCTTTCACAGTTGACAACTGTCGGAATTTGTCTACTTGTCCTGCTTTTGCAACGTGTGAAAACGTCCCTGGAGGCTACCACTGCACCTGCAATCAGGGGTTTGCATCTAGTTCTTGGAAGAAATACTTCACTGATGCAACAGTGAAATGCGTCGGTGAGTATCAGCGCTGAAGCCCAGCTAAGTGAGCGGGAGCTCTGTAATGGGGCGAGTGTAATGTACATTGCTCTAATGCCATTGGGACCAGCTCTTGCACTTGCCCGAAAAGATATGTATCAGTGTACTCCACTGACTGGCGAGCATGCTGCGGTGATTAAGGGTACGTCTACACTTCCCATCGAGCTAGCATGCTAACAATAGAAGATAGCCAAGCAGGTGCGAATGGTGGGATGGAACTGGGAAAGGAAACCAGTGTGTGGAAGTAGGGTGAGGAGAGAGATCCGTCCAGGCAACAGGATGCAGAGGGAAGATGGCACTGGCCAGATAAAGAGAGTGGGTCAAGGAGCTGGTCTGAGGGAACAACAATGAGATTGGACTAAGTATCTGGGCAGGGACCCTGAAACTGGGAGTCAGTGGGACAGGGAAATTTTGGGGGGCTGGCAGTGGGCACAGCTAGAAACGAAGAGGGGAGTAGAGAGACAAATGGAATGAGGAGCTGGTATGCAAGAGAACTGGGACTGTCTGGGAAAGGAGACCAGGACTGGGATGATACACCTGAGGAGGTCCGATTGGGACAATATCCAGGGATGGGAAGAGACAGCACTTAGACAGGGACATGTGCAGGGGGGGGATGTGGCTGAAGGGGCCGAGATTGAGTATGAGCAGGCAGAAGAATCTGTGCCCACTAGTGGACTCTCCCCTCCAGAGCCTGGAATGGGAGCCAAGATTCCAGTTCTTCTGACTCCCCACCCAGCGCCTCGCCAGGCTTGGTTCTGTCAGTTCTGCATGGCTCCCTAGGCGTGGGTGAGTGTCCCAGCAGGAAATCTTGCCCTTGCCAGGCCACTCACACCATGACCTTTGGAGTTACTTTTATGCTTGCAACGATGGCCATGCATTGAGCTCTGGAGTCAAGATCTTTACTGACAGTACATAACCAGGCCCTTTCAAAATGATTTCTTGCTGCTGCTCGTGGTGGAAATGGATTTTAAGATAAAATGGTGACCCTAGTGAGGGTTTAGTCTCTTTCTGGACTAAAACTCACTGTAGCCTGTTCACAGGATCAGAACCTCCCTACCCCCAACTCCCATCCTTCAATCTTTCTGTGAAATTCCCCAGGGTGAAACCTGATCTGCTTTTTCCCCTTAGCCCCCCAACCTGGGGTTCCTTTTACACTGCTTCACTGTCAGACCAGCCACTCCTGGCCTGCTCATGCACAGATACCAGTCTGCAAAATCACGTCCATTTGTTTACATGAATGCTGTGCCAGCCATCCCTGGATAGATACACCGCGACACCCACATATCCCCACTCCCAGCCTTGGCTCCCCAGAAATGTGCATCTTATCCTGCTCAGTAGACCCCTGGACATTATAAGATCATAGATAGTCCAACATTCCAACAGAGGGTTAAACTAAAGGTGCAAAGGGTTTTCCGTTGCTCTCTTTCAGTGACATGGTACCTTCTTGCTTTCACAGTCGACCGATGTCAGGATTCATCTACTTGTCCTGCTTTTGCAAAATGTGAAAATGTTCCTGGGGGCTTCCACTGCACCTGCAAACGTGGGTTTGCATCTACTTCTGGGGAGCAAAACTTCACTGATCCAACAGTGAAGTGCGTTGGTGAGTATCAGCTCCGGAGCACTGCTAAGTGAGCGGGAGCTCGTAGTAGGGCGAGAGTAATGGAGGTTGCTTTAATGCCATTGGGACCAGGTCTTGCAGTTTCCAGAAAAGTTATGTATCTCTGTACTGCACTGACTGGTGAGCATGCTGCAGTGATTAAAGGTACGTCTACATTTCCATCGTGCTAGCATGCTAACAATAGAGGTAACCAAACAGGTGCGAGTGGTGGGATGCAACTGGGACTGCAAACTGTCCCAGCCATCCATGGATAGATACATTGTGACACCCGCATATCCCCACTCCCAGCCTTGGCTCCCCAGAAATGTGCATCTTATCCTGCTCAGTAGACCCCTGGACATTATAAGATCATAGATAGTCCAACATTCCAACAGAGGGTTAAACTAAAGGTGCAAAGGGTTTTCCGTTGCTCTCTTTCAGTGACATGGTACCTTCTTGCTTTCACAGTCGACCGATGTCAGGATTCATCTACTTGTCCTGCTTTTGCAAAATGTGAAAATGTTCCTGGGGGCTTCCACTGCACCTGCAAACGTGGGTTTGCATCTACTTCTGGGGAGCAAAACTTCACTGATCCAACAGTGAAGTGCGTTGGTGAGTATCAGCTCCGGAGCACTGCTAAGTGAGCGGGAGCTCGTAGTAGGGCGAGAGTAATGGAGGTTGCTTTAATGCCATTGGGACCAGGTCTTGCAGTTTCCAGAAAAGTTATGTATCTCTGTACTGCACTGACTGGTGAGCATGCTGCAGTGATTAAGGGTACGTCTACATTTCCATTGTGCTAGCATGCTAACAATAGAGGTAACCAAACAGGTGCGAGTGGTGGGATGCAACTGGGACTGCAAACTGTCCCAGCCATCCATGGATAGATACATTGTGACACCCGCATATCCCCACTCTCACCCTTGGCACCCCAGTATTGTGCGTCTTATACTAGTCAGTAGACCCCTTGCATTATAAGAACATAGATAGTCTCACATTCCAACAAAGGGTAATGTTTATGCCCCAGCCTTTGTTATCTTAAGTAGAGGATTCCAAAACACACTGGTTTAGATAAAACTATTGTGATAAACTCAGGACAGACAGCTGCAAGGGAGAGGTAGAAATCAGTCCCAGAGGGTTAAAAGGCCCTCCTCCCTATCAACTGCGGGGTAACTACAGGTCAGTCAGGTTCAGCTGAGAAGGGGTTACCAAAGTATCAATTAGAATCAGCTGAGAGGGAGCTACCTGAGGTTAATTAGGATCAGCTGATTCCAAGTAAGGGCTGCCTGAGACGTTTTTAAACCCTCCCCTGGGGGGGAAGGAGGGGAGGAGAGAAGAGAGAGAAGGAGCCCTGCTGCCAGTAGGTGAGGAGCAGCAAGACAGCGAGCCTCACCAGGAGGAGAGGCAGTAGTCTCTCCCACAAGGGAGAAAAATAAGCTAAAAAGGAGAAGGAATGGACTTCCCCTGTGCCCCAAGGGAGACCATATTACCCAAGCCTGTCTCGCCAGGGCTAACCGCAGCGGAGGCTGGGGAGACCAAGAAGGTGCCTTGCCATACTATAAAACATGTTTATTAAGGAGACAGTGAGAGATTTTTTGTGGTAAGGCACAAAAGTCAGAATTGGTTGCAAATGAAATAAGATAAAAACTCAAGATAATTTATAAACATGACCAAGCTAAATAAGATTTGAAGCCAACATCCCTCTCACCACACCAGATACTGCAGGGAGTTCACAGTTCACAGGCTGGATTTCCTTTCATTCTGGGACCACTCCTCTTAGTTCAGTGTTTTTCAAGGATTCATTGATGTTATAAGTAAAGAGAGATAAGGTAGACAGGAGAGGTGGGTAAAAGCATTCTTGTCCCCCTTCTTACACCTCAGTGCTTGGGTGCTGGAAATACCATTGGTGGGTCCTGTGGGTAGGCAGTATGTGAATGCCAAATTGTCTTTCAGTGATTTGTACATTTCCTGTTTACAACTTCCCAGTTGATAAGTCTCCGATTAACCAGGGGAGGACTCTTTAGCATGTGGCTGGTATGCCAGTGTCTTCTTGTCTCTGAGGAACTGGCTTATGAGTACTACACAGTAGTTACAAAATATTTTAGTAATAATAATACAGCAAAATCTCATAATTTCACATACAGTATTTGTTACACAGATTTCAAGAAGATAATAATATTCATCAGATTATGAGTTTCCAAATGACACCTCACAAGGCATACTTTGTACAAAATAGATCATAGCCGTATAAAAGTGGTGAATATGGGGTGCAGGGTGTCCCAGCTACCCTTCCCACATCCTCCTGTTTCCCTGGCTTCAGAGGAGGGGGATGGAGGCCTTTTCATGTTTCTTTGCCTGATGTCTCGAGAAGAGTGTCCGGCTGCCTTGGTTCCCACACCTCAGCCACCTGCTCTTTTAGGTCCAGGCTTTCTCCCTCACTGCATTGTTAACCAGGTTAATGAATGAATGTGAACCACATTGAAGAAATCAAACAAAAGGTGCAAAGGATTATCTGTTGCTCTCTTTAACCCACGTAGTACCTTCTTGCTTTCACAGTCGACAGATGTCAGAATTTATCTACTTGTCCTGCTTCTGCAACCTGTGAAAATGTTCCTGGGGGCTACCACTGCACCTGCAAACGCGGGTTTGCATCTAGTTCTGGGGAGCAAACCTTCACTGATCCAACAGTGAAGTGCGTTGGTGAGTATCACCTCCGGAGCACTGCTAAGTGAGTGGGAGCTCTGTAGTGGGGCGAGAGTAATGGAGGTTGCTGTAATGCCATTGGGATCAGCTTTTGAACTTGCCAGAAAGTTATGTATCGGTGTACTCCACTGACTGATGAGCATGCTGCAGTGATTAAGGGTACGTCTACACTTCCATCGAGCTAGCATGCTAACAATAGAGGGTAACCAAGCAGGTGCGAGTGGTGGGATGGATCTGGGCCTGAAAACCAGTGTGTGGAAGTAGGATGGGGAGACAGATCTGACCAGGCAACAGGATGCAGGGGGAAGATGGCACTGGCCAGATAAAGAGAGTGGGTCAAGGAGCTGGTCTGGGGGAAAAACAGTGAGATTGGACTAAGTACCTGGGAGGGACACTGGGCCTGGGACTCAGTGGAACTGGAGAATATTGTGGGGCAGGGTGGCAGTGGGTACACTGGAAACGAAGAGGGGAGGAGAGAGACAAATGGAATGAGGAGCTGGGATGCAGGGAAACTGGGACTGACTGGGAAAGGAGACCAGAACTGGGAGGGGAGAATTTGGTGCAGGGGTAGACTGGGACTGTCTGGGAAAGGAGACTGGGAGTGGAATGAGACACGTGAGGCGTTGTGATTGGGACGGGGACAGGAGCCAGGGGTGGGAAGAAAGTGCACTGGGACAGGGACAAGTTGTGTGTGTGGGTATAAGGCTGAAGGAACCAAGCTTGGGTATGAGCAGACAGAAGAGTCTGTGCCCACTAGTGGACACTCCCCTCCAGAGCCTGAAATGGGAGTCAAGATTCCAGCTCTTCTGACTCCCCACCCAGCACCTGGCCAGGCTTGGATCCGTCAGTTCTGCATGACTCCCTAGGCGTGGGTGAGTGTCCCAGCAGGAAATCTTGTCCTTGCCAGGCCACTCACACCATGACCTTTGGAGTTACTTTTATGCTTGCAACGATGGCCATGCATTGAGCTCTGGAGTCAAGATCTTTACTGACAGCTATGTAACCAGGCCCTTTCAAAATTATTTCTTGCTGCTGCTGGTGGTGGAGATGGATTTTAAGACAAAATGGTGACTTTAGCGGGGGATTATTCTCTTTCTGGACTAAAACCCACTGTAGCCTGTCCAGAGGATCAGAACCTCCCTACCCCCAACTCCCATTCTTCATTCCTACTGTGAAATTCCCCAGGGTGCAACCTAACCCCCTGACCTGGGGTTCCTTGTATGCTGCTTTACTGTCAGACGAGCCACTTCTGGTTTGCTGATGCACAGATACTAGCCTGCAAAATTACTCCTAGATGTTTATATAAATACTGTCCCAGACATCCATGGATAGATACTCTGCAACACTGATATATCCCCACTCTCAGGATTGGGTCCCCAAAAATGGGCATCTTAGACTGTTCCATAGACCCATGGACATTATAAGATCATTGTAAGATTATAGTCTGACATTCCAACAAAGGGTAATGTTTATGCCCCAGCCTTTGTTATCTCCAGTAGAGGTTTCCCAAACACACTGGTTTAGATAAAACAATAAAACACGTTTATTAACGAGAGAGTGAGAGATTTTTAGTGTTAAGGCACAAAAGTTTGAATTGGTTACAAAAGAAATAAAAAGATAAAACCTCAAGTTAATTCCTAAACGTTACCAAGCTAAATAAGATTTGAAGCCAACATCCCTCTCACCACACGAGATGCTGCAGGCAGTTCTCAGTTCATGGGCAGGATTTCATTGACATTATAACCAGAGAGCGATAAGGTCGACAAGATTCTGCAAGGAGATGATTTCAAAAGCCAGTGCGGCAACACGACCCAGCACGTATGTGACATGTGATTCTCAATTGGGTCATCTTTGTGTTCAGGGCAGGAGAGAAAAAGGGAGAGAATGGATGTTGTTGTCCCCCTTTAAATACCCCAATTCTTGTGTGCTGGAAATACTCTTGCTGAGTCATGTGAATAGGCAATATATGAGCACCATACTGTCTTTCAGCTGATTTGTAAATTTCAGAGGACTCCTCAGTTGGTGAATCTCCGATTAGCCAGGGGATGACTCTTTAGCATGTTGTTGGCATGCCAGTGTGTTCTGGTCTCTGAGGAACTTGCTTATGAGTACTACACAGTAGTTCCAAAATATTTTAGTAATAGTCATAAAGCAAAATCTCATAATTTCACATGCAGTGTTTGTTACACACATTTCAACAGGATAAGAATATTCATCAGATTATGAGTTTCCAAATGATACCTCACAGGGCATACTTTGTACAAAATAGATCATAGCCATATAAAAGTGGTGATTATGGGCTACAGGGTGTCACAGCTACACTTCCCAAGTCCTCCTGTTTTCCTGGCTTCAGGGGAGAGGTAAGGAGGCCTTTTCTTGATCCTTTCCCTGATGTCTTGAGAAGAGTGGCCAGCTGCCTTGGTTCTCCCACCTCAACCACCTGCTCTGTTAGGTCCACACTTTCTCCCTCGCTGCATGATTAACAAGATTAATGAATTAATCTGAAACATACTGAAGAAGTCAAACAAAAGGTGCAAAGGGTTATCCGTTGCTATCTTTGAATGATGTGATGCCTTCTTCCTTTCACAGTTGACAGGTGTCAGAATTTGTCTACTTGTCCTGCTTTTGCAATGTGTGAAAACGTCCCTGGAGGCTACCGCTGCACCTGCAATCAGGGGTTTACATCTAGTTCTGGGGAGGAACACTTCACTGATGCAACAGTGAAATGTGTCAGTGAGTATCGCCTCCGGAGCCCAGCTAGGTTAGTGGGAGCTCTGTAATGTGGCGAGAGTAATGGGTGTTGCTCTAATGTCAGTGGGACCAGCTCTTGCCCTTCCCCGAAAAGTTATTTATCCGTGTACTCTACTGATTGGTGAGTATGCTGCAGTGATTAAGGGTACGTCTATGCTTCCATCGAGCTAGCATGCTAACAATAGAGGGTAACCAAGCAGGTGTGAGTGATAGGATGGACTGGGACTGGAAACCAAGGTGTGGAAGTAGGGTGGGGAGAGAGATCTGACCAGGTAACAGGGTGCAGAGGGAAGATGGGACTGGCCAGATAAAGAGATTGGGTCAAGAAGCTGGTCTGGGGGAACAACAATGAGATTGGACTAAGTATCTGGGGAGGGACACTGAAACTGGGACCAATGGGACTGGGAAACGTTGTGGGGCTGGCAGTGGGCTCAGCTAGAAACTAAGAGGGGAGGAGAGAGACAAACAGAATGAGCAGCTGAGATGCAGGGGAAGTGGGACTGTCTGGGAAAGGAGACCGGGACTGGGATGAGACACCTGAGGTGTTCTGATTGGGACTGGGACAAGAGCCAGGAATAGGAAGAAACAGCACTGGGACAGGGAGAAGTGGTGGGGAGGGATGAGGCTGAAGCAGCCAAGCTTGGGTATGAGCAGGCAGAAGAGTCTGTGACCACTAGTGGACACTCCCTTCCAGAGCCTGGAATGGGAGCCAAGATTCCAGCTCTTCTGAGTTCCCCACCCAGCATCTGGCCAGACTTGGTTCCGTCAGTTCTGCATGACTCCCTAGGCATGGGTGAGTGTCTCAGAAGGAAATCTTGTCCTTGCTGGGCCACTCACACCATGACCTTTGGGCTCCATAAACCAGTCCCTTTAGCTTTAGCATCAGCTCTGCTGTCGACTGGACTTTGCCGGGTTTCATTTCTTTGCCCGAAAGTGTAATGATGTTTTGATCCCATCACAAAGAGATTTGATCCTTATAAGAGAGGCCCCAATGTTGGCTCCCTGCTTCCTTCCCTAGAAAACCTCTTCCGCTGCCAGCCCAGGATTCTGCAAGGAGATGATTTCAAAAGCCAGTGCGGCAACATGACCCAGCATGTATGTGTCAAGTGATTCTCAATTGGGTCATCTTCGTGTTCAGGGCAGGAGGGAAAAAGGGAGAGAATGGATGTGAATGGATGTTTCGTGAACTCAGACAGTGTGTGTTCTGCTTCTGGGTTGGATATTATGGATGGACAGAGATGGAGTGGGAGGATGGATGGACTAGAGCTGGCACCTAGAGAAGGGTGGAGATGGAGAAGATGGGTGGATGGAGAAATAGCCAGAGCTAGATAGAGCGGATGGATTGAAAGATACAGTGGGTTAAGAGGGCCACAACAGTTGGTTGGACATGGATAGGAATGTTACAGCATTAACTCCTTTTTCCCTGATTCCCCTACAGGGAAACCAGAAAAGCAATAGATTTTGCACCATCCTGAATGAGACCTCAAAGACCTTGGAATCTGCATGTGGCAATGGAAACCAATCAGAATCCCTGAAGGTCAGAGGCTGTACCTGTATTTGCCAGTGCCTGCCCTCCAAGGCAAAGTCCCTCCTGTTCGTCCCCAGCTTCTGCAACCAGTCTCCAGATACTTCCTTCCAAAGATAAACCTGGGGGGAGTCTTTAAAAGCAGCTGAAAACAAGGCTTAGTTGCCTCTATTCTAGAAGAGTAGACTGGAGCCAACAGCCAGTGGAATTTCAGCTGCCAGCCAAGAGCGGGTGATGAATGTTGTGGGGCAAAGGGAACGAGGCAGTATCTTGATGGGAGCTGGTAACTGCGTAGTATGGGAACCATGCGGAGCAGAGGGCCAGACTATAAGAAGCACGTGGAGAGGTAGGGAACCTTAAAAGTCTGCCTAACATCACCCAATCATGTAAGCAGTTGTAGCTGTCCTGGGATGTTCCATGATGGCGAATGGGGAGCATAAGTGGTGGATCTATGGGACCATCTCCCTGTTAACCAGTGGACCACTGTTTGACAGCCCCTGATTTACCCTGGGTATCTTCTTTTTAAACCCCAGGAAGTCTTCACTTCTCTCGATTCGCTTTTCAATGCCACTGCCCAGCAGTCTACTTGGAGCAAGGAGGAGGTTGCATGGGCAGCCACCGCCTTTCTGCAGCGTGCAGAATTGGCTGCCTTGGAAGCTGCTTGGAACAGTTCCGAGAATGAGCCGCAGACGATCACAGCCGAGACGATGAGTAAGAAAAAGGAAAAACCTCTGTACAGCTCTGATTGCCTCCCTAGCTGCTCTCGGCGATGAAAGGTGGCCTCGGTGCTAGGGTGCTGGGCTAAAGCATAAGAGAGCTGGGTGCCTTTCCTGCCTGCTTGCTCGCACGGTGCTTATGTTTTCCATGTAAATGGGGACACGACTCCTTTCTGCTGTTTGGGGCAGGAGCGGTCTCTTGCTCCATTTGCCTATGGTGCCCAGCACAACGGGGCTCTGATCTCAGCAAGTAGCAGGATTGTGGTAGTGCCTATAAGCCGCAGTCATGATGGAGCAGGGCCCCATTGTGCTAGGTGCAAGGCACAAAGGACATAAAGACAATCCGGGCTCCTGATTCTTCTCTCGGCTCTGCTGGTTTTACTGCAGCGTTGCTCCCTGCCGCCACGGGAGTGGGAGGAGAATCAGGCTCTGTGCTAAAGGGAGGGTAGTTTTCAAAGCAGCGCAGTGAAGAACTTGTCCTTCCGCCCCCAGCCATCGTGGCCCAGCGGGTTACGGATAACTGCAGTCGGGCAGGGAAGATGATCGAACTGAACGCTGAAAACGAGATGATGAGCATTGACTGCACGACAGTGGTTGGTGCCAGTGAACCAGGTACCATCTGAGAGTTGTCTGGACAGGCAGTGGAAGGAATGCAACCACTCCAACCCATTCCACAGCTCCAGCTCTGAGGCCAGATCTTCCAGGGCTGCAGAGGGACCTTGAAGCAGCCCTGACAGACTCCCCAGGGGGTCCTGGGTTGCTTTACACCAGCCCTCTGTGCAGTGCGTAATTTGTAATGAAAGTGGGGCTGGGACTCAAGCAATTAGGTGCCAGGACTCAAGCAACATTTTTACTTTCATAACTGACACAGGAAATCTGGAGGTGCTGGGGCTCTGAACTGCCAAGCCCAGAGGTGCCAGGGCTCTGAACTGCCAAGCCTAGAGGTGCTGGGGCTCTGGCCCTCGCACAAATTAAATGGTTCCCTTGTGGCTTCCCTGGTGCAGAGGGCATGTCAGGGCTGGAGGGTTCAGACAGACCAGGATGGGGATGGATTTTCCAGCTCTAGCGGCAGCGGAGCTGGAGTGCAACATGCTCTGCTGAGTCCTGGCTGGCTGATGGGCCCCTAGGAGGAAGTGTTATTCATTGGCCAGTGCAGGAGTAAGGAGTCCTGGGGACTAGTCCCATTTTTTCCATTAACACTCTGTGCAAACTTGGGGAAGCCGTTCCATCTCTCCGTACTTGTGTCCTTCTCATCACTGGTTCGGCTGCACCCACCAGCCAAGAGCTCTTCCAGCTCATTGCGGGGTGACACAGGAGACAGGACACAGGCTGAATTGGTATCACCTCTTGCATCTTTGCTCCTGCAGGCTCTGGAGTCGTTGCCTTCATATCGTATGCCACTCTCGAGTCCATCCTGAACAATAACTTTATTGACCAGCAAAACCTGAGAGGGAATGACAAACTGGATAGCACTACGCTGAATTCGAAGGTAGTGAGTGGGACCATTGGGAAACCTGGTCCCCTCTCCAAACCTTTCTACTTCACCCTGGAGCATAAACAGGTGATTGGCAATCATGTCCCTGCTTGAAATGGAAAAGGGGCCCCTCTTGGCTAAGAGCTTTTACCCACTGTTTTCTCTCTGTGCTTCTGTGGTCAACACTGCCGTCCTCTTCCAGTTGGCCTCACTAACGAGGGTCATCTTCAACTCCTTCTGCCTCCCTTTCTACCTCCAAGATGAGTCCAAATCTTGATGCTGCATCTTCCCCAAAAATCTGGCTTTTCCTCTCTGCCCTCGCCATAGTTCTGGTCACCTTCCACCTATCTACTGCAGCCTCCTCTCTGGGCCCTCCAGTACCCATAATGCCCCCCTACAGTCCTGCTAAAATGATCTTCCTTGCCCATCAGTACCACAGATGCCCTACAATTTGAATCTTTCCACTGGCTCTTTCTTCTCCACCACATTAAGTTTAAATGAGGAAGCAATTCAACTTAAAATTGAAAATGGGTGAATGCTAAGGGTCCAGCCATACCCACCCTAAAGCCTTCAAAAAGCATGGAAATTCCCAGGTGAACTTCTAAACTGCAATATTTTGTACCAGTGGGGCGTCAGCTTGGATGCCTGACTGTTCGCGTTTACCCCAATCCAGATCAATGGGCTTATATTGCTGTGAAACCGATATCCGTTATTATAGTGGCACATAGATGCACACTGAGAGCAGAGTCCAATTATACCAGGCACTGCCCAAACACATGGGCCCTATCCCAAAGGGTACGTTTATACTTACCGCGCGGGTCGACGCGGCGAGTTCGACTTCTCGGAGTTCGAACTATCGCGTCTGATCTAGACGCGATAGTTCGAACTCCGGAAGCGCCGCGGTCGACTCCGGTACTCCACCGCGGCAGGAGGAGTTGGCGGAATCGACCTTGGAGCCGTGGAGTTCGCTTCCGCGGCGTCTGGACGGGTAAGTCATTCGAACTAGGGTAGTTCGAATTCAGCTACGTTATTCACGTAGCTGAATTCGCGTACCCTAGTTCGACCCCGGGGCTGTGTGTAGACCAGGGCAAAGAAGAGACAAAGGGTAGGAGGGTAAACAGAGGCACAGAGACTTCTCAAGAGATTTCACATCAGGTCAATGGCAGAGCTAGGAATACAATCCCAGTGCTCTGTCTGTCAAGCTCTGGCTCCTCTTTGGTTTAGTTTGGGCTAAACTAGCCCTTGGCTCCTTAAAGGACAAGGCTGATGCTGGTGCTGCAATTTCTGTTTCCAGAGAAAGGAAATGGAAGACAAGATTATCTGTGTTTTCTGGAACTTCACTGGCACCTGGTCTACTGAAGGCTGCAGACTTCTCCATGCAAACAGCACTCACACCACCTGCACCTGTAATCACCTGTCCAGCTTTGCCATCCTGATGGCTTCACATGCGAGCAAGGTATTTCAACCATCCACTTAAACTCATGGTCCACGTGTAACAAGCTGGGGTTGCATTCACACAGACGCTGTGGCTGTTTGCAAGAACAAACCTGAGCCCTTCGACACACAAAATGCAGGCGTCCACCACTTACGCGAAAGGAGTAATGCCTCTGGCTGTAGTTACAATGGCTGGAGCCAGCCAGTAGGAAAGTCATGATCAGGTGCACTTGGTCAGCATGTTAGATGTCAGATAGGTGGCACGGGGCATGAGTCAGCCGGGTATTTGTTCCAGTTAGTTTACAGTCATGAGATCCAGAGATCATCTGGGAGCTGCAAAATCAACACACGTGTTGCTCCTCTGAGTTACCTAGTGAAAGGGGCAGGGAGCAGATGGGTCCTCCATGTTCTCCAGCAATGGAGCAAGAGATCTGATTGCCCTGGGAAATTATCCGGTTACTTCAAAGCTCCTGTTTCTCCAGCGTGATTTCCAAACTTTACATTTTCTTTAATTTTTCCTTTTATAGGAGAGTTACCCACTGACCATCATCACCTATGTGGGACTGACCCTCTCCCTGCTGTGCCTCTTCCTTGCCATCCTCACCTTCCTCCTGTGCCGCTCCATCCGCAACGTCAGCACCTCCCTCCACCTGCAGCTCTGTCTCTGCCTCTTCCTGGCCGACCTGCTCTTCCTCACCGCAGTGAAGAGCGTCACCAATGAGGTAAAGAAATCATGCAAAATTCACGCCCCTCTTATGTATCCTGTCTATTTCGATCGTAAACTCTCCAGGGCAGGGACTGTCTTCTAAGGTAGGTCTCCACTGCAGCTGGG
The DNA here is from genome assembly GCF_020497125.1 of Mauremys mutica. Taxonomy (NCBI): domain Eukaryota; kingdom Metazoa; phylum Chordata; order Testudines; family Geoemydidae; genus Mauremys; species Mauremys mutica. Next base: position 20,756,362 of record NC_059091.1, on the reverse strand, counting down.
GCGGGGGTGCCTCCCAGAGTGCTCAGACACATGCTAGCTTCGCTTGAGCTAACACACTCAAAATAGCAGTGCAGCCTCAGCAGCTTGGGCCAGCTGCCTGAGTAAGTACCCAGAGGTTCGGTCATGATTGTATGTGGGCGGCTAGCCTGGACTGCTTCCTGGGGACTCATGCTCCCAGCTGCAGTGTAGACACACGCTTACCGTGTATTTGTACAGCGCCGAGCACGACCGGTCCTTGAACTTGTTTGGGGCCCCTAAGTGCTCCTGTAATGAAATAACAGGGGGGAGAGGAAGCAAGGGGGGCCACACAGAGACCCTACCAAGGGATGATGAATGCGGGACAATGGTATGTTCCTGCCAACCCCCACCCCACCACTGTCATCTCTCCTGGCATGAGTCCAGGCATGTGGGGATTCACAGGGAGTCCTTGAGGAAGAGGAGAATGGGAGGATGGCACAGAGAGCTTGTGGAGGGAGGGGTGGAGGATGCATTCAGACTGCAAGCTACAACCTATGTGATGCACTAATAATCAAAGTGGATTGGTTTTGCCATTGGGCCCCTTCACATGCCTGGTATCACAATGCCCAGAATAAATTCAGTGGTCCGGATTCTGAACTTTCTTACACTGTTTTGACACCACTGGCCTCAATGGAGGTACCCCAGATTTACACCAGCATCAGTAAAATGAGAATTGGGCTCCAGAGTTTAATCATAATAGAATATCAGGGTAGAAGGGACCTCAGGAGGTTATCTACTCCAACCCCCTGCTCAAAGCAGGAGAAATCCCAAGACAGTTTTTTTTTTGTTACCCCAGTTCCTGAAATGGAACCCTCAAGGATTGAATTCCCAACCCAGGGTTTAGCAGGCCAATGCTCAAACCACTGAGCTATCCCTCCCCAAGAATGGTTGCTTGGAGGGGACATATCGAATAACTAACGCTTCCCCTGTCTCAGCGAGCTAGATGTTCTCAGTCCCTGGGCTCTCTGTCTCCCCCAGGTGGCGTGTGCTGTCATTGCTGGCCTCCTACACTACCTCTTCCTGGCGTGCTTCAGCTGGATGTTTCTGGAGGGGCTGCACCTCTTCCTCACCGTCAGGAACCTGAAGGTCGTGAATTACACCAGCGCCGGCCAGTTCAAGAAGAGATTCATGTACCCGTTCGGCTACGGATTCCCAGCCCTGGTGGTGGCTATTTCTGCAGCGGTGAATCACAAAGGCTACGGAACTTCTGAACAGTACGTGCAGCGCCCATCCCAGAGGGAAAACAGATATCTCATTACCCACTCAACTCATTGGCTGAATTACAGAGAGACAATATATTCGACAATCCCCGTTTCTTCATGTTTCACACAATGCACAGTCAACCTGTGGAACTCCTTTCCAGAGGATGTTGTGAAGGCCAAGACTATAACAGGGTTCAGAAAAGAACTAGATAAATTCATGGAGGATAGGTCTATTGATGGCTATTAGCTAGGATAGGCAGGGATGGTGTCCCTAGCCTCTGTTTGCCAGAAGCTGGGAATGGGCGACGGGATGGATCAATTGATGATTCCCTGTTCTGTTCATTCCCTCTGGGGCACCTGGCACTGGCCACTGTCGGAAGACAGGACACTGGGCTAGATGGACCTTTGGTCTGACCCAGTATGGCCATTCTTATGTTCTTATAAGACTAGTTTCTGCAAGCTACATCCATGAGACTGTCATAAAGGGAAGCAGGCAGCGTTCTCCCTGCATCTCCCACCCCACCCAGAGATCAACTCGGACAACCAAAAGGAGAGAATTCACTTCATTTTAATGCCAGGGATAATTTGTTACCCTTTTTCCTTCTTGCCTTTTAGCTGCTGGCTCACAATAGAGGGAGGCTTCATCTGGAGTTTCCTTGGACCAGTCTGCCTTATTATTGTGGTGGGTATATTTAGGATGAATTATGTTTATGCCACAGGGAAAGGACTTTGAAAGTGAGATGAGTCAGACATTGGGATGTTTGGTTAAGGAGTGAGTTGTGGCCTAGCTACCGTGGATTTACTCCCTGGAAAGTGACAAGGTCACAGTGGCACCTTCTTTAGTTGTATGACAGTAAATTCATAAATAATTAATAAATCACACACAATTTGTTTCCAATGGAATGGAACAAATTGATACCAAATGCTGGGGTTTGTCAGAGTTCAGCACCTCTTTAGCTCCCAAGTTACCCAGCAGAGAAGATGGAAATGTCTGGGCTGGGTGTTACGAATGAAACCAGAGCTTCGGCTATGGCAGGTGTGAAACTGGGCAGCCAGAGGAACATGGACAAGAGGGCAGCTGAAAGAATCCATCCATGATCCAACAATACGTAGAGAAGGAAAGTTTATGAAACGTAACACAGAGGACAGACAGAGCAGCTGAGAAGAGAGAGGGATGGCAGAGCCTTATCTGTGCCCAAAGTGATGTCTTGTGGTGCAGGAAGGATTCAGATGACAATCGCAGCTAGAGGCTACCATCCGGGATCAAAGTACCATTGTGCTAGGCACTGTGAATCCATGAAGAATTTTAGCAAGATTCAAAAGAGGTTTGGGCATTTATATGGGGAGCAAGAATAATATCCAGAGTTGTTCTAATCAGGGCTAAGAAAAGTTCTGGAAGGGATATTAAGCCCCAGGCTTCAGGATTTAAATCAAGCTCTAGCTACCAAGACCAAGGGGAGAACTAATATAGGGGGAGCTTATCCCTGCCTCCAAAGCACTTGGTACTGGCCACGGTCAGAGGCAGAATACTGGACTAGATGGACCTGGGGTCTGATCCGCTCGAGTTGTTGTGTTGTTTCCACAGATGAATTTAACATTTTTTATCACAACCCTCTGGATCCTGAGAGACAAAATCTCCTCCCTCAATGCAGATGTCTCCACCCTCAAAAACACAAGGTAGGAAAGCGCTAAACCTGCCTGAGAGGTCCAGTTAGTCTTCTGCGGGGGGGGTGTTTGATACAGGCGCCCTTGGCTCAATTAAACTGAGGAAATTCCAGTGTGATGCAGACTTGGTATCAGAAAATCATGGAGAACAGAACACTGAAAACCTGGTCCTGCAAGCAGCTGAGACCCTTCGTGGGTATTCACCCATGAAAGCTCATGCTCCAATACTTCTGTTAGTCTATAAGGTGCCACGGGACTCTTTGTTGCTTTTTACAGATCCAGATTAAATGGCTACCCCTCTGATACTTGACTTTTTCTAGTGTTTTGTTCAGCCTAGTTTGATGCCTTTTGCTATGCACAACTGAGACAGCACAAGGAAAACTGCACAGTGATTTCTTGGTATCTAATTGTTAAATCTGTGTTTTCTGGAAGAGCTGGACATGTGGCCATGGTCGCTGGGATTTATAATTCACAATGGTTAGAAGAGACCTAATTTGAGGGGGGCGGGCACAGCAATAAAAAGACTTGCACTTAGCAAAGACCTTCTGTAACTGTCAATGTTTTATTGTCACAATGACTAGTTTAAATAAAGCAATTTAAACCAGTGGGACAGTATAACAGTGTGAGAGCGACCAGCCCCATTACCTGTATATGCTACTTTATTTTGGGGGAGAGCTTTAAGGAGTGAGACAGATTTTGGTTTGTCTTTGGCATGCCAATGGAGAATTTTAATGGCTGTTCCTGAGAGTAGACGTTTTATAGGCCCTTGTATTTTTTATGCATATATAAACCACATATTTTTAAACCATATTTTAAGGTTTTTACCTTTATATTGTTGGGGTGATCTTATTCTACAGGTTAGTATATAACTTGGCTAAGCTCATTAACATATGTTAATTGGATTACTGTGGTTACCTGCGATCAGGCATTTGTGGATGTCCTCTTTTAAAAATACTTTAAACTGGTAGTAACTGTCTTTTTGCAGTTACCCATCAGCAGTTTGCATCACGTGATTATTACAAAACAAGAAACAAAAAGCCTTTTAACATTTTGTGACTTATGATAACTGTTAGTTTACTGACTTATGCTAACGTATTGAGCAACTACTTCTACTTAGGCTGTAAGGCCTTGCACTCATGCTAACTGCTTAAGCTATTTTATAGGTGTCAGTCAACAGGTATTTTGTGTTTTTGCTACTCATTCCTTAGCCCTTTGCCCTTTATTCTTACTATGTCACTATTATTACTTCATGGTCATATACTCACTGCCCACGCTACAAAACGGATGTGAGGGGAAAGAGAGGGAAATTGATGTGGTCAGTGTTACACCACAGGCCAGTGACAGAGCTAGGAACACAACATTGGTTTAAGTCAGATGTTACAATGCTGGGTGCTATATAAATATCTATACATAAATTAATCTTATGTAAAATCTGTAACTCTGCTGAAACCAAGGAAGTTACACCAAGGCTGAATCTGCCTGGTATGGCTATGCATAGGCTGCTTTTGCTGTCAGCTGACTTTAGTATCTGGTTCCGTCAGTCTGCATTGTACTCTCACATGCTACAGCAATGGGCATACAACAAACCCTTCAATCATTTAGCGACCTATTCCATATCATGAGTGCGGTGTAAGGACTAATGGACCAAATCTTGAATGGCAAGCCATGGTTTCTAGCGAATGTGGTGTTCTCCTTGCAGGACTTTATTATAGTGGTTTCCAAGTCAATCAGAATGGGAGAGAAAGGATGGTTCAGTGCTTCGGGTACTGGTCTGGGCTGTGGGAGACCTGGGTTCAACTCCCTGTTCTGACACAGCTTTCCTATGTGACCTTGGGCAAGTTGCTTAATCTCTCTATGCCTTGATTCTTCAACTTTAAAATGGGGATAGGGCACTGTCCTACCTCACAGAATGGTTCTGAAGGTAAATAGCTTCAAGGCTGTAAGATGCTCTGATACTTCACCTGAAGGATCAGGAATAAAAAGGGGGGAGAAATACCTACCTGGAATTAGAGAACAGGTAAAACCTTCACTGACCCAGCTCATTGAAATAACAGCTGCCCCCAGATGTGTGGTACTGATGGCCAGAGCCTGCTTGCAGCAAAATCAGGAAATGAACAAGATGCAGAAGGGCTGGCAAACTGGGGCCTGGTCCAAACTCAGTGAAGTCAATGGCAGTCTCTCTCTGTGCTTCGGAGCAGGCCCATAGAGCGTAAAGGGGACGGAAAAAGCCATTCTCATCTGGTTGGCATAGGGCCTGTTTGTAGAAGCGCTATCTAGAAGCATTACCCACCATTGGTCCCTAGGGGAATTTTGCATAGTTGCTACTTGGAGGGTGTAAGCCATCCTGCCACAGCCCACAGAGCCCACTGACTTAGTCTCTCTGCATAGGGTTGTAATGGGCTCTCTCCATCTGCTTTACTCCAGGTTACTGACATTTAAAGCCATCGCCCAGCTGTTCATCCTGGGCTGCACTTGGAGTCTTGGTCTGTTGCAAACAAAAGCGGCAGCCATGGTCATGGCATATTTATTCACCATTATCAACAGCCTGCAGGGAGCCTTCATCTTCCTGGTGCACTGTCTCCTCAATCAGCAGGTAAAGCCAATGCCCTGTTGCCTGTTCAGCTCCATTAATGTCCAGCCAGCAGAGCTTCTTTGTTCACATTTGTCTTGGTTTCACTCTTTTCAGGTGTTGTGTGCCTATTGCTCCTTTCCCTATTTTGAGATTCAGCCATTCTCCTCCAATCTCTTTTCTCCTGCAGCTTATATTGTGCTGTTTTCATAGAGTCACAGATTTTTTTAAGGCCAGGAGTGACCATGTCTACACCAACAGCCCCTGGTGAGTGGGATCGAATCTGGGAGCTCAGGAGCTAAATGCATGAGCCTCTACTGCAGGGGTTGGCAACCTTTCAGAAGTGGTGTGCTGAGTTTTCATTTATTCACTCTAATTTAAGATTCCGCATGCCAGTAATACATTTTAACATGTTTAGAAGGTCTCTTTCTATAAGTCTATAATATATAACTAAACTATTGTTGTATGCAAAGTAAATAAGGTTTTTAAAATGTTTAAGAAGCTTCCTTTAAAATTAAATTAAAATGCATAGCCCCTTGGACTGGTGGTCAGGACCTGGGCAGTGTGAGTGCCACTGAAAATCAGCTCGTGTGCCGCCTTCAGCCCCCGTGCCATAGGTTGCCTACCCCTGCTCTACTGCATGGGCTAAAAGCCACATGGCTCTTAGTTAATCTCTAGCTGAACTAGGTGCCACTAGAGGGGGACAGAGCACCACACCAAGCAGACATGGGTTACATCTACACTAGAGACCTTACAGTGGCACAGTTGTACCTATGCAGTTGCGCCACTGTAAGATCTTTCGTGTAGCTGCTCTATGCTGATGAGAGAGAGCTCTCCTGTCGACGTAATTAAACCACCCCCAACAAGCAGCAGTAGCTATGTTGGTGGGAGAAGCTTTCCCACCGACATAATGCTGTGCACACTGCCACTTACACCTGCAGCAAGCCCATTAATATGTAGTTTAGTGGGAGCTGCATCAACTTGCATTTTCTAGGCTAAATTTCTATCCAGATTTTTCAACCTGATGAAGTCAGGGATGTTGCCTGGGTGTGACTGAAATCAGAATGTGTCTCATTGCAACTAGGGGATGGAGGACCACTCCTTCCCCTTCCCTTTACGTGTTGGAATTCGCAGTGGGGAAGATGGTCACAAGAATGTTAGCTCTTTTGCTCTGTTCAGATTTAGGACCAAATGGTGTAAAACTATCTGAGCTCCTCATGTGTTACATGAGCCAATGAGCATGTTCCATATTTTTTCTAGGTGAGAGAAGAGTACAAGAGATGGATCAGAAGGATTGAAAAATCCAGAACCAAGTCTCAGACTTCCAGGCTATCTATGTCAGCTATGCCCATGACCACCGGAACTGTAAGTCGTGCTGATCTCTTCTCCAATACCGGCCTTGGGGACACATCCATCAAACAGGGTCTAGTTTCAGCAGCTTCACTGCTATGTAGCTATCTACTCTATCGAATGGCCAAAGTTGTTATAGGCCATCCCAATAATATCTACTTACTTTATATCTAGCTCCATCTACTCTAGCGATAATAAACAGATGCCTGCTGTGTCTTCTGTATCTATTGGCTGTATATGAGAAAGGGTTGGCGGGACTGAGGGATCAAAGCTGGTTCTGTGGAAAAACTGGGTTATTTTTAATTTTCCTTCTGTCTGGTTATCTTTAGGCTGCTGGGTTTTTACTACTGAATTGTAGTTAGTGATTGTTTAAGGCACCTTAAGAATAGAATGGGTGCTCTTTTATTTTGTATAAATCAGAATAATTATAAGAATAATTCCCAGCTCTCTTATAGCACTTTTTATCTGTAGATCTCAAAGTTGGTCAGTGTAATTATTCCCATTTTACATAAGGGAAACTCAGGCACATGGAGGCACGACTCATCGGTGGTCACCCACCAAACCAGTTGCAGAGAGGGGAATTGAACAAGCCCAGGTCTTGAGTCCCAAGGCAGTGCCCTATTCACTAGGCAACACTGTCTCCTCTTAAATATCTAGATCTATCTAATAATAAATATCTTTCTACTTTTTCCAGTGATACTTTTCTAGTGCGCGTATCATTATAGTATGTAGCTTGCTTTGTCCCCCAACTGACTGGTGCCTTGATGTAGTCCAGCTGAGAACAGCTACTGGGTATTTGTCACATCCAGACCTGGGGGAATCCCATGTGCCCATGGTTACTGTTCTGACCAGCAGAGAAATAATTTTAAATAGCAACCTCCCTCCATATTTCCTTCCTTGGGTTCTCTTTTGAGCTCTGTGGATCTCTCAGTGTGGGGTGGGCAGACACTGGCTTTCGAAACATCATGACTTAAATTACTGGATCAGGATTGGTTTCAGAGTGGTAGCCGTGTTAGTCTGTATCATCAAAAACTACGAGGCGTACTTGTGGTACCTTAGAGACTAACAAATTTATTTGGGCATAAGATCAGGATTGTTTTCTGAGCAAGACTGGGACTGAATCTTCATTAGTGCAGATGGACTGGCCCCAGTGAGGAGACAGCACTGCAAGGATTTTCTCCTGGTTCCTTCACTCCAGAGGGAAAGAATCCAGGAACTTTTGTCTACTGCCTTCAAGAGAGAGTTCCCCTTTCCAACATTAAACACTCAGGTGGCCTTGACCGTGACGTCTTTGCTTTCTTTCCAGGAATGTGAAAAGTCCTCCTGAAAAAGTGGAGACTACTACTGCATGTGGGAGAAAATAAAGCCCAGCTCCATTCCCAGCACCAGAAGTTCCCTTTTTTACAAAGAAGTGGAAGCTGCTTATCTCCAATCTCCTCTGATAGCTGCTACTCTATGGCTTATCCTTGTATGGGGTAGGGGAGGGCTGTGTTTCACGTGTTTAACTATTTTAGTACCTTTGACTTCACCCAAGTGGTTGCCATCTCCACCCTGAAGTCCTGAATTAGGGCCTAATTCTGCTCCAGTTGAAGTCAACTGGAGTTTTTCCATTGACTTCAGTGGGATTGGGAGCAGAGCAAATCTATCCAGTTAATAAAAGGGGGGGAAATGATTTCATGTTGCTGTCCTTCCCCAAAACCCAAAGGCTTGGCATTTACCATCCTGGGAGAACTTGGGCCAGCTTCTCATTCAGTTTCGATTGATACAAATCCAGAATTACTGAAGTCAGTGGAGTTAATCCGGATTCACTCCAGGATACCTGCAAGCAGAATCTGGTTTCTTGTGCTTCTTTCTTTCTACTGTGCTTCATGTGCAGTCGAAAACTGTGAGGTTGGCGTACCTGTTCCTGTTCAGCATTAATAGCCAGGCGAGACCCTCGATCAATATGGAACTGCTTAGCATCTGCCTGGGATTTAGCCAGTGTTGAAATGAGGCCATGTCTTCTCAAATTACTGCCAGCTGGATGGATATTTGTGTAGATGAACTCTGTGAGGATGTAAAATACAGAAACAAGCCTGCATTAGAGAGTCAAAATCCAGGCTTGCCTATTAATTGACCCAGAGTTAGTGATTAATTCCTTGGGGAGCAAACAGCTGTGCATCTCTCTCTCTCTTGGTATTATAGAGGGCGAACAATTTATGAGTTTACCCTGTATAAGCTTTATACAGAGTAAAATGGATTTATTTGGGGTTTGGATCCCATTGGGAACTGGGTGTCTGGGTGCTGGACACAGGAGCACTTCTTAAGCTGTTTTCAGTTCAGTCTGCAGCTTCTGGGGCATGTGGTTCAGACCTGGGTCTGTGTTTGTAGCAGGCTAACGTGTCTGGCTCAACAAGACAGGGTACTGAAGTCCCAAGCTTCCAGGAAAAACGGGCTCAGAGGTAGTCTGAGCTCATCAGGTGGCAGTCCCAAGGGGTCTCTGTGACCCAACCTGTCACAGGGGTATAAAAGGGTGTTGCAGGTGCGGGATACTCTGGGGGAACTGTTTGTGTGGACAGGGTTCCTTGGGGAGGGGGAAATACGTGATGTTGTAGGAGGGGGTAGTGTGTGCGGTATGGTAAAAATTGGGCCTACACATGTACCCTTATTGTGCGTTCAGTGGGAAAAGAGAGGGAAAGTTCATAAAGTCTCACAATATCCTGTGAGAACAAAGTTTAAAACAGGGTGACAGACTGAATTAGTCCAAACAAAAAGACCTCCTATTGTAACTCCAGGCCTGTGCCTTGTTTACCAAGAATGATCTTGACAGAGCGTGAGACATGAAATTGATGAACTAAAATTGGTGTGTTAGAAATTAAACCTACATGGTGGCCAAAGGAACGAGGGGATGGGCTGTTCCACCCATCGCCCCCTTTTGCGGCCCTTAAAGAAAGAGTTTGGGGAGAAAAATTTGGCTCCTGAAGTGAGCTTCACTATCGTGGATGTCACCCACACTGTCACTGGGACCCTGGGTCTTCTTTGTCCTAATTCTGAGATGTCCTGTGTCAGAGAGAGGGACCTGGATGATGTCACCACTTCCACCAGCTCTGGCTGAATCCTTGACACCAGCTGAGGTGTGAGACTCTCCCTTCCACCCCTCCATGTGTCATTTTCCTTGCCCTCATTTCTTCTGTTTCTTGTATCTCTCTCTCTTCTTTTGCCTTTTAGCAAAAAGGTGTCTGGTTTAGCCGGCCAAGCTTGTATATTTTGCAACAGGCTGTAAACCTGTGACCAGGAACAGGCAGCTAAATGCAATGCCCTAAACAGCCTGATGCCACTACAGGTTTGCTAGGTCTTGGAGTGGCTGATCAGACCATGCGCTGTGCCTGTTTTTCCAGCAGTGATGTTGCGAGCGAGAGTCAACCCCAGAGACAGAAGCGGCATTTTCCATCTTCACAGTTCTTTTCTCTCCCCTTGTGTGTGTGTTTGTCTCCTTATGAAACAGGATTGGACTTAAACAACAGCTCCAGCCCATCTCAAGGAAGGCCTTGTCTACACTATGCACTAAATCGGCGCTACTGCGATCGATGCAGTGGCGTTGATTTAGCAGGTCTGGTGAAGATGCGATAAGTCAACATGAGAGAGCATTCCCATCAACTTAATTAATCCACCTCAGTGAGAGGTGGAAGCCACGTCAATGGGTGATACTCTCCCTTCGACATAGCGCTAATGTGAAGACACCACATTAAGTTGATATCAGTTACGTCAACTTCGATGATATAACTGATATAGCTTAAGTAGCGTAACTTACATCGACTTGTAGCATTAGTGCAGGCTGGGTCTTCTGCTCTTTTACCCCAAAAGAAGCATCTTTGATACCGGCCAAGAGACTGGCAAACAAGGAATTAAGAGCTCTCTCCAAGGAAAGGGAACAAGGGATGCTGTTAAAATGCAAACTTTATTGAATACTTTTCATTTCAGATGCTTTAAATGTTTTTTCCTTTTTCCTGTATCTCTAATAAAATGTTAAGAAGGATTTTTAATGGTGCGTTTGCCATTGGTACTAAGCAGGCTGAAGTCTCTGTATATCAAACCTGGTTTAAAACTGTTTCATGTTGGACAGTGACTGGGTTACGTTAACAGCTTTGGCTCATATAGTTCATGTAAATTAATACAATTCAGGGGGAATGGTGTAGAGTGGGAGGGAAATTCCATGGGAGTATTAAGAGGGAGCTATGTGGGAATTGTAGTGGGAGCGGGGCGGGGGGGGGGGGGCGGGTTGCAGTAAAGGAAAGCCGTGGAGGATTGTGGTGCAGGTGTTGAGGCGAATGAGGCATCGGGGGCACTGTGACACTGAGCCAGGAAGGGTTAAGCAACTTGCAGGCTAAATGACTCAAATTCGACCTTTAAAGACATATTGGGAAAGGATATAAATAGGAATTAGGGCTATTCCTTATAAATAGTTAGCAAAGCCATGTTAGATAGACAAGAGCTTTGAAATGTAGACTTGTATTCATAAAGAATTGGAAGAAGACCATGATTGTAGTAGTCTGTTTACCTATATCTTGTTAGAGGTTAACAATGTAACCAGATGTTTCCTGTCTGTCACTATCTCTATTGATTCAAAGACCGAAAGGGAATGTTAACATGTAGATGAACTGTGAATGTGGTAATATCATTGTCTTCTTTCCTGTTTGAAGTATGTAATAAAGTCCATGTAAGTGACGGGAGATGGACAGCTGCCTTATGCTAATCCATGTAGCTAATTACCAGTGATGCTTAGGAAATAGGAGGTTATTTCAAAGCCACAATGCTTCCCCTATTATTCACCTGCTGTCAAGAGGCTGCTAGAGAACTATAAAAAGGACTCTTGAGCCCTGATCCTGTTCTCAGATCTGCTTAAGCTTCATCAAGGGAGGTTTGAGTTGCAAGACTGGGGTCCCCAGCTCCAGACTGGGTCACATGGATATTGGACTATAATTTATGGAACTAATTCTGAAAGAACTTTTTGCAACTCTGAAGCTCACCATCTCTACTGTGAACTTACCTAAGAACTCAATTCATACCTGTATGTATAATGATCTTTTAACCAATACTCTCTCTTTTCTTTTTCAATAAATTTTAGTTTAGTTAATAAGAATTGACTATAAGCGTGTATTTGGGTAAGATCTGAGCTATTCATTGATCTAGGGGGTAATGTGTCTGATCCTGTGGGATTGGTAGGACTTTTTATACAATGAACAAGATTTTCAGTAATCATCATATTTTACTTGGCTGTCTGGGTGGGAGCCCAAGGCTGGGTTGCTTTAAGGGAACCATAGGCTTCTAGGTAACCAGTAAGGTATTGTAGAAGCTGTTTTGTTGATTGGCTTGCTAAATCTAAGTATTAGAAATAACCACCAGTTTGGGGGATCATTTGCCCCATTCTTTGCAGTTTGCCCTGATTGAGCAATCTCAGTGTGCCCCCAACCCCACCAGCACTCTGGTCACAGGCACCATGAGGCTTGTAGGGTGGGGAGTGGAGGTATGGAGGGGAGGTCATGAGGTTTGTGTGGTGGGCAGGGGGTTATTGGGGCAGTGGGTACCGTGGGAGGCAGTTGTAGGAATGGGGTGTTGTTGGAGATGGCTGTCCTGTGGGGGTATGGTAAGAGAGAGGGGGGTTATTGTGGGATGGATGTACCATGGGTGTAGTTCTGGGGTGTCATGGAGGAGGGGGAGTGCAGGATCAGGTCCCCCATGTAGGTCATCAGAGATTTCTACTGAGCCTTGTGTAGTGGCTCCCCTGCCACTACAGAACCAACCCACTCTCACACACAGTAGGCCAGTGGTTCTCAAACTAGGGCCACCGCTTGTTCAGGGAAGCGGTGGCCAGTACGTCCCTCGGCCTGCGCCTCTTCCCACAGCCCCCATTGGCCTGGAGCAGTGAACAGTGGCCACTGGGAACTGTGATCGGCCGAACCTGTGGATGCGGCAGGTAAACAAACCGGCCCGGCCTGCCAGGGGCTTTCCCTGAACAAGCGGCAGCCCTAGTTTGAGAACCACTTCTGTAGGCATTCCATTAGTGCCCAAGGAGGATGTTTAAACAGAAGCTACTAAAATTAGGCATTTCTAAATAAGCAGGTCTAGATAACTTGCATACAAGAGTTTTAAAAGAGCTGGCCGAGGAGCTCATTGGACTGTTAATATTGATTTTTCAAAAAATCTTGGACATTGGGGAACTTCCAGAAGACTGGAAAAAAGCTAAGGTTGTGCCAATTTTTAAAAAGGCTAAACGGGATAATCTGGGTAATTATAAGCCTATCAGCTTGCCATCAAGATAATGAAGTGGCTTATATGGGACTCAATTAATAATGAATTGCTTCACTCTATTGAGCCCTGGCAACTAATCATAGGAAGGATTATGACTGGAAGAGAATGGGACGGAGATGGGCAGGGGTTGCAGCCTATGGAGTGTTGAGTACGGGAAGGCATGTTGCTGAGGTGATGGGGGACGTGGGCCTTGCATCCTCACCCTGGGGGAATTGGGCCCTGGGAACCAATACCTCCGGGCTTCCATCTCTTTTAAAATAAAGTGGGGCCAGGTGGGTGTCTCCCACACAAACAAAGAGGAAGCCAAAGGGAAGTTGTGTAGCAGCAGGAGCTATAAACCCGGCCTCTATCCAGGGCATCTGTAGTGGGGTGGCTGACCCCTCCTGAGGAACAGGGGTAAAAGCTGTCCTGGAGAGGGCTACAGCTGGGAAAGGAAAGGCTGACTGGGGAAACAGCCACAGCTGAGGCCATGCCCCAATCAGGCCACAGCTGGCCCTATAAAAGGGCTGTGAGCCAGGCACTTGAGAGTCTCTCTCTAGATGTTGAGAGGGATGGGCCTGGCTGCTGAGCAGGATACCTAGACTGGAGCAGAGCTGGGGGAAGGCCAGAGGAGCTGGGAGCTCCAGTCTGGAAACCCCCCAGGCTGCAGGCCTCGTTAAAGGCCAAAGAAAGGTACTGGGGTTGCTGAGGGCAGCCCAATGGTAGGCAGAGGCAGCAGGTCCAAACCCCCCTTGCCTATGATGAGTGGCCTTTACACTGCAGTCTGCCCCAGTGAAGGGGGGCTAACGGATGACTGGCAGTGGCCATGGACTGAGGCGAGGTGGGGATAGAGGGGCTAAGGGGTTCCCTGGGAAGATCTGTGAGGATACTGCCAGGGGGCAGCACCCCAGCCTGAAAGGGGCACCAGAGTCCAGGAGGGACTCGGGCCCAGTGGCAAGTGAGAACACTGGCCTGCGGAGGGCGCTCCGGAGGCTGGAAACACTAACACTCAGCAGGAGGCGCTGCAGGGTGAGTCCTGCCCGATGAGAGTATCCAATAGACTCACTGGAAAAGACATGATTGACAGCCAGAGTCACCTATGCAGTGTGGGATGGTGTTGGAGTGGCAGGCGGATGGCCAATGGCAGTGACAGGCATGAACTACCCTTTACAGCTCCACATCCCTCCCCCTCCAGCCATGGAACTTTGAAGTGAATCCACCTTGGCAAGCTGTGCGGAGACCCTGATTGGCAGAGAGCAGGAGATGGACAAGCGGTCTCAGCCTATGGGGCGTCGAGTAGAGGGATGGCTTGATGCACCTTGCTGAGGTGAGCGGGTATAGTGGCTCTGGTGCTGCTGTGATATGTTGTGTGGGGGCAGTCCATGGTCCTGGAAGCAGTGCCGGGGGGGGCACAGTCCTAAGGGGGCAGAAACAGTGCTAAGGGGTGTGTGGGAATGGAGCTAGAGGGGAAGCACACAGTCCTGAGGGGGGGGGGTCTCATGGTCCCGAATGAGGGTGGGAGCCGTGCTGAGGGGCACACAGTCCTAAGTAGGGGGCAGCAGTGCTGAGGGGGGCGCATGGTCCTGAGTTGGGGGGGAGCAGTGCTGAGGGGGGCACATGGTCCCGAGTTGGGAGGGGGGAACAGTGCTGAGGGGGGGCGCACGGTCCCGAGTTGGGAGGGGGGGAACAGTGCTGAGGGGGGCGCACGGTCCCGAGCTGGGAGGGGGGGAACAGTGCTGAGGGGGGCGCACGGTCCCGAGTTGGGAGGGGGGGAGCAGTGCTGAGGGGGGCACATGGTCCCGAGACCCTGGGAGGAGGGGGGTAACAGTGCT